>NW_028327179.1:11266000-11583250 GCF_987537825.1 Furipterus horrens
CCTTAAGGACTAGAGACATAGAGTTTATCTACAGATTTGGAAAAAATACTTTCCAAAGGAGATACAGCCCCTTCAAACTGAGTGAGGAGGAGAAAGAAGCTAGATGCTGGTGGGGATTCCAAAGGAGTCAGAGAGATAGAACCCTACGATAAATGTGGGGATCCAAGAGCAATCAATGGCCGTGTCTTGCTCCTTAGTTGAGACTCATAGCAGTAGTGAATCTTGCAGTGATCTCCCACACCCGCAAAGCAGAAAATCCGCAGTAGACAAAGGACGGACCATTTAGGCAGAGAAAGCCCTAGGTGGCCTCACCCCTCAATTCACTCAGGAGAGTGCTTGAAAATCTTTGATTTACCCCCAAAGTCATGAGGATAATTACCCTGATGCCATCCTAGCCTCTAAGTATACTACTAGGCAGGCCGCTCCAGAGGCGCTGGGTAAGAAAGGTGCAGAGACCAAATTAAGGGCTTCATAATTTATTAAATTAACTTAAAACACACAGCAAGGAACAAAGCAAAAGAGACAGGGTAGGTAACATACTTAGGAAAGGGTATAAGCAAGGTGGAAGGACCACACTACCTAAAATCTGCATATGCACTGCTCACAGGCACCCCTCTCCCTGCCCCATCACCTTCCCTGCTGATGGTGTAACTACAAGGACCAAAGATGAGGTTTAAGCAAAGAGGCCCAAGAGATGACAGATGCCTGGGATCAACACAGACACTTGTTTCGGAGGAGACACACTGGGGTGAGTACACCTGGTCGGAGCTATTGCTTACCAATTGGACTCATGAGCAGCTGTGGATTTCGTCTGGCAGAGGATAGTTGGAGCCAGAAGGGTAACACCAATGACTGGCTAATTTAAGAACTTGTGAATATTGAATGCTTCATATGCCTCCTGTGCATTACTGCATCATGAAGACTGGGCACCTCTGGTGCCCCACGCATACTTAGTGCTTCACGAAAATGAGGTGTCTCTTAGTTCTTCCACTTTTTCCCCTTGGTGCTCAGTACACACAGGTCCCTACTTACTTTATCTATGTTAAACATGCCTCACAAGTTACTAACTTACTTATCTGTATCTAACACATTTTATGAGTCTACCATCTCATTTCTGTTATCTGTAACAGAACTGAATATTCTCAAATATTAGAGCAAATGCATATTCACCCATCACACTCCAATGCACGCACACACACACATAGCACAAATAATACTTACGGGTTGACCAGCCAACCAGGAGATGCAGTACCCGTGAGACCAATGACCAAAGACCAAATAAGGATTCAGACATTTCAGCAAATGACAGTTGGGGACTCTCAAGGAACCTTATAAAAAATAGGTGCAACTGAGGGGATGAAGAGGGGGTGGGTCCTCTGAACTGACTGAGAAGTCCTTGTTCTGATAGAATTTGCTCAGCATTGACTGTATTTTCCACCTCTGGGAAGAATGGGGCTCTGGGTCAGATGTCTACTGTATTTGACAGTGCCAATATGGAACATTTCCATCACCTCAGAAAGTTCTGTGGGACGGCACAGCTCTAGATAGAAATTGAGTTATAGAATAATGAGTAAAGTGTATCCTAGGAATACCTGAGCTTATAGATTGACATTGTTACTTGTTATACATTGACTACTGGATTATTATCAATAATATTCTTTTTGTTGTTGGTGGTTGTGTGGTGTTTTGCCGATAGAAATACTCTGATTCAGCCACTTACTCTCACTTAATATTCTCTGGATTCAGTTGCGTATGTTTTCAAGATAGCTAGCTGCAGGAAAAAGATCTATCCAGAACAGAGAGAAACCAACCCTAATAAGGGAAAGAGAACCATGGGATGGTGTGCTAGATAAGGTCACACCTGGGGAGAAATGTAAGGACTTTGCCTTTTTCTCTGGGTGAGATGGAAGCCACTGGAGAGTTCAAGCAAGGAGTAACATGATCCAATGTATGTTTTAAGAAGCTGTCTGTGGCTGTTATGTGGAGAATTGGAAAGGTACAAAGGTGGACACAGGGGAACCATTTATTGCAATAATTGGGGCTGAAATGCTGGCTACTTGGCCCAGACTGTGGAAACGGAGATGCTGAGAAGTGGTCTTCTGCATATATCTGATGGGAGAGCTTCCATATTGTTGATGGATCACAACTGGGGTGTGAGAGGAAGAGGGGAACAGGGATAAGTCTATGTGCTTTGGCCTCGGCAATGGGAAGAAGGGTGTTTCCATTTACTGACTTGGGAAAGACTGCAAAAGAATAAGGATTGACAGGGGGACTGTTTTGGAATGTGTCAAATTTGAAATCACTATTCAGCACCCAACTGTAGACACTGAATAGGCAGCTGGAAGTACAAGTCAGGAGGTCATAGAAACAAGAGCTTGAAATAAAAAATCGAATGTTACCAGATACCACTTAAATGTTATAGATACCACTTAAAGCCATGAGACGTGGATAAGATCATTTAGGGAATGAGCAGGTGAATGAAGGTCTGGGGACTGATATCTGAAGGCACTGGTGTTGAAAGTTGTGACCGCAAAGAAGACTAAAAAGAAGCAACCAGGAAAGTCAAGATAGTGAGGTCCTGGAAGCCAAGTGAAGATAATGAATATATGAGTGGTCACCTGATGTTGAGAGGTTGCTTAAGGTGTGCACCAAGAATTGCCCATTGTCGCCCTGGCTGCTGTGGCTCAGTGGATTGAGCGTCAGCCTGCGAGCCAAGTGTTGCTGGTTCGATTCCCAGTCAGGGCACGTGACTAGGTTGCACGTCAGGTCCTCAGTTGGGGGCGCAAGTGAGAGGCAACCACACAGTGATGTTTCTCTCCCTCTCTTTCTCCTTTCCCCTCTCTCTAAAAATAAAATAAACAAACAAATAAATAATTAAAAAAAAAAAAAAAAGAATTGCCCATTGAGTCTAGAAACACAAAGGGCACAGAGGCTTTGAAAGGATGCGTTTTAGAGAAATGATGGAGCTGACAGCCTGACTGGAAGGTGTCCCAGGTTTCCAGAGATGTCTGGTCAAATAAGAACCCACAGAATTCAGTGCATTGAAGGAACCAATAAGATGTTATTGGTTGGGGTTGACCAAATGAAACAAATCCATTGAGAGCGATGTTCCATTCCTGGCAGACAAGAACAACACAAAGTTAGACAAGAAAAATAACTAGAAAATCAAGAATCTTGAGGTATTAACTTACATTAAAAAGATAAGTTATTGAGGCTTTGGAAACACACAAGATTATTTGTGTTACAGTTAGATGAGTTATTCCCTCATGTTAAACTTAAATCTCTGGCATGTCCTCTTAAAACTCTTTTTTTTTTTTTTTAATTAATTTATTTTTACAAAGAGTGGAAGGGAGAGAGAAAGACAGGGAAAGACAGGGAGAGAAACATGAATGTGTGGTTGCCTCTCACACGCCCCCAATGGGGAACCTGGCCTGCAACCCAGGCATGTGCCCTGACTGGGGATCAAACCAGTGACACTTTGGTTCACAGGCCCGTACTCAATCCACTGAGCCACACCAGCCAGGGCTCCTCTTTAAACTCTTGCTTGGTTTTTCAGATTTACTCATCAAATGTAGCTGATACCTTAAGAGGGATCTGATTAGTGAAATAAGTAGAGAGTATAATCTGCTGTACGTATTAGAAGATTGTTGGGTTTAAAAAAAAAAAAAAAAGGCCTTTATTTTTTAACTTTTTTAAGCACAGAAGGATGTATAATTAAAACACCCACCTGCCCACCTCATCAGATAAAATTTCTTCTAATCATTTCTGGGTTTAGTTCTTCTTTACATAAATTTATGTTTCTTTTCAAAAAATTGTCAATTTAAGGGATTATAATTCAAAAGCTTCAGGATCACTCAAGAGATTGCCAAAAAGATAAAGATTTAATTTATTTTCAATACTCGTTTTCTCCCCTCTTCCAAAATGTTGGTGACTATTTCTTTAGTTTCTTTCTTTTTAATAGGGTACTTCCATTATCTATTTAAATAGACTTTCAAGTTTTTTTTCCATTAACTTTAATCATTACTTCCTAACTCCCTATTTTAACAGATAAGTTTATTAGGACCCTCTTAGAAATATTTCCAGATATATCTGATAAAAATAACTTTTAAAAATTTAAATTTATTGAGGTAACATGATTAATAACATTGTATAAATTTCAGGTATATAACATTATAATTTGATATCTGTACACACCATTGCATATTCACCACCAAAAGTCTAGATCTTTCTTTTATTGTTGTTCTATTACAGTTCTCCCAATTTTTCCCCTGTTGCTCACCACTGCCCTGCCCATCCCCAGTCCCCCCCCCCCACTGCTCCCACAGTCAATTCCCACCCTATTGTCCATGTCCATGGGTCATTTATACTTGTTCCTTGATTAGACCCCTCCCCCTCCCCTCTGGTCATGTCAGTCTGTCCTTTGTTTCCATGCCTCTGGTTTTATTTTGCTCGTTTGTTTGTTTTATTCATTAGGTTCTTCTTATAGGTGAGATCATATGGTATTTTTCTTTCATTGCCTGGCTTATTTCACTCAGCATAATACTCTCCAGTTCCATCCATGCTGTCACAAAAGGTAGGAGTTCCTTCTTTCCTTCTGCTGCATAGTACTCCATTGTGTAAATGTACCACAGTTTTTTGATCCACTCACTCACTGATTGGCACTTGGGCTGTCTTCAGCCCTTGGCTACTATATATAGTGCTGCTGTGAACAAAGGGGTGCATAGGTTCTTCTGAATTGGGGTTTCAGGATTCTTTGGGTATAATCTCAACAGTGGAATTACTGAGTTAAAAGGCAGTTCCGTTTTTAGTTTTTTGAGGAAATTCCATGCTGTTTTCTACAGTGGCTGCACCAGTCTGCATTCCCACCAACAGTGCAGTAGGGTTCCCCTTTCTCTGCATCTTCTCCAGCACTTGTTGTTTGTTGACTTGTTGATGATGGCCGTTCTGACCAGTGTGAGGTGGCATCTCCTTGTGGTTTTAATTTGCATCTCTCTGATGGCTAGTGATGTTGAGCATTCTGTCATGTGCCTATGGGCCCTCTTATGTCCTCCTCGGAGAAGTGTCTGTTCAGGTCCTTTGCCCATTTTTTAATTTGATTGTTTGTCTTCCTGGTATGAATTGTTTATATATTTTGGAGATCAAACCCTCGTCTGAGGTATCATCGGCAAATATGTTTTCCCATATGGTTGGTTTCCTGATAAAAACAATTTTAAGGGCAGAATCATTTGAGGTGGGAGAGAGAGTTGCTTTTACTCCTCTCTCCCCTTGGATCAATCCCCATCCCTCTTTTTATCACCATTTCGATTCCCTTACTTCAGGCCACCTATGCTCACCATAATTTCTGACCTGGATTATTGAAATAGCATCCTAAATGCTATCCGTCAGCCCATTACTATTCTCTAATCCAGTGGCTCTCAAATTTTAGTATGCATGAGGATCACCCAGAAGACTTGTTCAAACACAGATAGCTGGGCCCCATCCGCAGGGTTTCTGGTTCAGCTGATGTGGAGGACAACCTGCCTGAAGATATGCTGTGTCTAATGAGTCCCAGATGAGGCCAGTGCCATTGGTCCAGCACCACACTGAGAACCATGGCCACACTAACACCAAACTCCTAAGCACTGACATACAGACAGGATCCTTCATAATCTGACACAAATTATGTCTTTTAAAAAATGCAGCTTTATTGAGATATACACATACCATAGAGTTTACACACTGAAGTGAACAATTCAGTCATTTTAGTGTGTTCACAGAGTTGAGTGTATATCACCACAATCAACTTTAGAATTGTGAAAGAAACCCCATATCCCTTAGCTATCACCCCAACCTCCCCTTTCCAGTCCTAAGCAACCATTAATCTATTTTCTACCTCTGTAGATTGACCTATTCTAAACATTTCATATAAATGGAATCACAATGTGTGATTGAAGGGGACTACATTTTGTCCCACTCAACCTGCCTTTTGGAGTAGACTCAGAAAGAACCTTTGACTCTCCTGTCTTCCTTGCCCAGAAGATTCGGATAGAGAGGCCTACTCCAGGAAGGGAATCTTAGGACATTGCCTCACCTAATTAATTAAGAATGGTAAATGGGAAGCTTTAGGCAGGGCCTGTAAGCTAGATACCCCTGTGTCCCACTGCCTCCGAGTGGCCTAGCGAGGATTTGCCTGCCATGTGTGTTCCACTCTTTCTCTGCTACCTGTGATTCTCCATTCTCACTTCTGCAATCTAACACTTGCTGGCTCTCTCCATTGTCCACAATGTTGCCACACTGTCTTTGGAATTTTTATGTGTGTAAATTCCCCATTCACATGTATTAATGTTTTGATTTTTCTCTCGTTAATCATCTCTGTTAATTTGATTATTAACCCAGCTAGAAGAACTTAGAAGGTGGGAGAAAAAGTATTAATTTCTTTATTCTAGCCTCCACATGGTCTTTTGTGACTGGCTTCTTTCACTTAGCATAACATTGTCAAGGTTCATCCAAGTTGTAGCATGACCCAGTACTTCATTCTTTTTTTATTGCTGCGTAATATTCAATTGTATAAATACACCACATTTTGTTTATCCATTCATCAGCTGATGGACATTTAGCTTGTATCCACTTTGGGTGTACTACAGATAATGCTGCTATGAACATTGATATACAAATATTTGTGTGAACATATGTTTTTATTTCTCTTGGGCAATTTCTAGGAGTGGAATTGCTGGGTCATATTGTAATTTTATGCTTAACTTTTTGAGGAACTGCCAGGAACAAAAACAGAACTGTTTTCCAAAGCAGCTGCATGTTTTCCATTTCCAACAGCAGTGTGTGAGGGTTCAAATTTCTCCGTGTCCTCATCAACTTTTGCCTTTTGGACGATAACAATTCTAGTAGGTGTGAAATAATATCTCATTATAGTTCTGACTTGCATTTCCCTAATGATTAATAATGTTGAGCATTTCTAATTTGCTTATTGGTCATTCATGTAACTTCCTTGGAGAAATGTCTGTTTAGATCCTTTGCCCAACTTTTAATTGGATTCTTTGTCTTTTTATTAGTGAGTTATGAGAGTTCTATATACATTTTGGATGCTATTCCTTTATTAGGTATATTATTTGTAACAATCAATTTTTCCCCATTCTCCAGAAACCACTTTCTTAATCATATCCTTTAATGTACCCAAAGTTGTTTGTTTGTTTGTTTGATGTCTGGTTTAAATTGTATCTTATTGACTTTGTATTCCTAGCATTTAACACAATACCTGGCATACAGTAGGCATCGACCTGTATTCATTGAGTGAATGAAAAAATTCAATCAATTAAGTTAACAGACTATAACTAAGATTCTACCGTATAATAAAGAAGCATAGAATACACGGGATGGGCAAAAGCGGGTTTTCAGTTAAGAGTATGTGAAATGCAGACTTTATTATTGTTGCATTGTTATTTATTAGTTATTAGTTATTGTTATTTATTAGTTATTAGTTATTATATTATATATATTTGGTACAACCGTATTAGAGCAAAGACTGCTAGTTATCTCCTCCGATCCAAACTCCACTTCTTAGTAGTAGGAGACAGTGTGACTGGGTGGTAAGGATCTGTCCCCAGGTCCTGCTTTACCGGCTCTGTTAAACAGAAGAACTCTTCTCAGCCCCAAAGCTCTTCGTAGCTAATTACTGAAAATTGCTGTGAGACCCTTTCCAAAATGTAATATCTCTATAGTGATTCTCGTAGGTGCCTCCGGAGAGAAGCAGCATTCTCTTCTTGACTATTTTACATTTTAAAAGGTTTAACTGATGTTCCATGCAATCTCCCCCATCCCCCCTGGAAATTCCCTCCTCAAGTCTGTGAATAAGCAGGAAACAAGTACCAGCATCTCTGACTTTAGATAATCATTTTGAAAAACAGATGCAAGCCTCCTGTTCCGCATATCAAAGAACAGCATCAGTTCTGATCCACAAAACATTATGAGGAAGCACATTTTGCAGAGGAGGTAAATTCCGCAATTTGGAAGCAAATGCATGAGACAATGGATAAGGGAAAGAATATGGCACCCCCGCCCCCTGGAAGGGCATTTTCTGTCTTAGAAAAGCGCTATTTATCCTGGAAGGAAGGACCAGGTGCTTGTCCACGATGGCCCCCACGACCAGACAGCAGGACAACTCACCGATCCTGCCCTTCATCAGCTCTCTTGTGTTCCTGGTCTTCTGTCCATCTTCATTGCTTTATTGCTAAAGGAATGACGTACTGATACATGCTGCAACACAGATGACTCCTGAAAACATTATAGTGAGTGAAAGAAGTCAGTACAAAAGGCCACATATTATGTGGTTCTGTTTATATGGAATATCTAGAATAGGCAAACCTACAGAAATAGAAAGTGGATTCGTGGTTACTTAGGGCTGGGGTAGGGAGATGGAAGGGCAAGGGAATGAGAGTTAAAGGAAATGAGGCAATGAAAATATTCTGAGAGTCACTATGATGATAGTTGCACAACTCTGCGAATATCCAAAAACCACTGAATTGTACACTTTAGGTGAGTGAATTGTATGGTGTGTAAATTAAATTTCCATAAAGTTGTTACAACGCCCCCCCCCAAATAATAATAACAAAAATACCTTCAGGGTTAGTTTTAAATCACATTACACTTTATGTAAAAATTTACATAATTCTTATTTCGACTCCATTCCAGAAAGGATACTCTGTGGGTTAGCTGGGCAAGTGAATATATTTAATCTATGTACACAATTCAGAGTTTCCCAGTGGGAACCCCAGAGGACACAAAGGTTTTCAGCTGTAAAGAGGTGTTATAATAATTATTTTTCCAAAGGTTCCACAGTGCAAGAAATGTGGGAATGACAGAGTTAAACAAATTGAAACAGCATCTTTGCTGTCGAAATGTTCAGTTTTAAGAGGCAGGCATGCCTCGTGGCTCTCCAAGAGGGGAATGAGAACATGCTTGGTTTATCCAACTGGTTTAATCTTGAAAACTTCTGTCACAGAGCACGGTGCAGAATCAGCCTTCCATGACAGTTGCTGGTAAATGCTAGTGTAAGTCTCTAATCTCAACAGGAAACCCTGGAAACGAATGTTATCATGCAAAAATGTATATAGGCCTTCACACAGTTGAAATATTTTCAATTCCATGCCTGCGTCAGCTTTTAAAAGTTCGATCGCACACACTGTTTTTGCTTTCTAAATTTCTTTCATTCCCTATTTAATATTTATAAACATAATGAGTGTGGTTTAGAGCAAAAATTCACTTCTTTACTAAGGAAGTAATTCTCCGGTCCTCCTCCACTTGCTTCTGTGAAATGGAATTTGTATTATTTTCCTCCTGAAATAGAAAGGCACTATGAAAACACATAAAAATCCTCCATAATCCTTCTGTCCCTGACCCACAGATCAAATCATTCTCGCAGTATTCCACTGACTGGGTTTCTCAGCAAAGATGTATTGGCAAGCTCAATGGGACAGGTTTCAGATTACTCAGAGTCTATGAATTTCACAGAATATGCTCTGAAGTACTATAATAATAAGTTAAAGTAATTTAACTATTAGATTAGTAAGTTAAAGCACATTTGAAACTGGTGAGCACATGGATGGAGCTTTACTCTTTCCTTTTCATACCCTGTTGTTTCCCACTTAACAGCTTGACAGAAAATATTGTAATCCACACGGCGTCCCTTGCTGGAGTTCCATTAGAAATAACAATTGGCCCTGGCTGGTGTGGCTCAGTGGACTGAGTGCCGGCCTGCGGACTGCGGGGTTGAGATTCAGTTCCCAGTCAGGGCATGTGCCTTGGGCCAGGTCCCCAGTTGGGGGCATGAGAGAGACAACCAATGGTTGTTTCTCTCCCACATTGATTTCTCACCCCCTCTCTTTTTCCCTTCTTCCCCTCTCTCTAAAAATAAATAAATTCTTTTTTTAAAAAAAAAGAAATAATTCAAGAGAGAAGGCATAGAGACTGTCAATCACTAAGCATAATAACTGGATAGACAGAAATTTCTTTTTAAGATTTTGTTTATTTTTAGAGAAAGGGGTAGAGGGAAGAGAAAGAGAGGGACAGGAACATCAATGTGTGAGAGAAACATTGATAGGCTGCATGCTTCCCAACCAAGGACTGACCTGCAACCCAGGCATGTGCCCCAATGGGGAATCAAACCAGCGACCATGCTTTGAGGGCCGATGCTCAACCCACTGAGCCATGCTGGCCAGGGCTGTCTGGACAGAAGTTTGAGGAAAGAATACTGTAGGCTGAGGAAGGCACAAAGTCGAGAATATCCAGGTGAGCGTGGCATCTGTCAGCAACTCTCTTTGGCAACTAACCACAGGTAGCATTTGTATGGGGCTTCCCAGTGTACAAAGTCCTGCCACGTGCAAAGTCTTACTTAACCTTCAAGTCAACGGTGAGATGTGGGTCCTGTTTCCCCTGGGGAAATGGGGGACAGAGAAATGAAAAAGCCAGCCAGAGAGTCTCAGACAGAATAGCACTGACTCCCAGGTTTCTGGATTCAAAATCTCAGCCCTTCCCACCTCTACTCAACTGGGAAAAGAAGTTAGAAAGGCAGGCAGGGAGAGGTTGTGAGGATCCTTGAACATCAGAAAAGTTGATACAGTGATCCCTCACTTATCACCAGTATTACGTTCTAGACCCCTCGCCCCCGCGATAGGTGAAAATCTGCCAAGTAGGAACCTTACATTTATTTTAGTATTTACTGTACAGTACCGCAAAATCCCACAATATAGCGAAAAACCTGCTATAAATAATTAAATACAACATTTTTTAAAAACCCACAATACAGTGAGGTCATGATAAGTGAACCGCGATATAGAGAGGGACTGCTGTACTTTACCCTGCAGGCATCACGATTGGTATTTGTTATCTTATCCAAATACCTAAGGGTATAATATGCAGAGGCAAATAGATTAGCCATTTCTGATGCTCTTCAGAAAAGTTCCTAAGTGTGTGTAACCCTCAAATGACTTCAAATAATTACAATAAGCATCAAATATTTTACTTGCTGTTTTTACTCAGTTTTACAAATGTTCATAGGTGCAGGTAGGCCAGGATCTTTACAAGAGCTCAATATTAGTCATTCACAAAGGATACAAATAAGCCAATTTCCTAACACTATGTCTGTACCTATAAGCTTTATACTCGACCAGAGAGTAAAACGACAGAAAGTTCTAAGTCCAATTCTATGTACTTCTTTGCTAATGTATTTAACAGACATGAATTGAGCACCTACTATGTGCAGGCATCATGCCAGGAGTTGGGTATTCAATAAATAAAGATGGTATGTCCTGATCTTTATAGAGCTTACAACTAGAACAGCAAATATAATGTAGTGTGATAAAGGATATGACAGAGAAAATTCAGCGGGACTTAGGAGCATAGGACCTAGACCTGGGGGTTGGATAGGTTTCCCTGGGAGGTTGGCGTTTAGGTTAAGGACTGGTGGGGCACAATGGTGTCATGCCAGGGCACAGTGCCACCATGACAGGACTCAGGGATTCTAATCCTGGCTTTGCATTAGACTCACCAGGGAATTTTTAAAACTATAGTAGTCCCCCCTTATCCACAGAGGATACGTTTCGAGACCCCCCAATGGATGCCTGAAACTGGAGGTAGCACTGAATCCTATATGTTTGTTTCTATACATACATACATATGATGACGCTTAATATATAGATTAGATACAGTACAAAATTAAAAATGGTAACTAATAATAAAATAGAGCAATTGTAACAATATACTGTAATAAAAGGGATGTGAATGTGGCATTATTAAGTAAAATAAGGGTTACTTAAATGCAAGCACTGTGATAGAGAGACAGTTGGTTTGATAACCAGGACAACAACCAAGATCAAGTGACTAATGGTGGGGACGAAGAGACAATTCAGATCCCAAACAGGACAAATCAGGATGGCATGAGATTTCATTATGATACTCAGAACAACCCACAGTTTACAGTTTATGAATTATTCCTGGAATTTTCTGTTCAATATTTTCAGGTATGAGTTGACCAAGGGTACCTGAAACTTTAAAAAGTGAGACCGTGGATAAGGGGGATTCCTGCAATGCTATACAGGCCCCACCCCGGGCTAATTAGATCTGAATTTCTGTGAGTGAGGGCAAGACAATTATTTTATAAACACCCCCAAGTGATTCTAAAGCAGTGGTTCTCAACCTTCCTAATGCCACGAGCCTTTAATACAGTTCCTTATGTTGTGGTGACCCCCAACCATAACTAAAACATAGTGATTAATCACAAAAACAATATGTAATTATATATGTGTTCTCCGATGGTCTTAGGTGACCCCTGTGAAAGGGTCGCGACCCATAGGTTGAGAACTGCTGTTCTAAAGCATGGCCCGGTTTGTGAATTGCTGACTTAAATAGTTACTAAAAAGGTTTTCTGGGTGGAATTGATGTGAACTGAAGGGAACCCAAATTTTGCCACCCTGAAGCTGCCATTTTGGGGCATTGTTTTAAGCTGTTTCTTAAGAAACTATACTTAGAAAGAAACTTTAACCCTCCTCCTTCCCTGCCCAAAGAGATTCAGACAGAAAAAAAAATCTGCTTTTGTTAAGCAATCTTAGGTTGTCCGCCTTAGCCTAGTGTGAATTAAGTATGGTAACTAGGGGGCTTCAGTAGGGGTCTGTTAGCATAAAATAAACACCTGCTGTGTCTCATTGCCTCCGATTGGCCTGGCAGGAACTCGCCTGCCGGTGTGTTCTGCCCTTCCTCAACTACCTGCAATTCTCCATTCTCACTTCTGAAATCTAAAACCCCTTTCTCCCCACCTTCTCCTTTTCTAAAAATTTAATATGTACCCAATGTTGCCTCACTGTCATTGGAATTTTCAAGTTTATGTGAATTCCCCAAATACATGTGTAAAAACTTTGATTTCTTTCCTGTTAATCTGTCTCTGTTAATTTGCTTATTAGTCCAGCTAGAAGAACTTAGAAGGTGGGAGAAAAAGTATTAATTTTCTTTTTATTCCCCACAGAGTCATCTCTAACTTCAAACTGAAGTCCATATACATTTGGAAGTAAATAATTTTAAAATGATTTTCTTAGTTGCTGTAATGTGAACTTTATCTTAATTATCTTGTATTTCAAAAATATTTATGGCTAAATCTTTTTTGCAAAAAAAAATGATGAATCTGAATATTGCTAGTTTTTTTAGCATTTCAGAAAAAAAGTTTTGTGCTAATTATTCCTGTATTTACCAGTATTTTTTATTCTCCCCTCATGGACAACGGGAAGGATTACCCTTCCTTGCCCCTTTGAAATGATGAGTGGTCATGTGACTTTCTTTAGCCAATGAATAGTGAGCAGAATTGACAAGTGTTCCTTCCCTGAGAAACATTAAGAGCTGGTCCTCTTCTATTCTCTTGCTGTGCCTCAAAGATTCCCTAGAGTCTTGTGTTGACATGGAGGGACTATGAGGTCAAAGCAGCCTGAAGTGCTGAGCCACTGCACAAAGAGCAGTGACCTTGCAGAGCCTCTCAGGCCTGCAGTGGACGCTGTGAGCTCAAGAAATGAGTGTGTGTTGTTTTCAACTGCTCAGCTATTAGGGTTGTTTATTACTGCAACAGAACCTAGCCTCTGCTAACTCATTGCTGCTTTCTCAATCAGATAGATCCCTATTTTTGTATTTCCTTTCCCTGATTCCTCACATACTTATTCATGATCAGTATTATAATTAATATCCTTCCTTTCTTAATGGTTTAGTTAAAAGTCATTAGGTAGGCTAAAGCAAGAATGATGGCCAGAATGTAGCTGAATGGATGGTACAGCAGCAGGTTAGAGGACGTGTGGCATACAGGGGGACTGAGCAAATAAGTGAACATATAAAGGATTATGGAGCCAGCTTTCTTGCTGTCAGAAAATGAAATTATGGAAATTATAAATGTAAAAAAGAAGGATAATGACCCCTGACCCCTGCGGTATTGTGTTTGAACTGAAATGGAAGTGCTGTTGTGAATTCATTTTATAGTTATAGACATAGATAGAAAAATGAGTATAGATATACCTACATTCTATCCTAGTTCTGTCCTCTGAGCAATACCAGGAGCAGCAATAGTCCATAGCATCAAGCATACCTAGCCTGTAGATCTTGGTTTCTGAAAACCATTTTCCACTAACAGAAGAAGTCTTAGAAAAGTGATTTAAGGGCCAAGGCAGCAAAAGCACAAGATGAGAACAAAGCGGGTAATGATGTACTCAAAAATAAGAGTGTGTGTCAAAATGATGGAGAAGCCTCTTTGAAGGGCCAACCACGGGGCAGATTTGAGACAATTAGAGCATCAAAATATACAGTGATAGGAATGGATGATAAGTGTCCGTACGGATGTACACAAACAAATGAAATAAATGGGAAGAAGAAAAAGCTCTTCTGAGTAGTAGAAGGCCAGCTCTTAAATATAAAAGAAATAAAATAAATTTTAAAATCATCATTTGGCAACAACCTAGTAACAATCAATTCAGGCAAGAAACATCAATAAATATTAAAGTTTGTGGGTGAAAGTTAGATGTCAAATGGAATGTTTGCCTAATCCCAAAGTATTTTCCCACAAAAGAGATTTATAAAGGGGGGAAGAATAGCTTTCCGGTGAAGTAAGCTGGCAGACACTGCGTTATTCAAGTGTAACATCAAATGTAACATCACCAGACTAAAATTATGTGTCACCTGACAGGATGCAAAGAGAAATTAGCATTGCTCTCATGAAATTCCTGCCAAAACTGCATGCATAACCTGAGTCTAATTATAGAAAAACATCAGACAACCCTAAATTGAGGAAGAGTCTACAAAATAACTTCCCCGTTGTCTTAAAAAAATGTTATAGTTTGAAAGTCAAGAAAAGACAATGAAATTTTCTTGGATTAAAAGAGACTGAGGAGTATGAGGGACTAAAAGAAATAATACTTTTTCTCCCACCTTCTAAATTCTTCCAGCTGGGTTAATAATCAATTCAACAGAGACAGATTAATGAGAGAAAATCAAAATTTTAATTCATGAGCATGGGGATTTCACAGAAGTATGAAAATTCCAAAGAGAGTGAGGCAACATTGGGTATGTATGACATTTATGGACAAAGGACAAGGGGGTGAAGCCGGGTATTAGATTTCGGGATTGAGGATTGGTGATTTACAAGTAGCTGATACCCTGGTTTCCCTTCAGTTCATGTAAATCTTTCGCCTTTTACAGATAGTTGAAGAGCAGGAAGATACATGGCAGAAAATATCTTCCTAGGCAACTCAGAGGCGATGAGGCATCAAGGGCTGTCTAGCTAACAGACTTGAAGTCTTCCTTATTAATTCCAGGGTGAAGGCTCTACTTTTTTTTAAAACATCCTCACCTGAGGATATGTTTATTGACTGTAGAGAGAGAAGCACCTATCGATTGCCTCCCATACATGCCTGGAGCAGGGATCGAACCCGCAACCTAGGTATGCGCCCTGATCAGGAATTGAACCCACAATCTGTCAGTGCACAGGACAAGGTTCTAACCATCGACCCGCCCAGGCAGGGCCTAGGGTGAAGATTCTTAAGGGGATCAAGCCAAGGCTTCCTTAGTAAGCAGGTTTTTCTGTCTGAATCTCTTGGGCAGGAAAGGGAGAAGAATCAAAGATCCTTTCTGAGTCTTGGTTCTCAATGGGCAGCTTAAAATTAGTATCCGAAAAAGGCAGCTTCAGAATGACAAAACTTCAGTTCCCTTCAAAGGTACAACTGAAGGCAACAGCTGATACTGCATTGGATCATTTCGCTATGAAGGACATTGCTAGGACAATTGGTGAAAACTTGAATAGGGTTTCTGATCCATGGATACACAGGAGTTGTTAGAACTATTCCTGAAACTTTAGACTAATATTGAAATTATTTCAAAAATAAAAGCATAAATATTGTTGCAATGTGAAATACTTCTATAGATTTCCTATTCAAATTCACATTATAATGTGAAAAGATGTAAAAAATTTGAGAGGAATCTCAAATTATTTGGTTCAACTATGATGTCTTTTCTTTCCTTCTTTTTTTTTTTTTTTTTTTTTTTAGATGAAGTACCTGAAGTTAGGCATCTTAATTTTTTAAGTTTGTTCTTGGTTAAGTTTGTCTTCTACATTTAAATTTGCACAGTTACTTAATGCTTGCAAAACTGTGATGGGCTCTAGGAGAATGTAGGTATGGCAATTAGGCATGCGTATAATATAAGTGATTTAACAAGAAATTGTTTTAACCAGGCCGTTAGTCATTTGAATGGGTACCCAAAGCATATGCCTACAGAATATGACCTGAGGCCATTAAATTCAGACTATAAAAGAAGGACAGACCCCAAACACTGAGCTTTTTCCCCATGCTTAACAGAAGTAAATTCCTTAGGCCAGAAGAATATCAAATCAAGACTTTTTAAAAACCTTCCTCAAGAAATGCAAAATATTACATAGTTTTCTTATCATAAGCAGTCTGTAACATAAACAATATAAATTTTTATTAAGCAAATAGAAGTTATTTTTCTGTCTCAGTAAACCTATGTAAATAGTTTGCAGATGATACCGAAAAGGGCTGCTCTTCAACTTGCTAGTAAACAGATATCCCATGGACAATCCCAGCGTGCATCTCCTGTCACTGCCTTCTCGGCCAAATTTACCCTCATCTACTGAAAGAGACAACAGGGAGTTCAGAAATCTTGGCTTGACTGATCTGGAGGCAGGTCTCTAAGTGACCTTCGGAGAAAGGGTGGCATTCTCTGATCCCCGTCCTCCACAGAAACGTGTGCAGTCTGTCTACTCTAAGCACCAGTTGCTCAGCGAGGTATTAGTATTGGATGTCTCCCTGTTTCAGAGACTGAGGGCCAATCTGGACTCTGCACTCCATCATGAGGGAATACAGCAGAGAGAGAAGTGAAGCCTTCTAACACAACCATATTGAAAAAGCACTAGTTATCAATACGATACAGTATTCCCTCACTTATCATGGGTATTACGTTCTAGACCCCCCCACGATAGGTGAAAATCCACGAGGTAGGAACCTTACATTTATTTTAGTATTTATATATATTTGAAGGCTTTATAAACCCTTCCCACACACTTATAAACCATCTCCACTCCCTTATTAACCTTTTCCACACTTTTATAAACACTACTTATGTTCTTAAACATATTCTACACTCTTAAACCTACGTAACTTTAACAACATACATATACAGTACCGCAAAATCCCACGATATAGCAAAAAATCTGCGATAATTAAATATAATATTTTTTAAAATCTCGCAATTCAGTGAGGCCGCGATAAGTGAACTGCAATATAGAGAGGGACTGCTGTGTTTGTTGTTATCAAACAAAGAGCATTCGTCCACCTGGCATTAGCAGAGTCAACCACTAAATCGAGACTTGCGGTGGAGAAATACTGGCTATTTTATTGTGAATGGTGCCAACCAGGAGAACAGGAAGCTAATGCTAAAATGCCCAAACTCCCCCATGATGGCGTGTAAGTTACAGATCATATAGGACAAAATCACCAGACCAGTCGTGCTGGAAGCTGACTGGTCAGAGGTGAGGTAAGGGTAATAAATCATTTCTTCAGTCTTCAGGACAGTTCTGAAGTCTGTTCAGGTATCCCTCTGTCTGGTTTCATGAGACAGCCCACCTCAGAAGCTGAAACATAACTTAGGTCAAGATGTGATCTTCAGCCTGCAGAGGTCCAGACTGTGGGACCATCAGTCATGTCCGAGCTACTGACTTCTGTTGCCTCCAGGGTTGCTGATAATGGGGGAAGGGCTGATAATGGGGGAAGGGCTAGGTCTCTGAGGGGTATAATATATATATATATATATATATAAAGAGAGAATTAATTTCTATAGCTAGGACTTAAAGCTAAATGTAATCAAAATCATAAGCACCCCAGTTTCACCATCACCCCATCTAATATCATACTGCTTTTATAAAAAGCAAGAATAAGAAAATATCACAGATCTAAAAGTATCAAAGAAGTTTTCCATTTATCTCAAAATGGAATGACTTTGTGGATTCCTTACAAAGTATATTAAAATAAAAAGAGTGGAGACAACCAAGGAAGTTATCAAATAAGTTTCCACTGATCATATTTTCTTTATCTCAAAGCTTTAGACAATTTAAAACCAGATATCGTGAACAATTCCACAGTCCTCCTTAGCTAAAATTCATTTGCAAAAGCTGCCATAACAAAGTACCACAAACTGGTTGATGTAGAAAGTCATTCACTGCAGTATTATTTAAATACCAAAAAATTAGAAACAAATGTCCATCATAAGAGAGGTTAACTTACTTTGGTTTATGCATATGGTGATAGAAAAGTATGCAAGTGTTTAAAAAATAGATGATGATACTGCTATTTTTGATCATGGAAAGCTAGGTTATTTGGATCAACTATTTCACTGAAAGCAATGAAAAATACTGGCTAAAACATTAAAATACATCTCTTAAGACAAGGATAATCTGGCAAATGAAAAAGATACCTAAGCAAAAGCAAGAAACCAGGAAGTGAGTGCAGGAGCCACTTATGTCCTAGCGTTTGTCAATCCCAGCAACTTTGACTTCTATTTGTCAGGGTGAAAAGCAAATCAAACCCTCAGGCCCACCCCAGAGGAGGTGATACCCATACAATAAGAAGGAACCCCAGGGTAAGGCTGAGCGTGAAATAAAACTAACCCTAACCCTAACCTCAACCCCAGGGGAATACAAGGGAATTTGCCTTTATGCTGGGCTGAGCAGGGAAGGGGGAAGCCCAATTCGGAGATTTTTTTAAGCACAAGGTGGCCCTCACAAAGATTTTTATATCAAATTTATATCTATAGGCAGTCATAAGGAGTCTGAAGTGGAGAATGTAGTTTAAAGTAATCCTGGACTGACTGTACAGTTAGGCATATGGCAACAAAGACAAATACTCTCTAGAAGGAACACCTTTATTCTTGGCCTCGAAGCATCCCCACATATCATTTTTCAAAAGCAATGAGAAGAACATCATCAAAAATGACCAAGCAACCCCGGAAATTAGGCATTATGAGGGAAAAAGCAGAAACAACAGAGCCACCAATAATTAAGGTATAAGAATTATGAGGCACAAGCTTGATAATGTCTGCAGCTATAGAAAATATAAAAAGTTATCTAGTATATTTGGAAAAACTAAACTGAATGTCTAGAAATGAAACTAGTAACTCAAATTAATCAATTTTGGCCTTTAATAACTTTTTAATAGTTTATTTTTATTGTATATTTTTCATTACCATTCATCCCCCTTATATCCTCTTCCACCACCACTCACCCACCTCAAATTAAAAATTTAGTAAATGGGGCTAACAGTAGTATTAGACAGAAGAAAATATTCAGAACATAGTGAGATAGAAAAAGATGGGGAAAAAATGGAAGAGAGATTAAGAGGCATGGAATATAGAGAGATAAGGTCTAATATACATTTAATAGAGATGATATTTTCCAGGTACTGAAAGAAAATAGCTGCCACTATAGAATTACATTTATATCCCAGTGAAACTGACTTTCAATAAAAAGGGCAATAAAGACCCTGGTGGAGAAACAGAAACGGATAATTTATTACAAGCTGATCCTTATTCAGTGAAATTCTAAAGAAGGCAATGCATTCACAATGCAAGTGAACTCAGATGAAAGTTTGACATGTAAGAAGGAGTTAAACATAGAAAGAGAGAGGGAGGCCCCGGCCAGGGGCTCAGTTGGTTGAGCATCATCTCATGCACCGAAGGGTTGCAGTTTCGGTTTTGATCCTTGGTCAGGGCATACGCATGGGTTGCCGGTTTAATCCCCAGTCAGGGCACTTTTGAGAGGCAGCCAATCAATGTTTCTCTTTCCTGTCAATGTTCCGGTCTCTCTCTCTCCCCCTCCCTCCTTCCTCTCCCTCTCAAATCAATAAACATATCTTCAGGTGAGGATTTAAAAAGAGAGAGAGGACATAAGAAGGGTAAGGGATGATGATGTAAGGGGGTAAAGGCAGAGGGTTAGAAAAAAATGTTTGGGTAAACCTGACCCACACCTACAGCATCTTCTCTCTGTCCTGCCCAGCTTCTGCAGCAGAATTGACGTGTGCCTAAATAGAGAATTAGTCATAACATAACTAAAACCACCAGTTAGAATCTGAGATAACAGGGGAGAGTGATATCTCAAGGGGTGGTTGTCAAACATCCTGAACCAATAATATGACAAAAGGAACAAAAATTAAATGGATACCAACAAAAATATTGAAAATACTGGGACTCATCCATATAAAAGTGGCTGCAAATCATAACAATGAAAAATTAAAAATTGCAGTCCTTAATGGAAGTAAGAGAGTGGAGAGACAAAGATGTCATCTATGATGGCCAGGCTTTGATGTTGTCATCAAGTCTGAGGGTCTCATCCTAAGGCCCACAGATCCCAAACCTCAATTTCTCAGTGGACCCCAAAGTCTTTGTGAGATTGATTCTCAGTTGCCCATTAATTAAAGTGTAACTTCTCCAGAATGCTTGCATCCACTTTAAAGGTCATATGATGAGAATGTATGTTTGTATTTTCTTGTATGTGGCTCAGGAAACTCAGGAAGGGTGGCCTCGCTGTGCTGGGGACTGACTGACTAGGGGAGAGGGGTGGAGGAAGACTTTTTGGTATATGTATTCACATGGTTCAACAATCTTTGGGTCATGTCAATTATGTATAAATTTTAATTAAATATAACTGTCTCCTCTTCTCTTAAAACTCTTGAAGACATAGACATTCTGAGCAACATGATACCTTGTAGAGATAGATAGTGATGGTTCTTCTCCTCTGTTCTCATGGTGTTGATATAAATCTAAACCATATATGCCTTCCTGCCTTAAATTGCACACTTCCTGTCTTCTGTTGTTCAGCCACAAAACCACTGAATCCCTCACTGTCGCCTCCTCTGGACCTGCCAAGGAAGTGACCTCTTCTGAGCCAGGAACAAGCCTACAGTCAAACTTCCTGCAGGAATGAAGAGATGAACTGGAACAGGGTGACCAACTTGTCCCAATTTGGCAAGGACTGTCCCCAATTTCATCACTGCAAGTCTCATTTCCAGGGAAACTTCTCTATCTCAGGCAAACTAGGGAATGTGTCACCCGTAGCTGCCACCAACTTGGCTATTCTCCTCTCCTCTTAGGAAAAAAGTAAACCTGGTTGAATAAAACCCAAATAATAATCATATCAGACAGCACATATATAACAATTACCACGTACTAGACACTATTCTAAACAGTCTATTCATGAAGACTCATTTATTCTGGCCCAACAATTTTAACTCCATTTCATGGACGAGAAAACTGAGGTCCAGGGAAGTGGTAACTTGTCCAGGATCGCAGAGCCAGTATGTGGCAGAGCTGGGGTTCAAAGCCAGGTAGTCTGGCTTCAGAGAACACAGGCTGTACCCCTTTGCTACACTGCCTTTATGTTATATTCCCCGCATGATTTCTGTTCCCCAAGTGTTGCACCCTCTTCTGCCATTTCTTCTCTCTGTTGTCCCTGCTACTTACTTATATCTTGGCCCTGAGCCACATAGACATCTCCCATTTACTTGTATTCTACTCTTCATTCATTCATTCAACCATTTTGGGCCCTCACTGGATAGCTCAATTGGCTGAAACATTTCCCCAATATGCCAAGATTGCGGTTCAATCCCCAATCAGGGCACATACAGGAATCAACCAATGAATGCATGTATAAGTGGAACAACAAATGATGTTTATCTCTTTCTCTCTCTCTCTCAAAAAAAATTAATAAATAAAAATTTAAAAAGAAAATTTTTTGGTGTGCCTACTATGTGCCAGGCTGCTTTTAAGAGCATGTGGTCTAGAGGGGGTACCAGACATGTAAATTGACAATAGCATTGTACGGAAGTTCCCAAACTTTCTCAGTTCACAGTGCCGTTAGGATAATAGTTACTAAAAATATTAGTAATATTTCACAGTGGTGCTACATCAAAAGAAATACTTGAAGGCTTTATTAGTGTAGTTCCAAACAACTTAACAGCAGGAGTTTATAAAGTATCTGATATATGTCTCTGCGTTTCCCTCAAAAATTAAAGCTCCAGCAGTGGGCTTTACTTTCTGATGGCCCTCTGGGGTACCTCAGCACACAGTTTGGGAACCGTGGGTGTTGTGGTTAAGTGCTTGGTTCCTAGAGTCAGTTGTTTGGGTTCAAACTGTGGCCCTTCCCTTGCAGTGTGAGCGTAGGGATGTAGTGAGGCCTCCCTTGCTTTAGCTTTCCCCACCAGTCATGGGGACTGTAATAGTAGCTAGTTCATGAGGCTGCCACAAGAATTTGATAAGTATATATAAAGCCCCCAATAAAAGGTTTATCATTTAGTCACTAGAATATAAGTTCCACAAGGATGGGGACTTGGATCTGTTTGGTTTACTGCTGTATCTCCAGTGCCTTTATTCTTGTCTTTTCTTCTTCTTTTTCTTTTTTTCATTTTTTACTTTTTTTCTTTTCTGTATTTTAAATAAACCACAAAAGGGGCAGTCCTGAATCTAATGTAATTAACAGGGGCAAACCACAAAGGAAGTAAGTTTCTACAACCTGTAAAAAGCAGGAACAAAGTCTGTGGTGTTGACTGAATGCTTGTGCCCCTCGAAATTGATATGTTGAAACCAAATCCCCAATGTGATGGTATTTGGAGGTGGGCTTTGGGGGGTGATTAGGTCAGAGGGTAGAACTCCAATCATGAGATTAGTGTCTTTACAAAAGACACGCCACAGAGCTCTCTCATCCCTTCTGTCATGTGAGGACACAGCAAGAAGACAGCTCTTTATGGGCCAGGAAGCAGCCCTCACCAGACTCTGAATCGGCCAGAGTCATGACCTTGGACTTTGAGGCTCCAAAACTGTGGGGAATAAATTTCCGTTGTCTTTAAGCCACCCAGTCTAGGTGTTCTGTTATAACAGCCTGAATGGACTAAGACAGTTTGTGTCTGGCTCCTGGATGGAAACCTCATCTTCATTATGGGAATGAAGGAGACAGGGAGACCTTTGCACTGGCCTGGTACACCTTACACTCAGGTGGCACATCATATACTTTGTAAGCAAGTGTTTGGGGGGCCTGTCTCTGTGTGTTTTATCATTGACTCCCTCCTGTGCTATCTTCAAGTTTCACCAGACTAACTCATAGCCCAGACAACCTGGGGAGAGTGGAGGAGGCAGGGCCTCCAGCAGCCTGCCCACCTAAGGCAGACTTAGTGCACTTGTCTCATAAGGTGGTACTAAGGCATTTCTCTGCCCCTCCCCGGGATATGCTAGATTATTCTCCCATCGCCTGCCATTCTCCACAGGATCCTCTCTGGTGAAGTCCTATAGCAATCTGCTCTCTCTGGGTGATTGCTTTTTTCATTCTAACTACTGCATCATTTTTTAGGTTATTTTTTAAGTGTGCAATTCAGTGGTTTTTAGCATATTCACAAGGTTGTGCAACCATCACTACTATTTCCAGAACATTTTTATCATCCCCAGAAGAAATCCCGCACCCATCAGTAGTCACTTCCCACTGCCTCCTCTCGCAATCCCTGACAACTATTAATCTACTTTTGGTCTCTATAGATTTGCCTATTATAAACATTTCAGTTAATGAAATCATACTATGTGTGGTCAGTTGTGACTGACTTCTTTCACTTAGCATAATGTTTTCAAGGTTCAGCATTGTCGTGGCACATATTAATACTTCATTCCTCTTTATTGCTGAATAATATTTAATTACATAGATAAACCACACGTTATATTTATCCATTCATCAGTAGATGGACATTTAGGTTGTGTCCACTTTTTGCCTTTATGAATAATGCTGCAATGAACATTTATATCCAGTTTTTGTGTGGGTATATATTTTCAAGTTTCATTCATATTTCTCATATTTCATTCTTAAATTTCAATTCAGTACCTGGGAGTGGAATTGCTGGTTCATTTTAACTCTATGCTTAACATTTTGAGGAACTGTCAAACTGTTTTTGAAAGCTACTGCACCGTTTTACATTAGCACCAACAATGTATGAAGATTCAAATTTATTCACATCCTTGTCAACTCTTGTTATTGTCTGTTTTTTAAAAAAAAATCATAGCCATCCTAGTGAGAATGAAGTGATATCTCATGGTTTTGACTTGCATGTTCCTTTTAGTTAATGGTGTTGATCATCTTTTCTTGTGCTTATTGGCCATTTCTTGGGGATGTGTCAATTCAAATTTTTGCCTCTTTAAATTGGATTATTTATCTTTCTGTTGTTGAACTATAACAGTTCTTTGTATATTCTGATACAAGTCTCTTATCAGATATATAACTTGCAAACATTTTCTGCTATGTTGTGGCTGGCCTTTTCTTGCTTGTGTCCTTTGATGTATAAAAAATTTAATTTCAGTTTTGATTAAGTCCAATTTGTATATATTTTCTTTTTGTTGCTTGTGCTTTTGGAGTAAAATCTGAGAAACTGTTGCATAATCCAAGATTTACTTTTATGTTTTCTTCTAACAGTTTTATAGTTTTAGCTTCTACATGTAGGTGTTTAATTTGTGTTGAATTAATTTTTGTGCATAGTATGAGGTAAGGGTCCAGCGTCATTCTTTTCATGTGGCCGTTATTGGGCAGCTGTCCCACCACCGTTTGTTGAAGAGACTATTTTTCTCATTGACTTGTCTTGGCACTCTTGCTGAAAATCACTGATTATAAATGTCAATTCTCAGTTCTTTCCACTGATCAATATGTCTATCCCTATGCCAGTACTGCACTGGTTTGATTTATGTAATTTTGAAGTAAGTTTGGAATTAAGAAGTATTAGTCCTCCAATTTTCTTCTTCTTTTCAAAGCGTATTTTGACTATTCTGTATCCTATCAACTTCCATATGAATTTTAGGACCAACTCGTAAATTGCTGCACACAAAAAATAAAAAAATTGCAGCTGGGAGTTTTTTAATAGGAAGTAAGCTGGTAAATTTGGTATGTATTGTTATAGATCAATTTGAGGAGTGTCTCCATCTTAACAATATTAAGTCTCCCAATGAGATGCCTTCCCATTGAGCTAGGCCTTTTTCATTTCTTTCAACAATGTTTTATTTTATAGTTTTCCATGTTTACAACTTGCACTTCTTTTGTTAAATTTATTCCTAAGAGTTTTGTTCTTCCTGATACTATTATAAATGGAATTGTATACTTAATTTAATTTTCAATGATTCATTGCTAGTATAGAGAAATACAATTGATTTTTGCATATTAATCTCGTATCCTGCAATTTTGCTGAACTCTTTTATTAATTCCAATAGGTTTTTTTTTTTTCTGGCGTGTATATGAATTTCTTGGGATTTTGTACATATGAGATCCTGTCATCTGTGAATAAACAATTTGTTTTTGAACTTGTCAATCCAAAGTCCTGCCTGCATTGGAATGAAGGAAGTCTTGCCAGTGAGCAGCAAAATGCCCATCTTGTTATTCAATAGGAACGAAAAATTTCCATCTTAAGGAATTTTCTCGAATGTTCCATTAAGCAGATGTTTTTGAACAGAGGAGATTTTGCCCAAGCGGACATTTGGCAATGTCAGAAGGCACATTTGGTTGGCACAACTTGGGGTAGGGTGGAGTCCGGGTGGTGGGAGTTAATACTAGCATCTAGTACATAGAAGCCAGGAGAGCCTCCCCCTCCCCCACTCCCAACAAAGAACTGTGTGGCCCAAAATGTCAATAGTGATGAGGTTGAGATCCCCTGGATTAAAGGGATAGCTTCCAAAAATGTCTTCTCTCACTTGCGTCTGAGTTACTCTTCTCAGATCTGCAGGATTCTAAAGGAGAAATTTGGGGAATGACTTCTCAGCCAACAGATGCTGCCTAACAGGGGGAGACAGTGTCCTAGGCCCTGGGTCAGCAAGTCCATGAATACGTGGACCAAGTAATACTCAATCTTCAGCAAGACAGAGGTGACTCTGGACACAGAGCACATCACAGCTGCCCCAGTGCCACTGGCCATGTGTAACCATTACTCTGGCACCCACAGGGGATGTTAGGTTCTCTGGAGCTTGTTGCTATGCAATTGGAAGGAGGGGGTTCCTTTAAGAAAAAGAACCCAGCATTAGATACAGGACTTGGGAGGGGTTCATGCAAGTTTCAGAGCCCTGAAATGGAGAGTTCATGAGCTTTAGGGCAGACCTTCCCCAGACGTGTTACAGAGTGTGATGGGACCACCTATAAATTGCTTCATCGCCCCCACTGTTCGGAAGAGCACTTTAGCTAATTTGCATTAAGGAAGCAATAAGCAGTATGGTGTATTATTTTCTTACTCATGTTTTTAAACTTTTTCTTGGTGAAGACAGTCTAAAGTTCAGCAGTTTGGCTTGGAGATCAAAGTTGGCGGTTGCAGAGAGCTAAACAATAGTCCTGGACATTCAAAAACAGATGCTAAGTGGTTCGTCAACACAACAAATGGCTTTGATAATATATATGTATTTCCAAATGTTGCAGGATGAACTTAGTACTTAAGAAGTAGGCTTTGCAGATGCAAACGAGTCAGGTAACCCATATTGCAATAAAAGCAGTGAGAGGTACATTTTTATAATCTGAAGTATTATTATTTCATATTTATGTAGCACTTTGTACCTGTTGAGTGTTCTCTAGCCTTTAATTATTATTTTTTTAATGGTCTGGTGAGGCCAGTTCTGGGAGTTGTTAGCATCATTTCGAAACTGGGAGAAACAGAGAGAGGCTTCCAAAAACGATGCAGAGGCAGGAAGAGGGGCACGCCATAGGACAGACTCAGAGGAGCAGGCATGTTAGAGAAATCCTAAGGAAGGGAGATGGCTATGATCGGGACCATCTTAGAAACACCCATTTCTAACCAGTGGAGACAGGGTAGCTTGCAGAGCTCAATAGAGAGAGTGTTAGAATTAATAAAAGAACATATTACTTGCCTCACTTATAACTACGCACATGGAATAGGCAGAGGGAGTATTTGGCCAAATTCACAGATGACCAGGCCATAACTAACTACCGTGCAAGTCTAGAATTCCCTCCATCAACGTTAGACAGGAAATCCAGGCCCTCTGGCTGCAAATTCCCTTAGGGTCACTGCCCAGGGAGGATAGGCAGTAGACCTGGGCCAGGACAGACATGCCTATGTCACATCTGTGTCTCTGGCTGGTCAGATCTGGGTGGATCTCAGCGTACCACTGAACTCCTCCACGGTCCATCCAGAACCAACTGAACATAGAGCTTCTTTCTGGGTGGTTGAAATTCCAGAATTATAGTTGTTCGTATTTAGATAATAATAATGGCAGGTATTCAGTAGTCAATAAGTGCCAACATTAACTCACAATAACCCTGTGAGATAAGTACTAATATGACAGAGGAGAAAACTGAGACTCACAGGGGTTAAGAAGTGTGCCCAAGGTCACAGGGCTAGTGAGTAGAAGATCCCAGATTTGAGCCCCATACAGTCTGGCTCCATAGTCTGTGTAGTCATTTTTTCTCTAGAATGCTGTATGAAGAGCCTTTAAAATGCTTTCTTATTTTGTGATTTACGAATAAAACACCAATGAATGTTTAAGTATTTCAGCAGCATCAGAAAAATGGACAATGAGCAAGCTATTTTTAAAGATAGAAGAATAACTTCTCTATTTTTGTCTCTAGGATCACCCACACACTGTTCATATTCCTAAACTGCTTGGGAACTTACCGTACTTGTTATTTTCTCAGTTATAGTGAGTTTGCATTTCTGAGGCAAGTCCAGGAAAACCCTTCTGTTTTCCTCCATTGATTGGTGGCCTACCTGAGACAGGGACTTAAAAAAAAAAAAAAAAGATTGCCCTGGCTGGTATGGCTCAGTGGTTTGTGCATCAGCCTGAGAACCAAAGGGCTGTCAGTTCAATTCCCAGTCAGGGCACATGACTAGGTTGCGAGCCAGGTCCCCAGTTGGGGGTGTGGGAGAGGCAACCACACAGTGATGCTTCTCCCTTTCTTTCTCTCTCCTTTCCCCTCTCCCTAAAAATAAATAAATAAAAATCTTCTAAAAAAAATCTTCATCTTGTGCCTTGCATAGGTTGCCATTTGATAAATGTTTGTTGAATTAATACCAAGTATTAGTGAAGATGTTATGAAATTTTAATGTAAAGGAATATTTTTGACTGGATGCTTCTTGTGTAGAAACAACTTTTCATACCATTTCCCGCCTGTTCTCCATCTGTCCCCCCACACCGCACATACTCCCTCCCCAATTCCACCTCTATGTATAAGAAAGGGAAATTCTGATGGAGTGCTGAGAGATTCCTATTTCGTGAAGGACACATTCTCAAGCACTTGACTTACACTTGCATTTTTTAAATAACTTAAGGTAATTGAAATATATTTACCTCTAAATCATCACTCCAAATCACTAGGCTACTTGAATTCTAAGGCTTTTCTATGGTTGTGTGTGTGCGAATACATGTTTGGTATGTCTTATTCTGGCAGCAGCCTTTTAATTTGCTGTTTGTAAACTGTTATGCTCCGGTAAGAGCAGAACACCTTGTTTATGAGCCTGTGGGCAAAGCAAAGTACAAGGCCGTGGGACTCTCAAACACTGGGGGTGGATACGTACCTTGGCAAACCCACTCAGGAAAGTGGTTTGCCAGCATCTGCTAAAACTGAACATAGGCCTAATCGTGGACCACACCGACATCCTTCAGCATAGAGACACAGCTTTATCCGTACCACCATGCTAGGGCCCACTCCAGCTGTCCTGCCTTTGTGACCTTTCAGGCCTTGTTGTTGACCTCCCTCCAGCAGGGTCTCTTTTGTCAGCTGACCTTAACCCTCCTCAGCCCATCGGAGACTTGTGCATAACTGGGAACCTCAGCGGGGAAGATCAGGAGACTGGAGCAGCTTCCCAACGCTACGCGCCATGCCCACCCCTTCCAACTCTGTGCCATTTAGGATGACCTTGCCATCAATGTCTAGAACTAAGAAGCCCAACACGAACTGGCTGAGATAGGAAAGGCGAGTCATTGGCTCGTGTAACTGCAAAGATCAGTGTGGGCTTTAGGCACACTTCTAGCCGAGCTCCAGTTCAGTTTCTCTGAACTCCCTCAACTCTGTGTTCTGCCACGCTGGTTACATCTTCGGGCTGCTAGAAGGCCCTCATGGTCATAAGATGCCTGCCAGCATCAGCTGAGCTACATGCTTCCTTGTTCAAGTGAGGAGAAGAGAGCAGGCGTCTGTCTGGATAATCAGTGAATAAAAGCCCGGAGCTTAACCCTTGGGACCTTCTGTGTCCACCCCCTGAGCCATTCGTTTTAGTAGCAAGACTCCACCTGCCTGAACAGTTGAAGCCCCAAGTCCTAAGTCAAGCAAATAAAATAAAATAAAATAAAATAAAATAAAATAAAATAAAATAAAATAATAAAATAAAACAAACAAATACAACTCCTGCTTCTCCTTCTCCCAGAATAATGGGTGCTGACTCTTACTATGTTTACATAACTAAAAAGATTCGCTCACGTGGCCTGTCCCAGAACAAAGAAGGGATGCTCCAAAGTGATTTTGTGTCCTCCTGAGATCTCAGAAATAGCACTGGTTGGCAATTTTAAATGCTACCTTTCCTCCTAAAACATAAAGGTCTGTCTCACTGTTGTACCAAACTGTACCACCTCCCCACTTCTGCAAGGACTCTAAGGACATTTGATGAGACGATATACTATGATATGTGGTCAGGGCACATGCCTGGGTTGCGCGAGCCAGATCCCCAGTTAGGGGCGTGTGAGAGGCAACCGATCCATGCGTCTCTCACATATCAGTGTTTCTCTCCCTCTTTCTCCCTCCCTTCACTGCTCTCTAAAAAGAAAGAAAGAAAGAAACAAAATCTTTAAAAAAAAAAAAAATTTAAAAAAGAAAGGAGGATTCCTCTGCTGAAGGACTTTGGGTGAACACAAGAGAGAAGACAGAAAGATCTCAACCTTTGTTTCTGCCCATCCCCCCTCTTTGGTTTTCTTTCCCAGTTTTCTCTTTTCCTAACTGTGTTTCCTTCTCTGCTATAACTTTCTCAGACACAGTACCAAACACTTCCCATGCCCAGGCTCCATTCAAGAATCAGTCCTGCAAAGGAGTTGTGGGTTCAGGGTGGGTGATGGTGAGGAGACATGGTAATGAGGTGGGGGCACACAAGATTGGGGTGAGGGTTGAGAATGGGATTGATAAAAACAAAGAAGTTGGCTCTCATAACAAAGGTTAATTGTAATCTAAAATGTTACATTACTAGATACATTTTTAAAGAGAACTAATGCCTTCCAGGTAAGGTGACCACTCAAGGATTGGGAAGGCCAAACCTACCAATTGAAGAAGACTTTTTTATTTTTAAATATTTTATTTATTCACTTTAATCTTTAGAGAGAGGGGAAGGAAGGGAGAAGGAGGGGGAGAGAAACTTTGATGTGTAAGAGATACATGAATTGACTGCCTCTCACATACCCCCAACCGGGGACCTGGCCCACAACCCAGGCATGTACCCCAACTGGGAATCAAACTGGCGACCCTTCAGTTTGCAGGATGGTGCCCAATCCACTGAGCCACACCAGCCAGGGGAAGAAGGCTTTTGCTAATTATTTTAAAATATAACTGGAGACTGGTTGGGCACTATAAAACATAGTTATATATAGCCCTTGTTTTAGGTAAATTTGGAATAACCACATATTCAGGTTGTTGAAAATTACTTTTCTTAATTCTCACTAGAAAATATGGAAAGAAACTGAGAGCCAAGAAGTGGGCAGCTATGACATCATGTTGGAGATCTATTTAAGCTGCAAAGGGTCCTTTCTGAATTATTTGCACCAAGAATTAGATTGCATCTAATCTCATGGTGGTGAGCAATTTAGAAATAATTAATTCAGACACTCTTGGGCTATCATGACAATAAAAGGAATTTAATTGTTGCACTGTGGCATGGAAGGGAAAACAGAGGTTGCACACTGGTGGCTCACAGGCCAAATATGGCCCACAGATGGGACTTCTTTGCTTTCCAGTGTTTTGGGAGAATAGTGTTCTCCAGTTCACTGGTCCTGACCAGTGACATAATACATACATGTGTACTCACACACTGTCTTCATCCCTCATTGCTTCCCATGCCTGGCCCTTAGGGCTTCTGAGTTTGAGACCTCTAAGATTTTTCTTTTTTAAATCATTAAATACATTAAATATATGCAACATTACAGATGTTGGCGAAAGCGTGATGGCGTGAAAATTATAGAAAGGTAAATTTGATTATAAAACCAAAGGGATGGTGATCGTGGAGGGGGGCGGTATTAGGTGATTAAATGGTAATAGAAGAAATATAGTTTAAAAACATTTAAAAATAAAAATATATGTCAAAAAAGAGAAAGAAGAAAAACATTCAACAAACAAACCTGGGGAGTAACCAGAATCTGGGTCCATTTTCTGAAAGGTAAAATAAGCCTCTGATAGATCCAGCTCCGGCAGAGGAGAGACTGAGCTGTAGAAGCCCTTCAGATGGTGTTCAGCGGGGCTGTTTGTTCTAGGAACTAAAACTCTAACAGCAAATACGATTATGTCAGACAGTTGGCTGAAAAGCAACATGATTAGCGTCATTACACCAGGAGACAAAGACAGAGATCATGGCAAGAGCAAAAAGGGCCACTTTTCTACATGACAGGTGGGACAGGTGTTCCCCTCTCCACCCCAACATCAACAGAAGGAAGGTTCACGATGAAGGGCAAGTCAGGAACTAGCTAAAGAGCAAAGCATGGATGTCTTTTCAAAGTCTTACTGCTCTATAAAGTTCAATTTTAAAATAAGGTATCTAGGCAAAGGAAAGGACTTCCCAAAGGAACAGGAAAGGGTAAAGACAAGCCAGGAGCCTCAATACCTGATGGAGGCTCCCCGCCCTCTCCATCAGTACCCGATCCTGCCCCTCAGTACTCTGTCCTAAGTGCATTGGAGATTGAGGATGCTTTTGTCCCTCAGCCTCAGTGTGTGTGTGGTATGTGAGCATGGCCCTACCACTGGCCAAGAACCCAACTTTACCCCCACATTCAAGGGGAGAGAATCCCTGGCCAGTGTGACTCCTTGGCTAGGTGCCATCCCACAAAGCAAAAGGTTGCTGGCTCAATTCCGGGTCAGGGCACCTATCTAAGTGTGGGCTTGGTCCCTGGTCAGGGCGCATATGGGAGGCAACCAATCGATGTTTCTCTCCTCAGTGTTCCTCTCCATCTTTCTCTCTCCCCTCCCCTCCCTCTAAAAAAATAATAGTTTTTTAAAAGTGGGGAGAGAAGAAAAATGATCTGTCATACTCAAATTCAAGTAGGGATCTTACGTTAAGAGAAGGACCCTGGAGTGAGGCAGTCCTGAGTTCTAACACTTATTCGGTTTATGGACCTCAGTGAGTTACCTTATTTCCCTGGGTCTTGTTTTACCTTATCCATAATTTGAGCATAATGCATCCATCTATCTCAGAAGGTTTAAAAACTGATCTGTCATGTGTTAATACATCTAGTCCTATGCCTGATGCAACTGTAGGCACTCAATGAACGTTATTGAAAATAGCCATCATAATGAACTTGAACATCTGCGAGAGGGAAAGGTGTCCTAGTCAGTCAAATGAAAGGAGAGCCAGTGTCAGATCTCATGTCATGGCTGAATGCCTTTCAGCTTATCTCTATCCAGTTGAACGGCTTTGTCTGCATCAGCAGCGACGAGGAAACTAATGCCATCAAAACCAATGAGACAAGCATTTTGTAAATGCCTGTTAGGGGCACAGTGCGGTGACACTATGCTGGACCTGAAAAGAGGTCTCATTAAAGGTTGGGCTGTGGTCATGGGATGGTATAACTATTGTAATTTATCCAAACTCAGAGATGATGGAAGACCCTCTTTCACTGATGCTACATATGAGAAGAACAGTAACAAATTGTTAGAAATTGCTTCTGCATTGAAAACTGAAATCTTAGTGCATTGCCTTATCACTATGCTGAGCTATACCCCCATACAATTTTTATCAAGCACTGCAGGCAGGCACAATGAAAAATAGTCTCTTTTCTCAAGAAGGCTAGGATCAGTGACCTCCAAACTATAATGTATTCACCCCAAGATGGAGGTCAGACAATATTCTGGGTGTGGGACGAAGATGTGAGACCTTCCACTTGTGGTTTTTAAAATTCATCTTCTGAAAGTAGCTAACTTATTTTATAATATACATAATATATTTGAATAATAGTGCCTTCATATTATTCATAAAGATAAAAAATATTCATGGGATCAGGTTTAAATTTTTATTGATGGCATTCTTGATTAAAAAGGTTTGGGAACCACTGGTCTAGAAAAGAAGGATCAGTCAGCCAACAGTCATGCTCTAATGCAAGAAGAGTTTGGCTGAAACACAGATGATAGCATGTAGCTCAGCAGGGAAGGCTTCCTGGAGGAGGTGACAGGCAGAGCTGCTAAAGTGTGTTTGGTGAGGGGAGAGGGGGAAAAGGGAAGAATGTTTCAGGCAGGCTGTAAAACACATGCAAAGGCAAGGTGGTTGTGCATCTGAGTGCAACTGGAAAACTAAAATAATTTGGTCCGTCTTGAAATGTCAGGATATGTGAGGGAACTGCAGGAAGTAAAGCTGGGAGGCTTCTCCAGAGATTCAGTTGTGATGATCATGGAGTAGGAAGCTTATTCTGATGGTGAAGGTTGATGCTGAGGGATTCTAGCAGGGGAGGTAAGACCAGGGAGCAGTGTTCCCAAATTTGATCATTCAGTGCAGTTTCCATCGACACTTGTCTGAGTCCTAGAAGAGAAGATTGTAATGGTGGGAGCTGGTGAAATCTCAAAAAGCTAGTACAAAAAAAAAAAAAAAAAAAAGGTGCTACTAGCCCTTGAAGAGATAGAAAGTCTTCAACACTGGGCATTGTTGGGTGGGCATCAATAATGCCTGAGGACACATCTCTGGGCAGAAAGACTGTGCATTCTTTTTCAAGTGTTAGTGCCTTAGTGACTCCTTTATAGCCAACAGCACCCAGAGTTATCACCTGAGGGAGCCCAAGCTGGGAAGGAGGGTAATGACACCAGAGCAACCAAGAGGACAAGACCAGTAGCTGGAGTCCCCTGAGTCACGCCGGCAGGCTGAGAACCAATTCAGGAGGACCTTGCAAAGCATTTGCTGTTCCCTCATGTGACGAAAGACTGTACCTATCTTATTCAAATTGTATCCCTTGTATCTTGCACGACGCATCAGGACTGCAGGGTTGTACAAAGCCCAAGCTCATTGTCCATGCAGTTGCCTATATAAATATCACCTTCTGGAGTTGTACACCAGTAGCCTTGCGTAGGTGTTCAACCAAGGTATGTTAAAGGAAATAATGAAATACTGGTGGCTTGGCTCTTCTTATGCCCTTATTTAAACCCGAGGCTGGGCTGGCCATATCCCATCAGATTTGGGTTTGGAGGTATCACCCAGGTGGCAGTGTGGCACAGTGCAGAAGGGGGTAGACCTGTGATTGCTCAGTTAGAACTGAAGTCTTCAGCTGGGTATTTCATTAATTCAGTTCTGAAGAAATCCTGCAAGGAACTGGAAATGCAATGCCATAACTATGTATCTAGCCAGTAAGGCAGAAGCAGTCAGGTGGGGAACACCCATGAGGATTGGTCACGGGTAGCATCGGACAGAGAAACCCTGTTACTGATTGTAAAGCCAACCCTTAACTCTAGGCAGAATGAGACTGAGGACTAAAGTGAGAATTAATCATCAAAGGTCAGATAAAGCTGATTCATTTCTGAGCTGGGATAAAATCAATACAAAGAACTTAAGACTTGTTTGCATAAATATTAAACAAGAAAATCTGGAAAAGACTTTGTCCTCCTTGGAAGAAGGTGGGGCCTAAAGAAAACATCCCATCGAGGCAAGGCTGCTGTTGGTAGAAGTGGCAGCCTGAGTCTTCAAGAGCTTCTTATAAATGGAGTATCAGACCTTCTTATAAATGGCCATAGACTGGCATGAACTGAAGAAGACTTGGGTTCAGTGATGGTGGTAGAAGGAATGCCTCAGCCACTTAAGATCCTGTTTCCATCCAGGAGACCTGAAAGGTCCCTTAAGAGGGACCTGCAGCATGACCCAGAAAACCTGAGAAGGCTAGAGTTGAAGGCCATATGGAGAGTTAAATTCAAAATAGAATCCAATGTTCACACATCCTCCTGTAGTATTAACAGATGTCCACGTAGGGCACAGGAAGTACACGGTTTTGATTATTAGTGTGTCCCTAGGTTAACAGAATCCTGTATAGAGGCCAGATAACTGCATGAAGCAGAACTCTTTGGTGGCTTCAATGGGCTCCATTAGACTAATGGATTTGCACCTTCCTGGCAGCTAGAATTTGAGTGAGGGCCATGGATTTCAGGAAACTGCTGTCGGATACCATGTCATTTGTGATGCTGAGCACCAAGCTCTGGGGCTACTATGGGTTCACACTTTGTCTAGGCGAACACGCTGGGAGGCACTGTGCTCTGGGGACAAACGGTTCTCATGGAAAGGGTCTTAAGCCCAGGGAATGCTTCTAGTCCACAGCCACTGTCATATCCTTCTGACTCCTCAGTTCTCTCACTGTCCCTTTCTTCTGAAGTAGTTTTACTACTCAAATCAGGCAGTCAAAGGTTTTTTGTTAGCACAGAGGTGTATCAGCCATCACTTTCTCTTGGACATAACAAGTTGAAGTGTTTGTTTTATGTTTTTATAGCCTAGTGTTGACATTATCTGAAGGAACACTCTTGAAACGAACATTTTTAGTACATGATGGTAAGCATGCCATTGTAAAACGATTTTTAAAAGTTTGCCTGTATTACTATATTTTTGTCCTTTTACTGTTTATTGATGTCTTATTGAATGCACTATGAATACAGACAGAATACTGACTGTGTGTGCCTAGGGACAACTCACTCCAGGCTTCTGGCCTCAGTTTACCATATCCTTATCACATCTACAAAATCAGTGGGTCTGATGGCCAGAGAATCTTTCAGATCTAAAAACCCATGATTATGTACCTAATATTAAGACCAGAAATGCCTCTATTACAGCAGTTCTCAACCTGTGGGTCGCGACCCCTTTGGGGGTCAAACAACCCTTTCACAGGGGTCGCCTAAGACAATTGGAAAACACATATATAATTACATATTCTTTTTGTAATTAATCACTATGCTTTAATTATGTTCAATTTGTAACAATGAAAATACATCCTGCATATCAGATATTTACATTACGATTCATAACAGTAGCAAAATTAGTTATGAAGATTAGCTATGAAGTAGCAACAAAAATAATTTTATGGTTGGGGGGTCACCACATGAGGAACTGTATTAAAGGGTTGCGGCATTAGGAAGGGTGAGAACTACTGCTCTAGAGTGTGCAGATTAAAAATATATATACTACCAGAATGTCACATAAGCAGAGCTTCAGTTCATAGACGAAGAATTAGTAGAGTGGGTTATTTCATGCAAAACAAACTGAGTCTTTATAAAATATTAGTAATTGTCTGAAGTAAAGGGGGAAAAATCTTAAAATCCAAAATCTTGATTCAATTTTTAAGTTACTTTGAGCTCATTATTCATAAAAATCTATTTATTAAATTTGACCTATCAGGTTTTCTTTTAGGAATACTGAAACTGATAGCAGGTAGTAGAGACTGATGCATTAGTGACACCCAGTCCCTTACTTCCTTAATCTTTCACCTGCACATTTCTGGCACTTTCTGTCTCTGAGCTCTCTTGCCCGAACTACCTCTGTTCCTCTCCACACTTTCTCTGGAGTTAATTCCCCATTGATAGTCTTTCCTCCTTAGGACAGAGCTGCTACTTCTTCAGAGCTGCTACTTCTTCTTCCTAGTCTGCACGATGGGATAGCCTAACACTCATCTCTAGAGGGAAGCTCTTCGGGCACCTGTTTGGCTGAGGTTTTTGCATTGCCTTCCCCTGTCCTGTTACTCAGTTTGGTGTGCGTCTGCCAGATATTCTGTCTGCTCTCAGCCGAAGGCCTTCCCAAACTGGGCAGCTGAGTGCACTGCACAGCTGCCAAAATTCTAATCCAAGACCTAGAATTCTAACTCCTGCCCTTTAGACCCTTGTTTGGCCCTGGCTCCAGTCTCCTGCCAACCGGGTCCTTGGCTCATTAGCAGGCCCACCCAGGCCCTGCCCCCACCCACAAGTGGGCCCAGGAAACCACTCTTGGCACCAAACTGAACTTCAACAACACAACTGCCCCAACCTCACCCAACCCAACCCTCGTCTCAGCACAATTTGTCACCTAGTGAGCTGGGAGGCAGAAGAAATTAGCAAGAAGAGGAAATGTCATGGGTGAGGGAACTCATCACACCCAATCATTGTGACTGTAAAACTTCACTGTCTTTACTTTAAATGCACAAATGAAAAACTTAACAATCCTATTATTAGAAATAAAACTAGAGATGAATATAGTTTATGGAGAGGGAAATACTATTTCTCTATGTATCTGCACCAGAGGGTAAGTGAAATTTGTCCACAGGAAAAATGCTAAATTCCATAAATCTGCATTAATTAAAAAAGGCACCTTTGGATCATAAACTCTGATAGTTCCTTAGGCACTTAGGGAAGATGCTATAGAAGAACACACACTTAGGTAAAAATATGAGTGCCACTGGGGTGCGGGTGGGGACAATGAGGTAATTGATTCTTGGGAAAATGCTAGTTTTCCGGGAAGCTACCAACTTCACCTTAAGTGCTTAAGTGGTCAAGGTCATGGTTGGAATGCTCATAGCATGGTGCAACCTTGATTGATTGGAGAATTCCTTCTCTTTAAAATGAAGAGTAAATATGTCCCTTGACCCTGTACCCACTCCTTTTAGCCTGAACCAATGCTCTGTTCTTTCCGCTCTGACAGCTTTCTCCCAGGGAGATAGATGGGTCAATTCCCAGAACTGAGATGGGGCAGTGGGGGGCTGTAATCTGGGGAAATAAAATCACTTTAGTTTTTGTTTTCACAAAAGGAGCAGTGAATCTAACAAACGTGGTACATATGTAAAACACAGGCAAATGCACTTGACAGTCAAGCACTCTATTTTGAAATTTAAATAAAGCTAAGATTTTCTTCTGGCCTAGTGGGAAACTTCATTAAAATCAATTAGTTAGTACAAACCTCCAGAGACTATGAACTTTTTTTTTTTTTTTAAAGAAGGTTTAGAGAGTAAGGTGCACACAATTACCTTTCGTGGGTCCCCTGTGAATATCAGTGTCACCCCTAGACAGGTGGCCAAATGCAAACAAATGTCCCTGAGAGGGGCCTGGCTAACTCCCCGAGTGCCCAAGGCTGGATGCATGTGTAATTAATGAATGCGTATATACCAAGAATGTAATATACATAACCAAGGAGGCTCCAAAGAGAGTGCACGTATTACCAACCGCGAAGAGCAGGCCCAGTGAAATAAAAGTTGGTGGCAGGCGCTCCAGGTGAGGCCTCGGTCCGGGAGCCGAGGTTGGGGCCGCACAGCTGTTGCCGCGCGCCCGGATCCCTCCTCCCAGCTGCGGCGGCCTCCCCCCCCCTCCCCCGCCGCTCCCGACGCCGCCGCCGCCGCGGCCGCCACCTCCCCTTAGCCTCCCGGTCTCTCCTCGCTCTCCTCGCATCGCTCTCGCCCCCTCTCCCTCCGTCCGGTCGTCTCGGCTCCCCTCCCCCCGCCTCTCTCCCCCTCCCCCAGCCCCTCCTCCCTCACCCCACCCTGCCGCCCTCCCTCGCTCCCTCCGCCCGCCCGTCCGGCGCTCGCAGAGTCGACACCAGGGGGGCTCTCGATGTAGCACCATGACAGGCATCGCCGCCGCCTCCTTCTTCTCCAATACCTGCCGCTTCGGGGGCTGCGGACTCCACTTCCCCACCCTGGCCGACCTCATCGAGCACATCGAGGACAACCACATCGGTAAATGGCCCGGGGGTGGGCGGGGGTGCCCGCCGCGAGAAAAGTCCTGCCCAGGAGAGAACCCCAGGATGGCCAGGGGTGGCCAGGAGGGAGGCGGGCGGCGGCGGGGCGGGGAGGGTGTGTGCGAGCCCGGGGCGTGGGGGTGGCGGGATGCGGTGGCGCGAGGTGCCGGAGGGGCGGGGGGCGGGGAGCGGGGTGGGGGTGGGGCAGGGCGCCCCGAGGTGCCGAGGACGCGCGGGCCGGTGGGCCGGGGGGCTCCGAGGGGCGTGCGCGCCGGCTGCGAAGTGGTGGGAGCGGGGCGGGATGGGGGGCGCCCCTCGGCGGGAGGGAGGACCCGGCGGCGGGGAGATGCGGCGGCGGGGCCGGGCGTACGGCTGCCGGACCGGGCGGGCGGGCGGGCGGGGGGCGCCGGGCAGGGGCGAAGAGTTAGTTGGCCGGGGTGGTCGGGGCGGCCTGAGGCGCCGGGGGTGCGGGGGGCGGGCGCCGCACGCCGCCCGCCGCTTCCGCCCGGGCTCGAGCTGTCAGGGCTCGGCGGCGGCTGCAGCGGCTGGGAGGTGGGAGCGGGGGGGCGGGGGTGGCTCCACCGCGGCAGCCATTCCGCTTCCTCCTCCCGCCGCCTCCGCCACTGCGTCCTGTCAGCGCCGGTTGCTAGGTGTGGTGCGTTGGGAGGGGGCCGGAGGCGGCGGCCGCCGGCTGAGGACCGGGCGCTCGCCTTCTGCCCGGGCTGCGTCGGGAACGCTGGCCCGGGGGACGCGGGCGTCCGCCCCTGCCCGGCCTGGCGCGGACGCCCGGGCGCTGCGGGCGGAGGTCCCGAGTGCACCCGCGGGCCGCGCCCAGCGCCCCGAGGCCGGGCTGCCCAGGAGGCCCCTGCGGCCGCGGCCGCGGGAGAGCTGTCCCCTGGGGCCCGCAGCCGGGCGTTTAAATGCTCCCGGGCTCTGCGATTTGCTTTTCAAAATGGTGCTAGGCCCGAGGTGCGCCGGCTGCGCCCGGGATCGGCGGCGGCGGCCTGCGCAGTGCCCTGGGCGTGGGGACCGCTGGGGAGGGGGCGCCTCGCGGGGCGGCTGCTTTCCCTTCTTGCCCGGGACCCCGGGGCCTTTCAACAAGTCCCTTAATTCGCAGAAGTCCTTGCACACATTTGCACAATCCTACCCGGGGCTTCTGCGAGGGGTAGTGGGTCGGGTTCACCTGGCTCTGGCGACCTAGCCACCTGCGGAAGGTGTGGCCGGCGCCGACGGGTTGCCCTGTGCAGGTTGGAAGGTGACGTGATGCTCCAGCAGGGCTGTCTAATCCAGAGAACCTGTAAATTGCCCACAAGGCATTTCCAGGTGAATGGTATGGATTCAGCCGTGTGGATGCCGCTCACGTTTCTACAAAGTTGAGCGAAGAAATCACGGCTGCTGGGTATTTATGCACTAATAACATGAGGCCGAGCGTTCTGCTCCTTTGCTTAGTGAAATGCTTTCTCTTCGCACACAGTGGGTGCTTGTTAAGCGTTGAACGCTAGTTTAGAATGGGACGTGATGGGCAACCGGAATGAGAAAAAAAGTCATTGAAAATGTCTGCAGAATGCCTTTCAAAGGATCATCCCGATGAGTAATTGATCAGGTTTTGAAATGTACAAACTTTTAAAACACCCGTTTAATAGCTTCTGTCCTTTCCTCGAATATAAAGGGGTAACAGAAGAGCCGGGCAAGTTTTGGTTGTCTTACAAGCAGGAGTCTAATGGAGTTAACAAATTTGCTGATTCATTTCAGGAATGAATAGTCATAAGTGAAGGTGCTTAAAAGATAAATCAGATTTTTCTTGATGGGTAGTTTAAAATAACACTAAAACTCCAATAATGCAAAGCTCCAATAGAAATTTTGTTCGAGTTCCTTTACTTTAAATAACAGATAGAAAATAATGAATATAAATAGACAAATACATATTATATAAATGTATAAATAATGTTTTCTGAGCTAAGGAGGACTGTCACTGTATCTCATTCACTCTGGGTAACAGTTATTTCAGAGTAAACTAATGTAAGGTGATTTTTCCACATCGCCTGCCTACTTGAACTAGCTGGTTAAAATAAAATATAAATTATATTTATTAAAATTGTTACAGACAGATATTCTTGAGGATTCAGTTTGTAATCAGAGGACAAAACTAATTGTTGGTGAATCACAAGAGCTTTATAAGTTTGCAGAAATTGTCTTTAGTATTGTGCAAACATCTTTAAAGAGGTTTAAGGGTTCCATAAATTTTCTTAAACTCGACTTTAAGTAATGATCACCCCAAAAGGGCTAGTGTTCTTTTCTTAGTGAAACTATTGAGGCTGGTGTGGCACCAGCCCGGGGACCGAAAGGTTGCCAGTTCGATTCCTGGTCAGGGCACATGCCTGTTTTGCAGGCCGGGTCCCTGGTTGGGGACATAAGAGAGGCAGCCAATTGCTGTTTCTCTTTCTCCCTCCTTTCCCTTCTCTCTGAAAATAAATAAAATCTTAAAAGAAAATATTAAGTTTATAACAATAGCTATGACTTAGGCAAACTGTTAGCCTATATTTTGGGATTACTTTGAAACTGGCAAACTTTATGGAAAGTAAATGTTAAAATGAACAAACAGTTGAAATTACCAGGGTTAAGAGATCATATTAAATTATTCCTCAACTGAGGAGAGGCCCTTTATTTTCATACACCAGCTCCATATGCAGAGAGAAATAAGAAAAACAACCTGATTCAAGAAGAATAAAAAAACCTGATTAATAAAGTGTCATATAAATACACCTTTGATAAATAGACATGACTGAAAATATATCAGACAAAGCATTTAGTGACAGTTTTATTGTTAAAAGCTGTATTGTGTGTGGTTCAGTCTTACATTTTTGGAGACAGTTGTTTATAATGACTGACTTACTGATTTCAGGTCCATGTTATCCAGTGGCCACATTAGAAGGATGCATGAAAAGATGACTAAGAGATATATGTTATTATTATCTGTAATCTTTTTCAAGGAGCTTGTTATTTAGCATCATAAGAGTATTAGAGATATGCTTAGGTGCTATTTCTGTCCTGGAGACCTTTTTGAGTCATTACCTTTTAACCACTAGTCGAAATCCTTAAGCAGCAATGAAATGGAAGTTTATGGGAGTATGGAGTGCTCCTTGCTTGACAGATTTTTCAGACCTTTATAAAATATACAAGGCCCAAAGGTCATTAAAATTGTATTGTTTAGTACAGGTTAAGTGCATTAAGTTGAGTATAGCTGTCCCTATTATCATGCACATGTACACTTAGCTCTTGTTTTTAATTATTTTCCTGTACCCATAAGAAACAAGGATTCTGGGCTGTAGGGCCAAAGGAAGTGTGATTTTCCCCATGCTCTGTGTTAGGTATGTATCTTCCTTCCTCTTGGAAGAATGCTGCACCTGTGTTCCTGTTTTCTTCCACGTGTGTCAGCACTGCCCTAGTACTGGAACACCTGTCTCGGTACAGCGCGAGTAATCCAGCTAAAACCCTTCCCCAACTGAAATTGCCTAGAAATCCCACAACCCTGTAACGGAAGTGTTTCTCCATCAGCCTCACTGTCGATTTATTCATAGCCTGGCTCGGTTTCCTGGAGAAGGGAAAAGTTGATCAGGGTTTGTGTGCTTCTTACCTGTGAGTAAATACTTCGGTTTGTGAAAAACATTCTTTACGCGCACATCCCAGATAGGTAAAGTTAAACTGGTAACTAGGAATTCGAATCAGCAAGAGCACTAAATTTAGCGTTGAAGGTCATGCCACAGACTCATGAAATGCCTGCTCCTCCCACCATCCGATGCATCGCAGTGCTGTGAAATCTTTGGCTTTTGATCTCGGAGAGACAACTGGTTAATCATTCTTACCAGATTTGGTGCATTTGTAAAAGTGCCTATGTATTTTGAATTTACTTGTGTAATAATATATATTGAGCACCTGTTTTGCACTAGGCACAGTTCTAGGCATTTGGTATTTTTTGGTGAACAAACAAAATGTTCTAGTGGTGGAAGACGGACAACGATCAACTTAAGAAGTGAGTTATATAATATGCTGGAAGGTGGTATGGAAAAGGGAAAGATTAGAGCAGGCTAAGGTGGATTGGGAGGAGGAAGTATTGGAATGTTTGATTGGTTGATCTGGATAGGACTCACTAAGAAGCTGATAGGTGAGTAGAAACTTTGACAGAAGTGAGTTAGCCATAAGGATGTGCAGGGAACATTGAGTTCTAGGCAGAGGGAACAGACAGTGCAAAGGCCCTGGGGCAGGCCATACTCCTTAAACTGAAACACAGAATCCAACCCAACTCAGTTCTTCCTTTGATGGTACCAAACGAGCAGGTCATTTGGAATTTTGCACAGATGTTAGGAGCCTCAGCTATGCTGTTGTTGACTCAGCTTTCCCTGTGGGGGCCCTCTTAGGAGACAGAGCATTACTGACTAATAGTGGCTTGCAGTAGCTATGACTCGGTGGTTATTAACCCTGAACATCAGCACGTTTCTTGTGAGTCTCTACTTATTAGTTTCTTCATCTCCAAAACCCAGGTAATAAATCCATGCTGCTTCATTTCATAGGATAGATTTGTAAACCATCTAATTTAATAAAGGTAAAGTCTCTCGAAAGCAAAATAAGGTAGTTAACCATCAATAATGTAGATTTGGCTGCAGTGGTAGTTCAGTAAACATTTACATTATCTTCTCAGAGAAGCCCCAGAGTATAGTAAATTGGTGGGTGTACGATCCGTACTGGGCCTTCATTCTCTCTACTTTATAGGTGAGCACACTGAGGCACAGAAGGTTTCCATGTCTGTGGTAAGTGTGAGGTGGAATTTGAATTTCAGACAGATACGCAGAGCTGAGCCTGTGCCACGTTGCCAAATAGGTGAAGAACTAGGCGGTACCATCTCTACTCCCCCTCCAAGCACAATGGGTCTGTGTTTTCTCCTTCGAAACGTAACTGAACTCTTGAGATGAGGGTCACCTGAGAGGCAGCCTAATGAACCCGGCTTGTCTGACTGTGGACAAACGGCTTAACTACACTGTGCCTCAGTTTCCTGAGGATAATAACAGCACCCCATGGGGGCGGGGGGCCTGGGGCTGATGAAAATAAAGTGAGCCAGTAAGCGTAAAGTTCTCATCTACAATATTAAATTATCAAAATCCAATTTTTCACCATTTTGTATATTTACTAAATAAGTATGTTTGGGATCCATCTGTGAAACACTACATTAGAAGTTAATAGGTGCTTAAGGACTTGCATGCATGACCCATGGACATGAACTAAGGGGGGAGAGATTGCTGGAGGGAAGGGCGATACTGGGCGGAGGGGAGCAAAGGGAAAAAAATTGGGACAACTGTAATAGCATAATTAATAAAATATACTTAAAAAAAAAAGTTAATGGAGTGTGGGTTGTGTCTACCTACTTGTGATGCTGTTTGGGGCATTTTACAACTAGCAGACCCATCATCGGGCCCCTCCCAAGAAAGACTGAGGATAGTGAACAGGCGACCCTTCAAGAGTCCAGTGTTGAGGTTGCAGCCTCTGACTGCTTTCTCTTCTCTGTGGCCCGAGGTACTTTAGATGCTGGCAAAGACTTTCACCACTGTGGACTGGAAAGCGGTGTCAAGGCCGGTGGCTTCCAGCGTGGCCTTTTCTGTGGCCTGTGTTTATTTGAAAAAAAAAAAACCAGGACTAAAAAGAAGCACTGTGCCCTGGTCTTGTGCACACAATCCCACGAGAGCATTTCCTGTGGGGAGAAGGAATGAGTGAGTGAAAAAAATGAATGAATGAAAGGCTTGTTGCTGCCTGCCCTGCTCTCTGCCTGCACCCTGTGGCTTGGCAGCAAGATGCCCTCCTTCTCCCTCCCATGTTTCACAAGGAGGTCCCAGGTACAGACTCAGTGGAAGTTTTAAGTCCGTCTGTGTGTGCATGCATGTATACACATGTGTACACACCCCACACACACACACTGGTGAGGGGAGCCCCAATCTAAAGCTTCATGACATTTCCCAAAACACCGTCTTCCGTAGTTTTTCCTTTTGCTCACTTCTTACCTGTAAACAGTCCACTCACCCTTTTGAAACATTGCTGGTGAACATCCTGTCTCATAAGTTTCACAAGCTTCTGACTGTTTTCCTTTACCGTACCTGTTTTCTGATATGTGACTGAAATGTACAGACGGAGAAACCTTGCTTCTTGGCAACTGACTGGGTTGACAGAAGCCTTCCGTATTCTTTGGGAAATGGTTTCCTTTAGAGTACATACATATTTGTTGGAGACATTTCCCATTTTGACAATTCTAGAAATGCAAACTGAATGCTGTTTTTAGAAAACCCGATTCTTCCTGTTGATCGATTCTTCCTGTGAAGAAAACTCAAGGCTGGAGCAGGCTGGTGACACTCGATGAGAGCAGCTTTCCTAGGACAGTTTGGAAGCCACAGGCCTTCTGTTTCAGACTGATCTATGAGAGGACACAATACTGTCGCCCCCCCCCCCCCCTTAAAAATCCTCCCTTTTTTCCAGCTTTTGCTTTGAGGACAGAACCATATCCTACATGTGTTTGTATTTCTCTCCCTGCCCTGTCCTTACCCCTGACCTCGGATCTCGATGGTGCAGACTTATCATAAGTACTGCTGGGTTGCAGATAAAACATTTTGTTTCATGATGAAGCAGTAGATTTGTTTCATATTGAATGGGCTAAAGTGTTGAATAGCAAATATTTATTTAGAATCTGAAAACTGGAAACAGCAAATGTCAGAAATTTATGTGTTTATTTAAAAAAATGTCTTTCATTTAATAGTATAAACCAATTTAAAGAGAATTATGTTTTCTGTTTCAGAAAGCACTGGAAGGTTGCATTAGTTTTCACCTTTTTAAAAAAATTCTCACCTAAGGACATTTTTTTTCATTGCGTATAGATAGAGAGGAAGGGAGAGAGAGAAACATCAACGCCAGAGAGAAGCATCGGTTGGTTGCCTCCCAAATGCTCCTCTATGGGGCGTGTATGTACCCGCACCAGGGGTCAAGGATCGAACCCCCAACCTAGGTGTGTGCCCTGACGGGGAATCGAACCTGCAGCCTTTCACTTACGGGACGATGGATGCTCCAACCAACTGAGCCACACCTGCCAGGGCAGTTTTCACTTCTTTTTTTTTTTTTTAAGGCCAGCTGCAAGCAGCGACCAGACTAATGGATATCTACCCTTTAAGGATGAAGTCTGCCCAATAACACTCTCTCCACTTCGGCAGGAGTCAGAGTGACTCTTCTTGAGGCGTTAACTACAGACTCTGTTCAGCACCAGCATCATGGCAGAGGGGCCCTTGCCTGGCTCACCCACTGGCCTCCTAAAGGAAGCCCTGTTCACTGTCTGCTGGCGGGGCTATAATGGTGACTTTCTCCGGAGATAGACCTAACAACAGGGACACCATGCTATTAGTGTGGAAAGACTCACTGTTCCTTTGGTATTATATACATAGATATGTATATATGTATATGTTATATACATATCTATATCTATGTATATAATATATGTGTGTGTATATACTTGATATATACACACTATAATACACGTAATGCATAGATAAAGGCATATTTATTTACAAATATATTTATAAGTAAAACTAATACATATACATATATAAAATAATGCATTATAAATAATACGTGTATGTGTGTAGACATGTATATATACCATATGTATATATGTGTACACAAAATACACGTTTATGTATATATGTATATGATACAAACATACATTTTTATTGTACATACATTCTCTGTCTCTCAAGATCAGTATGGATAGTGAAGACTACCACACACATTTTTCAGTACTGTATTTCCTATATGCTGATATTTAAGACAGTACTTCCTGTCGCCAAAGAATTGAAATTTATTTGGAGAGACCAGACATGTACAGACTCAGATGAATGATGAATAATAATAGAAACCGTAGAGGCAGATTTATTGTGAAGCTAATGAAGCTCAAACCCCAGGGCTCCTCACTTGTATAATATATGTTCTACCATTTTTTAATACATTTGCTAGTGTCCACCCAGCCCTTTCCAAGATGCTGGAGGAGCCCTATCAGTGCACACAGCTATGCGTTCATAAAGTCATAGCTTGTCAGGTTTGAAAAAATAAGATTAGCCCTGACCAGTGTGGCTCAATCGGTTGGGCATTGTCTTGCAAAGCGAAAGGTTGCAGATTCATTTCCCCATTAGGACGCATGCCTAGGTTGTGGGTTCAGTCCCCAGTAGGGTGCATATGAGAGGCAAACGATGTTTCTCTCCCTCTCTTTTCTCCCTCCTTACTCCTCTCTCTAAAAATAAGTAAATAAAAAGAAAGTAAGATTAATAGCAACTGGTTAATGTGTTCTTTTCCCACTCTGACTTCCCCCTCTGTAACATTTCTCTTTGAGTTCAGTGACATTGGAGTTGAGAATATTTTTGAGATACACTTAAGGGGAAGTAACTTGGGGAACACCTTTAGTTTGGGTTTATGTAGTGGGATGTATTTATACAGCTCACAGTCCTCTCTGTGTCTAGGTAAGTCGTTCCTAGCCATCCTAATGTGGGAATCGCTTCCCAGGAACACCACACACTGGGCCAGCTCACCTGGGGTCCTTACACGTAGGGGGAGGGTCAGAGATAGCTGTGCAGCATGAATGTGTGCTATGACATCTGCCAATAGGAATTGGTTTTAATTGTGTGGAGCCAGAAGCTAGTCTGGAAAATTCTACTTTTTAGATATGTAGAATTGTAAGGAGAGGTGTAAGTCTTAACTAAGTATAGTTAATATGAAAGTTTCTTCTGTTAGGAATATACACAATAAGACAAATATACATTTATAAATGCACCATTTTTTAATGAGAATTCTGTGTTTTAAGTGTCTTGCTCATTTGATATGATTGTGTATACACACGCATACACACATATATAAACACAAATATATATAAAATGTAGGCTTGGAGGGTGCACGACCATCCCATTATCACAATAACAACAATGAAGACAATAATTTGGCAGTTCTGAAATGGTTATAATTACCGAACTGTCTGAAGGTGCTAACCAGTTTTCACTTTTTCAGTGATATTTATTGGGGTTGGGGGACTCCAGGCAAACATAATACATAACACTATACACACTTACAAACTTCTCTTTTACTTAGATTTTCAAAATTAAAATAATGGCATGATGTTCGTGTACATTATTTTTACAATGTGTTTGGGTCAATGATACCTAATAGGACCCAGGTATAAATGTTGGGAATTAAGGGCCAAAACCCTGGTTGCTGTCAGCAGGTGTTTAGAGCCCTCCCTGGCAGCTTTCACAGTGAGAGCCCACTTCAGGTCACATTGCGCCCTCACCAGACCTGAAACAGCTGGTGCCGGAGCACATCTGGGCTTAAAATTGAAGCGCCCCTTTCTCTTACCTAACTCGTTCAGTGAAAGTCTCGAAGGATAGTTTGGCTGCCCGATTCTCGGTCCATGGTGTAATTCTATAAGTAATGGCAAAAGCAGGAGAATCTGTGGAGACAGATTTGTACAGCTTACTGTTAAGTAAACTGAGCAGCATGTTAATAAGCATAAATAAGCATAAAATTATGCCCAGACTTCCTCAGGTATCAAACATCAAATGAAGGAAATGAGATTTTTAAAGTTTCTTCATAAACTCAAGCTAAGTCCATGTTACAGAAAGCCTTCACTTCAGAAATTCCAGGTTGACTTTCCTAGGTCTCTCCTTTCCTCAGGGGAGAAGACAGGCTGGTGGATGGTCGACTAAAATTCCCCTTCAGGAATCAGCAAGGTGTTTCATAGGCCGCAGGTAATCTATAGATAGTTCAGGTTGTAGATCTTTACCCTGTGAGTCTTTTCATAGGGTCTTTCTGTCACTAGGCATCTGGAGTTTGGCACCAACGTAACCTAGTGGTTGACAGTGTGTAATTTAAACTGTTTCTCAATGTTTCTTGCAAGTTGGAAACTCCCTTTTATAGATGGGCTTCATCACTTCCAGGGGCCCATACAAAATATCTGCTATTAAAATTTGCAAACAGCAAACAAACTATTTGGTCAAGAGATGTTAAGTTGTACATGCAATTCACTTAAGACATTGGAATAAAGAAATACTATTTTGTCAAAACCTGGAAAGATGATAGCATCGCAAGTGTTTACATAAAGTAATGAGAATTATTCTTATCTGTGGCTTGTAGAAATCAGTCTTACTGATTTATAAGTCACACCCCATATGTCAGTAGAGTTTATGTTCGTTGTTTTCAACTTGCGTCTCCTATCAGAATGACCTGGATGAACCTGGAAAATTAAGGATGCCTGGGCTCCACCCCCAGAGCTTATGACATGACTGATCTGGGGTGGTCAGGGTCAGTTGATTGTAATGTGTTTGCCATGTTGGGAACCCACTGTTTTACATTAATGAAATTAAGGATTGTAAGGATTATAGAGTTTTTTAAAAAATCCAACTTTTAAAGAGGTGTGACCCTTTTTGCATTTCCCTAAGATAGATGTAGTTTTTAGTTTTACAGAAGGCACGTGTTTAATATAGAGCAGGTTTGAAGGTGTGATGATATCTCAGGGGCGTAGTAGAACAGAAATACTCAAAATGGGGACCCTGTGGCCTAGGATCTCACACTCAGGACACAATGTTCGAGGGAAGTGAACGAGTTCAGTGGCATTGGGAACGGGGAGAACTGGCAGATCGCAAGCCCTTGCTTCACTTAAAAGGCAGCTGCTACTCTCCTCCAGCCTGGTGTGGCCATGTTGCGTGTAGGCCCTCGGCTGTCAGATCTGTTTGTTAGTGTCATTATTTGAGAGAGAGAAGCTAGGAGGTAAGATTTCTATGAGGAATCTAGCTTTAAAATTTATTTATTTATTTTTGATCTCTACTCTATTTTTTTCATTACCATTTAGTCCCCTTACACCCTCCTCCCCTTAGCAATCACCACCCTTGTTCATGTCCATGAGTCCTTTTTGCCCAATCCCTCCCCACCCAACCCCCGCCCCCTGCAGTGTGCCCGGTAGCTGTCGTCTGCTCCCCATCTATGAGTCTGTCTCTGTTTTGCTTGCTAGTTCAGTTTGTTCATTAGATTCCCCATAGGAGTAAAATCATATGGCATTTGTCTTTCTCTGAGTGGCTTATTTCACTTAGCATAATGTTCTCCAGGTCTATCCATTCTGTTGCAAATAGTAAAATTTTCTTACTTTTTAAGGCCGAGTAGAATTCCAGTGTGTAAATGTCCCATAGTTGTTTTATCCACTCATCTACTATGGGCACCTGGGCTGCTTCCGTATCTTGGTGATTGTAAATAACGCTGTAATGAAGATAGGGGTGCTTATGTTCTTTCAAATTAGTGTTTTGGGTTCCTTCAGATATATTCCCAGAACTGGGATCACTAGGTCAAAAGTCAGATCCATTTTAAATTTTTTGAGGTAGCTCTATGCTGCTTTCCACAGTGGCTGCCCCAGTCTGCATCCCCACCAACAGTGCACGAGGGTTGGTTCCCCTTTCTCCACATCCTTGCCAGCACTTACTCTTTGTTGATTTCTTGATGACAGTGTCTATTCAGGTCCTTTGCCAATTTTTTAATTGGGTTGTTTGTGTTTTTGATGTTGAGTTTTGTAAGTACTTTATAAGTTTTGGATATTAATTCTGTATCAGGTGTATCAGCAAATATGTTCTCCTATTCTGTGGGTTGTCTTTTTATTTTGTCGATGATTTCCTTTGCTGTGCAAAACCTTTTTAGTTTGATGTAGTCCCATTTGTTTATTTTTTCTTTTGTTTCCCTTGCCTGGGGAGATATATCCAATAAAAAATTTCTACAAGCAATGTCTGAGATTTTGCTGCCTGTGTTTTCTTCTGGGAGTTGTATGGTTTCTGTTCTAATTTTTTTTTAAAGATTTTATTTATTTATTTTTAGAGAGATGAGAAGGGAGGGAGAAAGAAAGGGAGAGAAACATCAATGTGTAAGAGATACATTGACTGGTTGCCTCTCACATGCCCCCAACTGGGGACCTGGCCCCCAACCCAGGCATGTGCCCTGACTAGGAAACAAACCAGTGACCCTTTGGTTCTCAGGCCAGTGCTCAATCCATTGAGCCACACCAGCCAGGACTGGTCTAACATTTAATTCTTCGCTTCATTTTAAATTTATTCTTGTGTGGTATAAGATGGTGGTCTATGAAATCTATCTTTAAATGTTTGTAACCAATACAGGTGGTTTTAAAATATTGTGCAAGAAAACCACTCCACCTAATCACTGTACTTAATAACAGATATTAATGATAGGCCATGTGTTTAATGATGTTCATATAAATGCTGAGATGTAAACTTTGAGGACCTTCTTTCCAGCAAGGAAACTATACAAACTATAGCGGTATAATGGAAAGAATAGTAATTTATGGGTTTAAAATTTTTTTCCATTTCTGTTTATGAAATAGTTAACTGTTTTTTAATATGAAAACTTTGTGATTGAAAATTTTTTGTTTATATCAAATGCTAAACTATGAGCCTTAATCCTGAGAGTGTATTAAGATTATCATCATTTGCTTTTCCCTTGCGGTGGGTGGGGGTGAGGAGCAGGATCCCTCAAAAACTCTATCCTGAGTGTTTTCATCATGGCAAAAAAAAAAAACCCAGCCAAAAAAACCCCTAAAAACCTTTTGCAGGTGTTTGAACATCGTGTCACTGAAAAACTGGGAGGAAACTTATAGATGACCTAGTCTAGTTTGCTCGTTCCCTAGTGAAGAAGCTGCAGTGATTGTAAGTCACAGGTGAGCCAAGAGCTTGGCCCGGAGGAGCTGAGAGGACAGCGGAGGTTCTGCTGTGGGTCCTGCAGCCGGCTTCCCTCCCTTGGAGTCCTGGCTTTGCCCCTTCTGCCCAGCTCTGGGCCTCATTCCTTCATCTCTAAAGTGGGAGCAATAAACAGTATATATCTTTAGCGAGATACTGTGTATATATTTGGTGTGTTAGCTGTTGGAACGCTGGTGAATTCTGAGGAAGATAAAGCTCCAGACAGTTCCCTTCTTGGACACTGTGCTGGAAGCCTTACCATAGAGTTGGGGCGCTGTCTCGAACCCTGCTGGCCAAAGTCATTTAATTTCTGTAGGCCTCAGCGTCTGTCAGATGAGGACAGTTAGTATTTATCTCAGAGCATGTTTACAAGGATTAAGTAAAAACATGCACGTGAAGGGCCTGGCAACTAGAAAGCACCCCGTAAGTGTTAATACTGATGTGATTGTACCATCTTTCGGTACCCACAGTGATGCTCCCACGGCCACATTCCTCAGGTTCAGACTCAAAATAACCTCATACATTTTGGCTTTTGTTCAGCATTTTTACTTTGAGATGTTTGGTGAAATTCGATTTCCCTGGTAGAGTTTTGGTTTGTGTTTGTATAAGCCATACTGAGTGGTCGTAGGAAGCCGTGAGCTGTTAAAACATTCCACACACAAATTCTTGCTGTTTCAAAATATACCAGCCTTAATTTAGTGATATTTATCCAGATTTAGGTTTTTGAGATGTTGGATCATGTGATTATAAAAATGACTTCCATATTTGATAGGTAGAATTTTCTATTTGGGAGAAAAGGCATTTTAAGAGTCTAGAAAGGTTTATTAAACTGTACACAAAAAACATAATTCCTCCTGTAGTAACTAAGCAATAGAAAACCAGGAGATGATTTTGTATGTATTGTTTGTAAAGGTTTATTGTGACTCATTCGAGCATCTTTGTAGGGCTTTGATGAAAATAACCTAAGAACATTACTCTTGTAAGGACTCTAACAAAATGGCATTCCCTCTTCATTAAGTGGCTGTGCGTCTCTTTAATAATAGTCCTTGAAATATCACATACTCAGATGCTGGAAGCTTCACAGGAAAGTCCCAGGATAGGCCTTGTTTGAGAAATTTGAGTGACAAAGGTTGAGTTGTTTGCTGATTGTAGGAATATTAAAATACTTTATTCTTAAATGGTATTTGACAATGATTGAAATCGTTTTCTGTCCTGCAGAATAGATTGCCACTGGTTTTCCCCTTTCGAGAGTAGGTCAGGATTTCATACACAAGCTGGTGCAGGCTTACGTGACTTAGCTGGACTTGTGTAAGAAATGGTTTCCTACTCCTTAATTACTGAGGGCCCCTCCCCATGGATTCTGTGTCCTGAAAGATTCTCATCTAACAAATAATCTGATTTAATAAGTGCTTAAATGCTTTGCTTTTCTGTTTCTTTTCTTTTTTCCATGCAGTGACATCTAAAACTGTTAAACTTAAAAAGTAAATATTTATGCGTGCCAACTTTGTGGGCACTCTCTGAGAGCTGGGGATCCAAGAGTGAATTACACAATTAAAGTCCATGCTTATGGGAGAAGCAGACAAAACACAAAAACATAAGATAATTTTAAAGTCATAACACTGTAGAGAAAATAGTGAGTCAGCAGATACAGGTTGAGAGGCCCGTTTGAGATAAGGTAGTCGGGGACGGCTTGTTTGACAGGGAGGCAACCGGGAAGGGGCCTGAATGAAGTAGGAGGATGAATGAGCCATTTGGCTGTTTGTTCCAGGCAGAGGGACCAGTAGGGACAAAGGGCCTGAGCAGAAGTGTCTGGTGTACTTGAGGAACAGCAAGGAGGCTGGTGTAACAGGACAGAGGGAGTGAGCAGGAGTGTGGTGGGGGATGGGCTAGGAGCAGTCGTCAGGGGCCGGCACCTGTGTGTCAGCCAGTGTCACCGCAGAGTTGCAATAATTTCAGCCCCAGGTGGTGATGTGGAATGTGGTGCAGCCTTATAACGGCTGTGGTTTCCACTATGCTTTTTGTAACATTCAAATAGCTGAAGGACCCCATTCCCACCTTCAAAGCCCCGTGAAAACCTGGGAAGCACTGATGACCTCTAGGAAGTCTTCAGATCTAGTTCGCTTTTTGTTCAGTTCTAAAAGCCCTGTTTATATTTTGAAATATATCTTGAAATACAATTTTTTGACTAACGTAATGCATTTGACTAACATAATTCATGTAGTGTTTGCCATTTTATTTTGGAGTGGGAGTGAAAATAAGCGTTACTGATAATTATGATGCATTAAAAAAATAATGTCGGATACAGTTTACAAACTCTGGGGACCTGTAGATTTAAAAAAAAAATGTTCTTCAGGAGCTTTGTGAAATATTGTATGGACTATAGTGGATCTGAGTGTTGGCAGAGGATGAAGGAGGGAATGGTCTTGAAGCCAGTAACTTAAAACTTACTGTCAGAAGGACAAATTGCTGAGGGAGATGATATAGGCCATGAGCCTGAACATATTATTTCACCATCAGGACCTTTTCTATAATTTTGAAAGGTAGTGTTTTATATAACTCATTGATTGAAAAATAAATACTGGTTTGTCTTCTATATCTGCATCTTAGGGGGAGAGATTAGCGTAAACATTTCACTGACAAGTTGAACTTTTGTTTTTATTGAGAGCATGTGAGTCCGTTCTCTTTATTCTAACCTGCCAGTCTCTTTGTTCAAGTAATTGAGAAATGAATGGTGTGTTTTGGGTAACAGGATGCAGTGCAGTTGATGAAATTCAAGAGGAAAATCAGAGTGCGAGATACTCAGAAATACGTGTGTTTTCTACTGTAATTTAGCCTTTCCGATCAATATAAAATGATACATTAGTCAGCTACTGCCACACTAATGCAGCATAACAAACTATTCCAAAACTCAGGGACTTGCAACGGGAAGCACTTACTCTTATGCTCTCTGGTGTGCAAGGGCCCTGCGTGGGGCCAATGGAAGCTGGATTCAGCTGGGTGGCTGTGCTGCAGGCTGCTGGTCAGCTGATCTGCTGTGGGTTGGGCACACATCAGCTGACATGTGTCCACTTGGAGGGCCAGGCTGAACGGGCAGCAGCTACTAGGGGCCTGCTTTTCTCATGGAGGACCACTACCATGGCGGAGCGCAAGTGGAAGCTCATTTAAGGCCTCTATCCATGTCACGTCCATCACGGCCCTTTGGTGAAATAAATCACAAGGCCAAGCACAGAGTTGATGGGGCAAGGAAGTATATTCCTCCCTAAGGGAAAGGGGAAGAGATGTGAGTGAACAGTAATCCATGATCACAGACAGCTTTCATCAGAAATAGAAGAACAAAAGAACTTGAAACTTAGTGCAGAGATATAAAATCTTTCCCTCAAGTGATTATAATACTGTGTTAACATGAGGTTTACGGCCCTACAACCTCCCAGAGAACTTGGGAGGCATGTACTGGGCCTTCCCGGTGAGGAATGAATGAGACTTCAAGAAATTAAAACCAGGTGAATGGTTTCAGCTTGGCCACAGGGAATAGGGAACTACTTCTCTGGTTAGGGATGCCCTGGTTTCCATTCTGAGGTTATGGAAGGATCCGAAGGCTTTAGGTGGGATCACCCAGTGCTCTGTGCTTGTCTTCTAAGTCCCTGAGCTGCTTGGCATGGCTGAGGAGGTTGGGGACCCTTCCGATGATGATCATTCCCAGCACGGAGAGCTTCAGGAAAGCTTTCGGGGTGCTCATCAGGTGGATCTTGTGCCCTTCTCTTTGCCCCAGTTCTGAGCCAATGTCACAGAGAAGGAAGGAGAGCTGACCTGCCAGGGAGCCTCTTCCCCATTTTCCCATTGTACATCACACTTTCTGGTGGCCAAGGGAGCGGCCACTGATGTCGGGCTTTCCAGGTTCTGCTTGGGCTGCTCTGTGACTTTGGGCAACTTACTAAAGTATAATTATCTCATTTGCAAAATGAGGAATATGATATATTTTGTACTGCTATGAAGGTTAAGTAAGAGGAAAGCCCTAGTATAGTGTCTGGCACACATTAAACATTTGATAAATGCTTTTATTATCTATTATAACAGGTACTAAAACAGCATTCCATTATTGTTATTTCAGTATTTCTGTTCTCATTAGATGTGAGCCTCCAAGGGGCATGATTTGACTCTGTTTCATCTCTGTGTCTCCATTCTGCATTAGGGACTTAACCAGTACCCACTGAATTATAACCAGGCATGCATCCTCTACCGTAAAGCCTTTAGATCCAAGGACCAGATTAGATTGCTCCTAAAAATAGATTTAGTTTTTCTTTTTTCAAGTTCCCATTTTGCCTGAAGTACAGACTGTCGAAACCTTGAAGGAATTTAAAGGATTTAAAATAGTTCGATGCTTTGCCTTTAATCAGATATTTTCTGCACACTCGAAGACTGAAGAACTCTGTTACATCAGATGAGTTGGGCAAATTTTTACATGTGTCTACAACATTGAAAGGGCATTTAAAGAATATTTTGTGCTAATATTCTTTTAATGCCTGTCCTTTGAGTTGCCTCTCAGATTGTGGCTATGATCTTAACCATCAGCTTGTGCAAAGATATTATGAATTTTCAACTAAGTCATTGCTCCTAAGGAGTAGTCACTCTAGGATAATGGACTGGGCTAGTATAACAAATAGGCCCAACATTACATAGATTAAAAGTTCAGGAAGTAAATTTCTTTCACATAAGGATCCGGAGCAGGAGATGGAGGGTGGTGTAGCCTGGCTACTCGGCTCCATGCAGTCGTTCAGGGCTTCAGGTGCCTTCCATTGTATTTCTCTGCTCTTCCATAGTCTACTCCTCTTCTGTATGGTAAAAACTGGGTTTTCTGGGGTCCTGCCCTGAAGATGAATCTTTGTATTCAGCTTGGGGGGAAAAGAAAATAGTGCACATACAATGTGTTATGTATGGCCCAGGCTTTCAAGGGTAACCAGTCACTTCTGAAACAGGAAAAGCTGCTGTTCATGCTGCCTGTCACCTACCAGACCCACTAAGCAGAGACAGGGACTGAATCTTTATGGGCGCTTGATTCAGATGGTCGGCGATCTGAGAAGGTGGTTGGTTTTGTACCCTAACAGACCATCTTAAATTCCATTATAAATGGACTTTTTTTTTTTTTTTTTTAAATAAGGAAAGGAAAAGTGTAGTTAAGGGGTTTGGAGTTCAGGGAAAAGTGAATCAGATAAAAGCTGCAGCATTCTTTCATCTGTGTCCTGGGTGGTGGTCCTTGTGCCCTGGGCAGTGGTCTTTATCTGTGCCCTGGGTGGTGATCATCTCTCCCTGGAGCCCAATGGCTCAGATGCCATCTTGTTGGCTTGCTGTCCTCCTCAGGCACAAAGGTGGGACTGCTTATGGTCTCCTGGAGTCAAGGTGGGTCATACCATACCTTCAGTTCCTGGAACAATAGCTTTTCCATACATTGATTCCTAAGCTTATTAGCTGTTACCTGAAGCTAAAGTGATGAGCCGCCCATGACCTCCATTCCTGTTCCATTGGTGGGAACTGAATTGTGTGGCCACATGTAGCTGCAACAGTGCTGGCCCATGTAGCCACCAGCAGGGCCTGACTATGCTTCTACTGTGGAGGAGAGGGGACAGCTAGCAAGTTCCTGACCTGGACCAACAAGGCTGCTGTTGAGAATTTTGCCTTTCTGTTGAATAGCTAAAATGTATGGTCTGTGATTTCATGAGGGAAGAGTGGGTGGTTATAATAATATTAATAAGATTTACTATTTATTGAGCTCCAACTATGTGCTAGGAACTGTTAAACACAATTGAATGCAATATGTCGTTTGACCCTCTCAGGAGGGCTGTGGGGAAGTCCTGTGATTGCCGCATTTTATACGTCAAGACACTGAGTCTTACGGAGGGTGAGTAACCCCGTCAAGATTATACAGCCAGGCATGCATGACTCCAAAGCCTTTATCATGCTGTCCTGGGAAAGGTGAAATTACTGAAAAACAAAGGCCAGTTAAGTCACATCCTGCTTCTCATTCTAGCTTCTGCCGCGAGTCAGCAGCAAAGGTGATCAGGAAAAACCATGGGTGCTCTGGAAGTAATTCAAGCAGAGGCTGTATAAGTCTGTGTTAGAGATATCATGGAGGGATTTTCTGCTTTGCATCAAGGGTCGTGGTGACTGGCGCGCTTCTCTATGAAGGTCAAGTGCACCGCTTCGTGTATTCCAGTCGCTGTTTGTCACCATGACCCCTCATTCGTATGATAGCAGTGAAGTCCCATCAACACTCACATTGTATACGTCCTTGATAATGAGGAGGCGCCTGGTGACGTAGAGTTCAAGAGGCAGTAGTTGAGACTGGGTTCTAGGGTGACCTTGACGGGGCACTTCAACCTTGAGTCTCCGTTTCTTGGATAGTACAGTGTGTGTACTGGGCTTAGTCATTGGTTTCCCGGGACTGCTTTTTGGAGTTCTATGATTTTCGTAGAACTGTCTAGTAGTTCATATCCTCTACATATAGGGCTTTTGGGTAAACGTTTAGATTAAAGGCTTGTTCAAGGTTTTAGAAAGTAAAAACCCAAAGGGCAGTTGTACTGATAATGGTTGATATTTGTTGAATGCCTACACTGTGCTAGGTATTATTGGTGTTTTCTTAGTGCTTTGCATGAATTAATTTACCTATGAGATATACCCATTATTACTCCCAATTTACAGGTGAGGAAACTGAGCCACAGAGCGGTCAAATATTTAGCATGCTCCTTGTCACTCTTTAGAAAGTAGCCAGAACTCAGACTTGGACTGTGAGATCCAGAGCTGCCCTCCGCTGCAGGAATGGATGATTTCTGAGGTTTCTCCCAGGTCTAAAAATGCTGCGGTTCTATGCCTGTTGCTGTGTACAGACAGCTCAAGACCTTTTCTTCTCCAGGAAAAGCTCCCAAATAATTCCCTACCTGTCTTGACAATTAGAAGCTGAGTGTGAGTCGTTTAAGGCCCATATCTTGTTAATAAGTTCAGACATCCTGGGATCTTTTCATTAGCATCTGATACAACATGAGGTTCTGTTACACTGAAGTTCCTGACTGGGGAGCTGCTTTGCTAAATACACAAAAGACTTGCTAAAACGCATCTGACCCTGGTCCTGGGGGTCATAAGCAGGGGTCACCTCTTGAGATGCAAGAAATGGCCTCCTGGCATGGATCTGAAATGATCCTTGGCGGTTAACCATGCTTTTAGAGCATCTTAATATCATAGGACTTGACAGCAGAAGGATCCTTTGAGGACGTCTAATCCTTTTACGCAATCAACCTCGCCTGTCCTGTGCCTGTAGTGTTCTGAGTGCTGGGGACACAGTGGCGAACAAAGCCCCTGCTCCCATGGACCTGCACTCTACAGGGGGCACCCAGAACAAACAACAGCAGCAGTGTCATGTTAGGTAGTGGTGAGAAGTGAAGCAGGATGAGGGGAGAGGGTAACAGTGCGAGTTTGGTCTATATTGTGTTTGCGATCGGGTGTTTATGTAAGTCTGAGTCTTGCAGCCTTTTTTCATTCATTCTGCCCCTCCCCAGGAACTAGTTCAGATATTGTTTCCTCTTCCCCCTGCATTGGAATTTTAATACCACAGACACACTGTCTATTTGTTTATGCGTGTCTGTCTTTGTGTCTGAAACGAGCGAGATTCTCCATGAGATTCTGCAGCTGCACTTTTCACCACCTTAGAGGCAGCACCCCCACTGTCATTCTGTTAAGCAGCTACTGAAGTAGCTGCTTTTAAAAGATCACACTCTAATCAAAGAGAAGTTATTGCTGTTGATGCTTTTAAATTCAGAACACTTCATTTTCTAGTGATGTTTTTGTGTATGAAGAGTGTCAGCGCTTTGGGTGAAAAAATTTAAAAATTGTTTCAAGCGTTCGGAGTGAACTCTGGGACTCTGGACTCTCCGTTTTTATGCAATATGCAGTGTAATAGGTTATATATATGCTGGGAAGGCTGAGGTTCATTAAGTGTAGCTGATGGGTTCTCACGGCAACCTGTGAGGAGCTGACAACCGAGACTCTCCAGCTACCATCATTTGATGTTACAACCTCCTAACTGGCCTCCCTGCCTCACGTCAGTCCTGACCCACTAAAGCTTGTCCTCTGCAGCAGCAAGAGTAATCTTTCGAAAATGTCAATTGCAGCAGACCACTCTGCTTCCCAGCTTCCCGTTCCAACAAGAGAAAATCCAGATGTCTTACAATGGCGTCCACGGCTCACCCCCTTGCACCTGCAGGAACACCTGTGCATGCGCAGATCCCACCTCCCTGCCTCTCTCTGTTCCCCATGCTGTGACTACACTCACTCTCCTTTCCCTTCAACATACAACGCCATTCGTGCCCCAAGATCATTGCTCTTCTTCCCTCTGCCTGGATTTCTCTTCTTTGATTTTTTTCTTCTTTGTGTTTTAATTGTCAGAGAAGTTTTATATTTACTGGAAAATTGTGATGGCGTGCAGAGAGTTCCCCTCAATCCCACGCTCAGATGCTTCTCTAGATTTTCCTAGGACTCTTGCTTCACATTCAAGTCTTACCTACTCGGTGGCTTTCTGTCTCCGCCCCACACTCCTTCCTCATTCTGTCACGTGACCCAGTTATGTCTTTTCATAGGACTTACCTCCCCTGGAATGGTCTTAGGTATGTATTTGTTTCTTTATTGTCTGTTTCCCTTACCAGAATGTGAGCTTCTTGAGGGCAGGGACTCACAGCCAAGTGCACTGTAGTTTCTCAGGGCCCAGAGCAATGGCTGGCACATAGGGATATTCTGATAACTGACTGGCTTTTGACCAGGGAAGGCTGGTGCAGGACATAGAGCCACTGGTGGAAAGCCACCATGAAGAGCTAGGTTTCTTGATACCCGATGCTTGATGTCATGAAGACTGTCCATGTCAGACGGAATTCCCCACCACAGTCAGTGACAGGACTGCCTGTACAGAGGGCCAGTTGGGAGGTACAGTAGGACCAGCATAAAATGATGGTGAGAGGCTCCTCAGGCAAAACTGGGTTTGACCCTGTACGTGATTGCTCTTTTATATCTGAGAATTCTTTTGTCTCTGAGCTGTACACTGTGTAGATGTGGGTATTATCTGAACTCAGTTGTGCAAAGAGGATCTAATTTGAGTTAGAATTGCATTGGCTGCTAGTGAAAGGCACCTGACTGCAGTATCTTAGGTAAAAGGATTCTGGATTTAGCTTGTTGTTCCTCTTCAGGGCCCCAGGATGTTCATGTACCCGAGACCTCTGCCTTTCGCCTCTTTTACCTCATGGTCCCAGGAGCTATAGTTAACACCCCTGATTCTCAGACTTTCTGGAAGGCCAAAGGGGCTTTCTGCGCTTACCCCACATTGCTTATGTTACCTTGTCACCCATGTCTGAATACAAGAGGGAAGCCTGCTCATCTCTCGGTCCCTCATGAGCTGTGGTTTTGGGGAGAGGACTGGGAAATATTACCGTGTGTGTGTGTGTGTGTGTGTGTGTGTGTGTGTGTGTGTGTGTGTGTGTTCAGTGTGGCCTTATTTCTCCGTAGGTCCAGAGTCTCTGTTCCCAACTGAGTCTGAGGAGGCTGAGAAGTGAAATTCTTTCACAGGGGTCATTGTCTGGGGCTCTGCTATGCAGGAATAAGAAGAGATGTCAGGTAATCTCTACTATTATGATGAAGATAGATGGTTATTCCTATCAGTTCTGCCACCTTAGAAGGTTACGAAGAAACCATGTGGAGTTTAAGCTTACATCAGGGATGTTAAAAAGGGACTCTTCCATTCCTTTAACATTGTTCATTTTGAACAGTCTTAATATCTCACACCAAAATGTGACTTTGTATACATAGGTGCATGCTTGATAGTCACACATGAAGCTTCTTTAACAGGGACCCTGCAATACAGTTGCTCAAAGAAGATGGAAACTTCTTTCTCTATTGTTAACAGAAGTGGACTGCGGTTCAGGGTAGGCCGTCCCTCTGCTCCGTGAGACTGTCTAAGGGCAGCTTTCTTCTCCTTTGCTTCTTCATCATCCTCTAGGCTAGGGTGTACAAATTATGGCCCAAGGGACAGTGTGGGCAGGTCCTCTGTTTTGGTATCGTGCACATACTAAGAATGGTTTTTACATTTTTAAATGGTTGGAAAAGAGTTTTCTAACATGTGAAAATTATATGCAACTCAAATTTTATGTCCCTAAATAAAGTTTTATTGGAACACAGCCACACTCATTTATTTCCATACTGTTTGTGGTTGTTTTTGTGTTACGATGGCACTGTTGAATAGTTGCAACAGAAGCCACGTGAACTGCAAAGCCAATAAAACACCTGTCTAGCCTTTTACAGAAGAAGTTTGCCCACCTCTGCTCTAGAGTGTCATCCTGGCCTCTGTGGTTGAAGCTGGCCTCCTCTCACCTTGTTTGCTCTTCAGCCTACGGGAAGAGGGCCCTGTTATTGGGCACACAGAGCTGCAAGGAGGTGGAGAAATGTAACTTGCAACTGCGCAACCATGTGCCCAGCTAACACTGTGGGACTTCTATTGTTAAGAGGAAGAAGGAGAGTATAGATGTTGGGGTACATTCAGCAGACCATCACAGGTATGTGTGTATGTGTCACAGCCTTCTGTTTATTTTAAAATCTACTGTGGTTGGTTGAAGGACATTGAAGTTCATCTTGATTCATATATAGTGTTCAGTAGCTTCGATATAAACAAATATGGACAATGTGGTATTGATGGAGGCAGACTTACTCATCTGCTTGTTCACTCATGCGTTTGTCCGACAAATACCTAGTGAGAGGGATCACCCCTTCTTTGCTTGGCAGTAGGCTGTGTCCAGGGATCTGATCTTCACTTTCTTACAGCTGGGGAGGTGCTCCTGTTTACAGAGCAGTGGTTCTCAAGAGTGTGGTCCCCGGACCAGCAGCGTCGCTGTACCAGGACTGTATTAGAAATGCAGATTTTCAACACCACATCCTCTTGCCTCAGACCTACTAAATCAGAAACTGTGGGGGTTGGACCCCGCAATGTGTGTTTTGACAAGCTCACAGGTACTTCTGATGCACGCTGGTATCGAAAATGTAGTCTTAAATCCATAATTATGATGAGCGAAGGGCCCCTTCACTGAATGAACGTTTTGTGCTTTCAGAGGAATCAACAGACATTTTCTCCTCTTACCTGGATTCCTTATCAATACTCTTTTGTTCAGAAAATGTACACAAGTCAAAATAGACAAATCATACTTTGGCTCCAGATCTATTCCAGCAGACAGAGGCAGACTCTGCCAAAGCCACAAAGTGACTCCCCGTGCAGTTGGCCAGGCGAACCACCACCACCACCACCATCACCACACAGAGCGTTTTCAGCCCTTGCCTGATTCCTCTGTGTGAAGAGGGGCCTTGACAGCCTTGACCCAGTGACTTTCTGATGCCGAGGAAAACAGACGCTTGATGCCTGTCCAAAGCAAACAGGGCCAGGAGGACCTATCACAAGCAAGGACTTGGTTAAGGAGTGCTGATGGCTCCAGCGGAATGATTTAGTTGACTTGGTATTTAAGTATATTGTTGCATGGTTCTTGGCAGCCACAAAACACCAGTTTGCTGGAGGGAGCAGCAATATGGGTTGAATGAATACTGTGTCTGTCAAGGGTAGATCTGTCTCTACAAGGTACTGGACTTCAGACAATACCTGTATTAGCCTATATAACCTCCTGATAATTCCTGATCACTTTACGGATCAAAAGGCTGAAGCATCGTGAGATTCATGCACACAAGGCCTTCTACCCAGTAAGAGGCAGGAAGGGAATTTCCTCCCGGGTTCTAGGCACCCTACTCCTTACTGCCATGCAGCACAACCTCTAAAAGTGGTGTTTGTGTTTGTACTCCTGTGGTCACACACACAAGCACACACCAATACACTCACAATCTGGCATGGTTGTTTCTCTGGGTCTCCTTTGCATGGTCGTCTCTGAGTGTGTGATACTTCAGAATCGGGGTGGAGGTTCTTCTCGCTGCACAGCCCTGAGCGGGCAGGCCCTGCTTTCCTTGCTTGGTACCTTTGCTGATTGACTTTGAAAGGGGAAGAAAGGATCACTTACTGCAGGCCAGAGAGCTGTAAGAGGTTCCCAAATTACTGATTTCCCATCTGAATTTCTCCTCTTGCCTCAGAACTGAAACACTCTTTATAGGAGAAGAATGAAGACCGTATGACCGTGGAGGCACATTTCGGTAACTAGCGGACTTGCGCCTCCATCAGAAGAGTGATGTATTATTCCAGGGCCCTGCAGAATGAGTTAACCCCCGAGTGAATGATTTAGTTTGACTGATGTGTGCAGTAACTGAAGACAGCTTATGACTGGCGTGGGTTTTAATCTTCTCTCAGAATGAGTTCTCCTCATATTCTGCCCAACTGCCCAGTCCCTTTAATGGGCCTGAAATGGAGTAAAATGAGAAGGTGCTAAAATAGTTGAAACAAGAAGTGAAACCTTCTGTTTCATCATTTATTCCAGAAAAATATGCAGTATATTTTTACTGCGGCTTCTCTTGCCTCTCCCTCCCAATCATTTTTATTAGCGATTGATGTGATTGCAGGGTGGTTTGGTGGGAAAAGCGCTTGCAACTGAATTTAGTAAACCACAGGCCAATTTTATTTTTAGTTTTAGTGAACAAGGGCAGATAGCAGTTGCAAATAGATTACTGTTATCTGCTTCTAGGCTTTTTCTTTTCCTGATGTTCGGGTTCTGACTCTTTCTCCTATGTTTTGTCTATTTTGACTGTAATCTTTGAGGAGAAAAGACCTTCTTTTCCCCTGGCATAGGAATCCCCCTTTTTAGTTCAGTATGTAGGCTTCACCTTAGCAAGAAATTGACAGTTGTAGTCATTGAGATTGCAGAAATTTGGAAATGGAGAAATTAAGTATCATAATTAATACATGATAGGTAGGAATGGGATATTAGTGGTTTAATATTAACTGTCCTCAAGATCCTAAAGTTGCTCAGTGACAGAGTAATAAAGTAGAAGCAAAACGATAAAGGATGCAGCTGGCTAGGGAAGGTGAAAGGGATTTATTTTACACCTGTATAGACGGTGGCAGGCGTCGGAGATGCTCAGCAAAAGTGGTTTGGTTAGCTGGTTTGAGTCCAACTTGGTGTCAGTTTGCCCAGGGATTTTGAAGGGGTTGTATACAGTAGTCCCTCTCTATATCACAGTTCACTTATCGGGGCCTCACTGTATTGCGGGATTTTTAAAAATATTATATTTATTTATCGTGGATTTTTCGTTACATCGCAGGATTTTGCGGTACTGTATACCTATGTTGTTAAAGTTATGTAGGTTTAAGAATGTAGGATAAATGTAAGGTTCCTACTTCGCAGGGGTGGGGGTGTGTGTGTCTAGAACGTAATAGCTGCAATAAGTGAGGGAATACTGTAATTATCGAACCTTAAAACTAGAAGGGTCATTAGAGGACTCAAACCCAGCCAGCAACCCCATGCAACATTCCTTCCCTAGGGATCCTGGCAAATGGCGCTCTGCCATCCTTGAACATTGTAATGGTACCAGGGCACATCAGGTTCATTCTGGTCCACTCTGGTGTTGGACAGCTCTGACTGTGGGACCACTTTGTGGGACTGCAGCCAAAGCTCAGCCGTGCTTTGCGGCTTCTCCCTTATACATGCCAGTTATCCTGATGGGTAGAGGGATGTCAAGCAGAACAACAGTCCCTCAAACCATGGGAAGCCTGCGTTAGGGGCTCCCATTCACTTCCTTTCTCCCACTGTGAAGGGACCCCAGCATTTCTCAGTGTTTTCCCTGGATTCTTCATAGTGAAGTTCTGAAGGGGATTTCTTTTAGATTTCTTATAATGATTGTTCCAGGGGAACATGGGGAGAAGGCAGGAGGGGGCAGGAGACGATACACAGCATGTGAGCAGTTCTGGCTGGGCGTTTGGCTCCTCACACAGAGGCGTTCCTTCACAGAGACGTCACAAGCCGGCTATGGTGAGTGGTGGCCCCACCATGGTCATTACTGGGCCACATCAGTTCTGGTTGCCACGCTTAATGAAATAGATCTCAGAGAAGGATTTCAGTAAATGAAGTCTGTAGAAGCCTTGAACGAGAAGATGAGAAATGCTTAGCTTGGTGAAGAGAACACAGTTCCAGATATGAAGAGGTCTGTCAAGGGAGAGGGGATAGAGTTCTTTAATATGGGTTCAAAAGACCAGATGCTTCCATTTAATTAGTTCTCTTTGATCACCCGTTTTTCTGTGAGCCACTCCCTGGCCGATACTGTGTAGGCAACAGTGAGCTCCAGGATGAGCGTACCGAGGAGTCCCTTTGGGGTTGACTGGATGGCCCCACACTGCTCCCAGGGCTACAGTGTTGAGTGGGAGAGGCCGGAGCGTGGCTGAGGGGGAGTCAGCGGCCAAAAGTACTGGTGGCCTCTGAGAAGGGTCTGGAAGGAAGAGTGACATCAGAAGGTAGAGAAAGGCAGACATTTCCACGTGGGTGACTGCATGCAGAGGCACAGGGCTACGGGAAGGGCAGGTGGCGTTTGGCTTCAGGGTCTAGTGTTTTGTAGGAGCGGCGTCTATGGGAGAGGGAAGTGTAGGAGAAGGGGAGCTAACCCTTGCTCAGCAGGCTGGCTTTCCTTCTAGTTTGTCATGTTGCTGGGGCGGGGTGGGGTCAGCCTGGCAATCCCAGGCTGTACAGTTAGGTTGGAGACAGTCCCAGGCTGTTCTGTGCTAAAGCATTTTTCTCCATCTTTGCTTCAAAGGCAAAATTGTCATAAACTGGAAATTGGCCTCTGTAAGTTGGAGGTTAGCCACATAGCTCCTTAAATCTTTTTATGTGATTTATAAATTTTAAAAACTTAAGAAACTACATAATACTGCTCTGTACTTGTTGCAAAAAATGCAATACAGATTTAAAAAAACATTTATTCTTAACAGTCGTCTTTGTATTGTTTACCTGTGTATCTTTTCTGTGCTCTCTCACTCCTTTTCCTTTTCCTCGGTTTCCCCTTTTCACACCTGCTACCTGCCTCTTTTTGCATCTTTACCCTTTCTTCAGTCATTGCCTGCCTCATCTGTTGCTCTTTATTAATTTGTCGCATTGACTCTTACTACTCTTATATTTCCTGAGTGGTATTTTTTTTGTTTTTATGTTTCTCTTTTACAAAGGAAGACTTAAGTCAAGATTTATTTTTACCTGTGTGGCCTTTGATATTTTTATGCCCTTTGTCTGAGTCATTGGATGATAGAAGCAACTGATACAATGTCTTGCATAGAGGAAGCATTTATTAAGAATTAGAGGAAATGAAGTAAAGCTTGAGAGAAAAAGGATGTGCTAACAGGGGATTAGTATTGTGGGGTATATGGTGGATGGGCGGTCAGTGGGTCAGAGGGCAGCTTACTTGTACCAGGAACTAGATGTAAAGTTTCATGAGAAGTAAATCAAGCCATTTTTTTTCCAGTTTGTATGTGAGGATTTTATACTAAATATACAACTTTTATGTATTCAGATGAATTGTAATAAAATTGTTGGGAGCCATGTGGTCCACTGTGGGGAAATCCTGTACTGAGGATGCTGGACAGCCCTGTCATGATTCCACCAAACCTAATTCATTTCCTTTTAAACCTATCATGAGCTGACCTACAGGTTGCCTTTTTTTTCTTTCTTTCTTTTAGTATAAGACATTGTCTACTTCATCAACAGATCTGGCTGGGTTTTACCTCTACTTGCTGAAATAATTGAAGTCAAATTGAAACTCCCACTTCGTTGTGTCAGAATAAAGCCACATAAAGGCAAGAGCCTGCTGATTTGTTTTGGGAAATCTGTAGGTAAAATGATAATGTGCTGGGTATCATGAAGCAGAAAGAAAAAATAATTGGTATGTATGTCCGCATGAGCCGCAGTTCTTTTGTTTGTTTGTTTTTTACTAATAAAGAGTATTATTGTGAACCTTTATTGAATTGTGACAATTTATAACAATTTTAACATGCGGGATTTTTTTTTAATTTAGTTTTGACCCTCAAAATTCTAAAAATAAAAATATCTTCGGGCTTTAAAAATATTGTAGAAAATGAAGAAAGATAGAAAAATACAAACATAAATTGTAGAAAATTTAGAAGACAGAGAAAAACATAAAGCCCATTCATAATCCCCCCTCCCAGTGCTATTGCTGTTAACATTTGGATGTACCTCTTCTTTGTTTACATGATTCAGTAAATTACTCTGTATAATTAAAAGCATTTTTTTGTTAACCTATAACTTAAGCATTTTTACTTCAAGCATAAATTCTTGTACATGAAATTTATAATAGCTCCTACTGAGTCCATGCACCGTAATTTAAAATACATAGTTTTTGTGTTTACTTCACAGTCAACCTCGAGACACTGAACTAACTGGAATTCCAGACCTCAGGAGCTGTTCTCTTTCCATTGTCAGGCCATCGCAGGGGGCCAAGTGGCCAGGCTGCCTGTGGCAGGACAAACCTGTGCCCTTTGCAGCCATACAGGCCTCCTCCCAGACCCCACCTGAGCGCTTCCTGATCTCTCAATGTTGTAAAGCTTGAGAAAGTCTCTTTGGAGAGGGAGGGCCTCTTCTGAGCTCTGCAGACACCCTGCCTCAAAGTGCAGACCTGTGCCAGCTCACGACACCATTTCCATTGGTCTGCAGCAGAATGAGAAAAAAATAGAGAGACAGAGCTTTTCTTCAAGTGTGTCATCTGTGTCCTTTATTCTGCAACAATGCCCTTTGGTGAGCATGTGTGCTAAACTGTCGTTTCTTTTATGAGATGAGGATGATATCCTTGTTTGCCACGTTACTTGTCTTTAAAGTCCTGCTTTGTGAAATCTGAGTCTGTGAGCAACCCTTTTGAATGCCAGCTGTGCCAAATTCTTGGCAGTTCCCCGACTGTCCCTTGCATATCTTTGCTCACCTTGCTAACTCATCCAGGTGCTCAGCCCGCCCTTTGACAGGATGGAACTCCTGCCAGGGGCCCCTCAAGTGTGGCCCCTGTAAGCTTTCCAGACAGGCCTCTCCACCAGGTAGAATAATCATTTCCCTTTGTGTAGCACTCACTCCGCTTACCCCATTCCCTGGCTGCATCCCCTGGAGGGCCTAGAAGCTCCTTGGGGAAGCCAGTCCTATTCTGATGACCTTTCTTGGAAGGAGCCGGGCTGATGATGCTCCTGGGATGGGCACAGAGAAAGGCACAGCTCATCTCCTCCTGTGACCATGCACTTGTCAGTTTACTCTGGTGTTCCTGCTAAGGTCCTTGCTGAGGAAGGTGCTTTTCCAGTCAACAGTGAAAGACATTTACAAACAGAGTATTTATTTATTTCCTCAGGGGGAAAAATGTGGGGAAGAGACTGGAATAAGGACACTGACAATGTGATGAAAATGAAATGACTACTAAGAACACAGAAATTATCTAGTAATTAATTAGCCTGTTGCCATCTCAGGTGTTTCAGCTGATACATTTTTTTGTTGTTGTTGAGACAGATCCCAGGCTTAAAGAGAAGTGAGTTATTTTCTTCCCCACTGATTTAAATGAAAGAAAGATGGGTTGCTTGTGTGAGAATGTATTTGAACCCATGTTTTCAGGTTTTCTCATTGCTTCTTTATTTCCACTCTAGATTATTCTCCCTATCTCTGACACTGAGAAATTCTCCAGTGAAGGAGGCGTGCCCAGGAAGGCTAGCAATAGCTCACAAAGACAGGGCCCTGCATATCTAAGGGACTGGGGGTGGGGTGGGGACCTTTGAGGCTGCCTGTTCATGGTTGACCTTCAGACAAAAAAAAATAGATGAACTGCTGCCCTTCCTTTTTCTGTGGACATCTGTCTTGACACTGGTGACACACCTCTTCGGCACTATTTCCAGTCTGATAGGCATTAAGAAAAAAAGAAGAGGCTTTTCATGCATTTGTTGACAGAGCAGAAAAAAGGCTATCGTCTGGTTCAGATTACTAAATTATGAGGGCTTGGGCTGCCTGTGGAGAGGAGGCCGTTACAGGCAATACTGCCCAGCTCAACTGTGCTTGCTCTCTGGTGTCACAAGAAAGGTCTGTTTTCTTCACTGAAAATGATAGTGCTTAATGCCAGGAGAGGAAAGTTATCATTTTTGCTATACTTGCTTGCCTTTGGATTTGGAGATTGGATATCTCCTCTTTGCTAATATCAGAGCAGTAGAGTAGGTGGAGTTGATATGAGTGGACAGGACAGCCATACCTGTCTTTATGCTTGCCTGCCCTGCTGTGACTGCACAGCCCGGGCGTTTTCTTCCCGCCACCTCTGGGTTGCGTGCATCTGCGGCACAGCGCTGCATAGCACATCCCTGACTCTCTCCCTGTCCCTTTCTTGCTTGCTCTCCGATTGTTTCAATTGCAGCGAGGTTGTCTCCACAATTAGCTTGCAAGCTTGTAGAGGGCAGGGACCACATCTTACTCTTTTTAAACTTACTTTACTGAAAAAAAAGGTCTCTGACTTCAAGTAGGAATTTGGTGTGTTTTGGATGGATGGATGGATGGATGGATGGATGGATAAATCAGTTCCTTCAGCCTCACTCTGATGATACCAAAGAGTTAGTCTCAAGCCAGATAATACTCACATATGCTTTCTGAGTACATTAAACGTCAGGAGTTTAGACTATATGCATATTATGTTCTCTGAAGTCTATGTACTCTAGCAAGGAATTGGAAATATCCTAAGTGAATAATGACAACACAGGATTGGTTCGGTAACTGGTACATTCACCTGCTCTTCTAATCAGCCTCCTAAAAAAAAATGGTGATTATGTAACAGCCTAAAAAATGTTTGACAGAATGTTGTAGAAGTGACATCCCAAAGTATATGTATGCTTATAAATATTTGGTAAAACCCAGTTGCACAGGAAAGAAGAAAAGAGGGAAATTCACCAAAATACAAACACTGGTTGTTAAAATGGTAAATTATGAATGATTTCTTCTATTTTCCAAATACTTTGAAAGGTGGCTGAACTGCTTTCATAATATAAAGAGAAAATTGTTTTTACTAGTATGGAAAAATGTTCTGAAAGAAATTATATATCAATTGTGAAGTTTCTTAGTCAAAGGTAACTACTTGGATACTTATTTTCTAGACTTTTCTATATCTTGGAAAAATTTTATGATTAATTTTTTTAAGGCAAAACAGTAGTAGGTTAGCAGCAAGGACAGAGCGACAGTATCAGGGGTGCCAGTTACCATTATAGGAAGAAGACGGAAAATTCCACTTAAAAATAACAGTAGTCTTGGGCCATTTAGAATAGGGAGACCCACATCTAACAGATGTGGTGACCCCTGAGGGCATCTCTGTTTAAGAGCTTAGCACCATCAGACTGTTTATAATGATGATTCTGCATCAAGTAAACATTTACGAATGTTCAGTAGACTCTGTCTAATAAGGTATGGGATTATTAGTACCTTTTTAGTACTTAATTACTGCTCAAAGGCACTTCATAAGATAAATTTCAGTTATCTGAAAATTCAGTCATGTGAAACACCTCAGATCCTCAAGCACCACGTAAGTATCTCGTATACCCCTCATAGCGGTCAGGGTGTCCTTGTTCCTTTAAACCGAAATTCTGATCAATTGATCAGTGAGGAAGTGGCTCTCTCTAACTTAGTGTTTTACAGTCAAGAGATTTCGTCAGGATGTGGGCTTTTCATCTTCAGTGGTCTTTTCCTTAGCATGGCTAGTCATTTCCAACTCTGTGTTTAAGTTTTCATTGGCTGGTTGAGCCTGACCCTCCTGATAGGAGATTTTTTTTGTACCCGGCCAAGTGACCAAAGCCATGTTGGCATTTCTTCAGAGGACAAAATCAAGGAAAGTCAAGAAATAGCACTTGGGATCTTAGCACAGAGCTTATATTAGGGCTGCTGGGAGAAATGTAGACGTGACATGAAGAAATGGAATACTACTCAGCAATAAAAGAACACAGCAACATCCATGAACCTCAAAACTACCATGCTAAGTCAAGGAAACTCACCCAGAAGGCTACACACTGTATGATTCTATTTCTAGGATATTCTAGAAAAGGCAAACCTACCTCCACCGATCTGGTTGCCTGGGGTCTGGGAGGGACGAAAAGGGGGCTTGAGTATAAAGAGGCATCAGGGATTTTGGGGGGAGCGATGCAAATATTCTTTTTAAAAAAATTGCTATTGTCACACAATTCTGTATATTTCCCCAGACTCATTAAACTGTACTCCTAAAACTAGATGGAAAGCTGTTTAAAAAGTTAATGTGGTGAGAGCTTCAAATCACTTTTCATGTGCCTCTGAAGATGAATTATTACCAAACCATTGTCAGTCTTGTTATGGTTTGGTGGATATCAACAAGCAACTACCGAGCTACATGTTTAAAACGGCCTCATCTGACATTACATGGGGTTAAGTTTAAGCGATCGATTGATTAAGCCGTAGGGTTGGGCTACACTTTATCCCCAGCTTTGGATTTCCTTGTCTCCCTTTCAATAAGGTTCCCTATTTGCTTCCAGTGTTGTGGGAGGCTTGACCTCATAGTGTCACAGCCTCAGTACCTGGGGGAGCAGAGATCATGTACTTGATCCTGGCCTGGGAGACCTTTCAGTGCTCTGGATATTTCACTGACCTTTTCCTCCGTTCTTCCACTGGATGGAATGCAGATCAGACTTAAAGGGTTACCGAGGACGGCTCTCTTGATTTCGAATGGCCTTAGTTCCTTCATTCCTGACCAGTGCAAAACTCGCTACGACCTCTTTCCTTCGCGCAGTAGCGAATGAATTTTTATGTTTTAATAGAAAATAAATTTTAAAACCGGAGAGAGGAGATTGATCTCATTCCCCCAATTAAATAAAAATTAAATTGAAAAAGACTGACCAAAATTAATTCCTAAGTTGAGTCAAAATTTGCATTATACTCTCCCTTCTTGCAATATTAGTAATAATACTGGGAAACCAAGTGTGATTTTTTTTTCCAGCAAAGTTAAGTTTGATTAAAAAAAACCCAAAACCTTGAAATGGAAAGATTAGGGGTCTTTATAGCGTCTATTTTCCTTTATTTGGCGGGGGGGGGGAGATATAATTTAGTCTTATTTGTAATACGCATGCACGTATTTGCTGCTGGAAGATTGTATTGTGATTAAACTATGAACATATGTATTTATTTTTATTTCTGATGTCAGCCTCTTGTTTATTTGATTTAACTCTTTGCTTTTTCTTAAGTTGTAGTTTTGTTCTCCTCTCCCTTCTGCCCGCACTCTCTCTGTGAAGAGCCTGTGTAGGCCCCGTTGCTGAGTGAGCCTGGCCTGCCCGTGACAGAGGGGTGTCACCGCTGATTGGCAGGCTGGGCCTGAGACACTGCAGCTCCCATTGTTTCCTGCAAATGTCTGCCTCTCAGGGCTGTGGAAATTGATGACTGAATAATGCAGCATACACACCCTGAGAACTGACGGGTCCAGACAGAGCAGTTTCTTTTTCTTCTGATGCAGCGTGCTGAGGATATGTGCGAAGCTGTCTTGGTCCCATGCCCTGAACTCTTTATTTCCTGTAATATTTCAACCTCTTACAAATCACCAGTATCTTTAATCTCATTCTTATTACCAGCTAGGGGCTAAGCATCGAATGGGAAGTTGATTTGCTGTGTGACCTTGGGTTTGAATTTTCTTATCTTCAAATTGGGAGGATAGGCTTGCCTGTACCCGAGGGAATGTGGTTTAGAAAAGCTAATTAGTGATTATAAAGCAATTTGTAAACATGCTTAGCAGTGCAAAATCTGTTTAATTTTTTTTCTTCTTTTCAGCATCCCTCCCACCCCCCAGCAGCTTTAATCTTCGTGGGGTTCATTTGTTACTCCATCCATTCCTTCATTCAACACTTTTTTTTTTTTTTTTTTAATAGAGCCTCTCCTAGGTTCCAGGCACTGCTTTCGGTTATGGATAATACTATTTTCTCTGAACTGAAAGGCTCTTGTCTGTAGTTCTGAAGACTGGACTTAGGTGTGGGTAGTGTTTCCTCTTCTGATACAAAGGGATAGTTCAGTTCACCTCTGCAGAGAGTAGAAGAAAGTCTTTCTCTTTATGAATTTCTACAGCAAATCCTGAGTGCATGTTTGTACACCTGATACCGTGTGGTCAGTACATTGTCTCCAAAGGGGGTGGCCCCTGCCTGCGATGGGGAGGCAAACGCACCAGCTGAGAATTCCAGCTCAGCAAAGCGCTTGCCCTAAGGAGCTGTGTGTGTCCGAGGGGCAGCACTGGGAAGGACAGTAGTGCCTGAGGACGTCAGCCCAGCTTAACCAGGGGAGTACAGAGCCTTGAACTGGAACTTGACGGATATGGACAAGTTAGCAAAATACACAAGCGTCAGCAGGGGCTTTCCAAGCAGGGAACAGCGCTCCACAGCCAAGGCCAGAGGCCTCACAGAGCAAAGCCTGGTGACCTCTGCAAGTAGAAGTGTCTCAGTCAGGCGGGGGTGTGGAGAAGGAACAGCGGAGTTGTAGGGGATGAGGCGCAAGACCCAGCAGGGTAGACCTAGGCTGAGGAAGACTCTTCATTCTGTCTCTCGGGAGACTACAGACCACATTGGCCCAGTGACTGTATCCCAGTCACGTAGTTGGTTGGAGGCAGGTTTGGGGCTGAAAGCTCTTCTGACTCCTAGTATGGTGCTTTTTCTACTCCAACACAGTGCCTGTAATTCTTATTCCTGAACACAGGATACGACCCCGGCCTGGGATGACCACTGCAATGAACTGAGTTGCCTCTGGTACAGCTGTGCAGGCTGCTCACTGCGCATACATTCCTGGGAGGATCCAGCCTGTTCTCTGCCGGCCACACTGCGTTCTGGGTGGGGTTACTTTCCTACCCCAAAGACCAGGCATTTCTCTGGAAGCCCCATAGAGGGCTGTATGGGCTAGCAGGGCCCTGGGTGGCTTCCTGAGACATACCCTGGCTCTCAGGGGCAAATACAGGGAGAAACTTCATTTTAACACCAGGGCTTTCTGCTGTACTTGGCCTCTTACTCTGTTCTCAGAGCTTGGAAGGAACTATAAGAACTATAAATATTTAAAATATCTGTCCAACACCCAACATTAGAACTTGTATTATCTTTCTGAGTCCATAGTAACTGCTGAACTTACTTTATATGGACGCATATCAAAAATTGGGACTTTTAAAAAATTATTATGAGTTTGGTCGGTACCTGCAAATAGGAAGCCTTTTAGTTCTTAAGGCGTGCTGCACTGAAAACAGTCTAGTTTGATCTTAGGTCTGTAGATAATATAACATAAAAGTTGAATGGAGAGTCCTGTTGGAATTCACTTGATGTTACTCTAAATGCGCCTTTTTACTGAGGAAACTGGTCTGGTTTGAGGAGTGTTGGCTTTTTACCAACACCTTACAGGAACTTTCTGGCATTCCATCGTGTGTACCTAACGAACATAGGGCAGGTTCTTTGACTACACCTCTAGAGCTCAGAAAGCTGAGCCTTTAAAAAATCCTTTCTTAAACCTTCTCTTCTGGGTGTTGGGCTTCCTATGTAGGAGCTGCTTGTTTATTTTGTTTAACTTAAACTTTCTAGAAGTCACATGTCTCTGAGTCGTGCCTAGATCGGCTTTCTATTTAACATTTGCCTTGGGATTTCACTGGAACAGGATATGGGCTGCGGCAGCATCTTTGGAAGCCTGTGCATTTTTGTTCAACCCCAAATTAAGAGCCAGGACAGCATAACTTGAGAGTTTCCTAAAACTGCATGCCATGAACGGGTTTCTCCCACTGATTCGGGCCATGAATTTGTAACTGTGCTGAAATATTTAATATTTCCTACAATCATTCAAGAAGTTCTAACAGGACAATTTATGGCTCCCCTTGTAAACTTCTTGAATTCAGTGATTTCAAAAGATTATATTTGGAATATTTATAAAAATCCATTGTTTAATATCTTTCCTAGCATTTTACTTTTCTCATCATAGAAATGTAATGTAAAGGAGGAAAATTGTTTTTTTAAAAAATAATCTCTATATAAGTTTTGTGAAATCACCTCTACTTTAATTCAATATCACTTACTATGTTGTTCCATGATGTGAAAAATATTGGAAGCACCAACAGAATTTATTGGGGGCCGGCTATTAACATGTTGCGTACTGGGGTACTTAAATGCCTTTTAATCCTCTGTCCCGGCAGGTTTTTAAGATTTAAATATGGTTATATGGCTAATATTAATAAAATGACTTCACAAAATTAACAATTAAGCTACTACTATCCTTAATTAATAAAAAAAAGCAAATGAAAAATTACTACTGAATGTCTAAATAACCTTATTTAATTGTTTAAAATTACGCGATCAAATAACGAAAATTCTTGCCATCCGAACGCAATGTGTTAAAATCACCTGTAGAAGCTTTTAAGGACATAGATGTTCTCTCCTCAGCCCAAACCTACTAAATCAGAATCTCAGTGGGATTTGGGGCGAGGGCTGGGCAGGCACGTGTCTCCTAGATGGTAGTGGGCATTTTTGTCACTGCTAGTCCTCATTCACTTTGCTCTCTGCCTGTTTTCTGGGCAACTGGGACTTGTAGCGGCTTCATTCAACCTTTCTAAGAGCTTTTCAGTGATTCCTGGACTTCCTTTGCACCTCCTTCCCTGTCCTGAAAAAGCGGGACCTGTATCTCCCCGGCTGCAGCATACCCTTTGTGTGCCCAGGTTTGTCACAGGGCTGCTGCCTCCTGTGCCACCACCCTCAGCTCCGTGAGGGCAGGCTGTTGTCTTCATGCCTGTTCCGGGGCCTGGCCTCATTATGGGCCCTCGGTAAATGCATTGGATGAATGAGTTACTGAGTTCAGAGCAATTACTGAGTGTTCTCTGGCTTCTAGCTGGGGCAGAGGGGCAGGAATGAGCCCTTGCTGAGAGCGTCCTTTGGTCTTTTCCTTGAAAGTAAGGTTTGGCCACTTCAGAGACAGGTGACTACGGCCCTTCAGGTCCTCGGGCAGTGCCAGGAGCATACTAAAGCAGCGTTTTGTAGCAGAGTCTGAGCTAGGGAAAATTTGGGAGTTGGGAAATTTGTCTCTGATGTGAAGCAAGAGTAGTAGGACAAGAGGTCATCAGAGCTGGGCCAAGGGGTGGTAACTCAGCCGTGCCACTTTAGGTCTACCACGACTAATTGATCCATTAACTAACTTAAATAGTAAATATAATAGTTCAATATTTGACAAAGTGGTTAATGAATCAGTCCGCATTTGTGAAGTCTGTCGTTTTCACACAGCTTTCCCGTGTGTTATCTCATCTGAGCTTCCTGCCAACTCGGCTGCCGGCTTTGAGACTGAGTGAGCGTGGGGGCCTCTGTTTTACAGATATGGGAACAGGGTGCGTTTGCAGAGCTCCTAAGGAGCAAGTCTGGGAGTGAGCCCCGGTCTTTGCCCTCCTGATCCGGTGCCGCTCTGCCTGTTCTCGACATCCACATTCCCCTTAGAGCCTGTCAGGCCTGGCAAATATGTACCCAGCACAGCAGTGAGGCCCAGGGCCCTTTTTGCAGAAAAACTGGAGGCAAATATTCTTTGGGGACTGAGTTTGGATTAGAAGCCTGCTAGGATTTACAAATCAGATTTCCATGTTCTCTTTGAAAAGTGTCTTTATTCGAAAAAAGCTTGTCATGCCTGTCAAAAGAAGCTAGAGACAGGTGAACAGCAAAGCGTTCTGAGAATGAGAATAAAGGGTCTTTTATTAGGGAGGGAAGGCATAGCAACTCAATAATTACCGTTGAAATAGTCACAGCAATGCTGACGCTTCTCCATAATTTAATTTAACTTAATACTAACTGCCTCCTCCCTAGTGGCAATACATAAATTAATTAATAGTGGGTTGGATTTGAAGCGATGCCTTTGTATTTAGGCCGTTATTAACTTGTACTCTGCCTCTCTGACTTGGCTGGGTCTGTTCATCGAGTTGCAGAAATGAGAATAGCTTCTGGCTCTTACTTCCATTAGGACTTCCTCCGGCATCGGGATTTTTAAAACATATGCTGTTCTGTCTGTGTTTTACTGCCTTGTTGTATAAGGATCTAAGCCCGACAGAACGGTTGTACCCGCTTGATTTGTAGCACGCAGTAGGTACGGTTCTGGAATAGGGCTCTCTCATGAGAGGCAGTGGGTAGAGGATGGCTGTTAAGACTGTGGCCTCTGAGGGGATTACCTCAGATTGAGTTCTGGCTCTGCCACTTCCTACTGTGTGACCTTGGGCGAGACGTGGAGCCTGCCTGTGCCTCAGTGCCCCCATCAGGAAAATGGGTAGCAAGCATATCTACCCTAGAAGGTTGTCGAGACCATGAAATGAATTAAGACATCTAAAGTTCTTAGAAGAGGACCCAATATGTTCTAAGCACCCACACCTATTGGCAAACACTAGTAATGATGCTAGTTTCGCTCTTCGTTCCCAAGGTACAGACATAACATTCTCTTGCTCGTCACCAGGTCACTCCCATTTGCCAGATGGTCTAAAAGGACCCAAGTTGGCCATCCTGAGTTCCTGGCTGCACTGCAGAAGCGCCCCTCATGTGGTGTCTACTGAGGAACAGCCCCAGTGAAGGGGGAGGGAAGCACCATTCAGAAGGCAGTGCCATCTCCATCTTGGGGACATTCAAAGACAAATTATGTACAGTTGATTCAAGAGCTCACCCACAATTCAGAGGAGAAAGGGACTTGCAGGGAAGAGCTTCCGATGCGTGTGATAAATGCCGTTGCGGACTTGGAGGGGTTGCGGGCAAAGGTTTCCGGTTTGCCGCAGATCGCTTGTCCCGAGTAGGCTTCGCCGGCGTGGTTTGGCACGCCACGGGCTCGTGAATGGCCCCTGGCAGGACGGAGCAGCTGTCAGCAAGGTGGAGTTGGCTGCAGAGAACATGCTCCATCTCAGCGGTTGGGTGGCCTCATGCTTCTCGTTCGCCCCTCCCCGCTTACTTCCCGTAGAGCTGGCAGAGAGGCCTGCTGTCATGTCACTTCCCTATGGGACCCCTGTTTGCCCTCAAGAGCTTATTAACCCTGAGTGGCCACGCAGCACAGTTGTCCACTGTGGGCTTTGGGATGGGATATCCTGAGTCTCAGTCACAGCCCCACCACTTTGCTGAGCAGTTTCGGGCCAGTCACTGCCCTCCTCTGTGTCCCAGCTATGCCACCCGTAAGATGGCATCAGGATGCCTAGCCTGTCGGATTGTTGGCAGTAAAGTGCTTTCGCACGGGGCCTGGCTCAGTGTAAGCCTGCAGCATCAGCCATTGTTATTTTCTGGCCTCCAGCCTCGTCTGCTACAGACTTCCCATACTCCCAGTGTGCATGCGCCCGTCCACCTTCTAGCCGTCCAGCTCGTCTGGGCCCTCATGGCCCACCTCAGGGTCTAGCACCTAGGGGAAGCGTGCTGGGTGGTGCCTCCGTCCTCCTTCGCAGCGTCCCCCTGTGCCTGAACACTTGGTACTTCTGTCCCCATTGAGTCTTATCAGACAGCATTTTCATTCCTACCACTACTGCTCTCTCCCTAACTCGACCACAAGCCCGTGAAGACAAGGACTCATTACCCCTGAAATCATGACCTCAGCTGGAGTGGCCGGTGTGCGGCAGGTGCTCACTGAACACTGGCGGGTTTGAGCTGACCAGTCCTGCCACATATGCAACTCCCTGCCGAAGGCGCAGCTACCAAACCCGCCTCAATGGACGCGTTGTTTCTAGCTCGGTTTCAAACACACTGCTGTTTCCCGACTCCCCCTTGCTGGATGGGTGCGGGCCATATCCTCGTATGTTTCTAGGTCATTTCTTCTCCTTCTCAGGGAGGTTGACCTCCCATTTAGGCAATCACAAGAGGAGGAATAAATGTAGTGTGGTGGACAAAAACTTGGGTTTAGAGTTATGAAAACTGGGTTTGAATCTCAGATTTACCATTTATTTTTAGCTGTCCTCCCTCAAACAAGTTGCTGAAATTCCCTGTGTCCCAGTTTTTTCGTCTGTAAAATAAATAGTATACCTCCTTCACAGAGTGGTAAGGGTGATATGACGTAGAAAATACAAAATGTTCAGCATAGTGCCTGACACGTGGTGAACTTGAATAATGAAAAAAATGAACATTTTTCCCAAGATGAAGCAGGGAATGGAAAAAGGTGTTTGTACAGTTGCCAATCTCAGCAGCTTGCAGAAACTTCAGTACACAGTGTTGCTTAAACTAAGAGGAACCAGAGCAATAGCACAAGACGTTAATACAGGAAAAGGACTGGAGATGAATCTGCAGATACCCTCCTTTTACCTAGATACACAGATACAGAGACTTTTATGTTGGTACCACCTACTTAGCCAGCCAGCATACCCCAGCTTGTTTATAAGTATTTTGTTCTTGGGATTGCTGTAAATGTCACCCTGAAATGAGTTTTTAAGAGGCATTTTACAGTTAATGTCCTTTGCTATTGATCAGACTTAAAAAGTAATTGCTTCTTTTGAAGCTTTCTTTTGCCCTTGAAAACATCCCCTCCACCGTCTTTCAGAGCAGTTCCTCGAAACACCATCCCCAGATGTCCACGTGTGGGTGTGTTTATCAGATAAGGTTTTGGCAGAAAGTCCTGGGTAAAGTAATCTCGCTATAAATCTGGGCCAGTTCTTATTAAAATAGCCAAAGAACACGCGGCTCCAAGCATGTGGCAGGGGTGCCGTTTGCTCTTACAAGCAATTAACCGACCTAAGAACAATTGTAAAACTCGTAACATGCAGTAACCCCTACATCTTAAACTGTGTTTCGTACCACATGGCGAGAGCTCTGTCTCAGATCTGCTTTCTTGTTAATGTTTGCAGTAGCAGCACAGTCCTGTTGTTAGGGATGTAGCCTGTTGAGGAGAAAGGGCTCTTTAGTTTGGGGGGATCCCAAACACGGGGACTAGAACTTTCCATGTTTAAATTTCTGTGTTTAATTTTCACTCAAACTGGTGTCTCTGCGTGTGCACGATGCAACATGTGCACGTGTGTGTTTCAGATAGTCTGTATCTCTCAATAGTAAACGATGATGTTATCTTATAAGGAAAACATTCGTTCCCTTGACTTACCCAGTCATCACTTACAAAAATTGCTCTTGCAGACAAGATAGTTCATAGCTTGCTTCCTTCTGAGTAATGGGGGAAATATCATTCATGCGTCCATGTGGTGTTTATTGATTGCCTGTAATGTATAAAGCACAGTTTGGATGTAGGAGGAATCAGTCATGAGCTCCATCCCTCGAGGTACTTACAGTCCAGGAGAGAGACTATGAATATAAATAACTTTAATACAAAATCGAAGACAATAAGTGATAGTATAAAAAAGTACTGGACAATATACTCTCTTGGAGTTACACACACACACACACACACACACGCATTTTCAATCCTCTGTTCTCATATCATTGGAACTTATATTGTCACTAGAGGCCCCTGTTTTTAAAGTAACTAGAATTAGCTCATTTGGGTATAAAAAGAAAATTATTTTATTTAGGCTCTTATTGGTGGTTCTGAGGAATCAGGGCTGTGTTGCATTTCTTCAGTGAAAGAAAAATACCGGTAAATTTAAAACAATAACAGAGACCTAACTCTGGAATTAGATATGTTTTTGCTACTTTTTATAATGGAGAAGTCTCCAAATTAAAAAAATTAAAACAAGAGGTAGTGTCCCATGCTTGTTAAAGTTTTTTGTTTTGTTTTGAACAACCAATATTGAGTGCTTACAACATGCTGAGTACTGTTGGGTGCACAGAGTAGAAGACAGTGCAAGAGATTCAACTCCCGCTTTCAGGAAAGCTTGGGTTTTAGTGAAAAGAGAGGTAATATGCAAATAAACAAGTACATGACCAAAATAACATTTCTGATAGGCCAAAACGTTAAGGAGGACATACAATAGGCCACGAGGGCAATACAAAATGGAGAGTTGTGTATGAACTTGGCAGGTAGCCGGTAGGACAACCTTGGTTAGGGTCAGAGAAGGCCCATCTGAAGAGGTGAAATTTATTCTGAGACCAGAGTGATAGGAAAGCCTCTCCAGAAGAAGACTGTTCTTGGCAGAGGGAGCAGCAAGTGCCAACGCCCTGGGGCAGAAACAAGTTGGCCTGTTCAAAGAACAGGAGGAAGCCTGTGTGGCTGGAACATTATGGATGAAGTGAATGGGGAGGTGGGGTCCTGGGAGGCCACAGTAAGAAGGCTAGTGCATGAAAGTCGATTTATCTCAAGTTGAAGCCAAACTCTAGTTTTAATACTAGGTTGAATTCTGGGTCCGGAAAACATTGCTAACTAGGTAAAGAAAAGAAGAAAAATAAAATTTCAATTTCCTTTTTAGGGTCCTGCTGATAGATTTTGAAAAGTAAACATCATTTGTACATTGTCTGTGTCACCATCTCTCTTTATTTGTATCTCTTTATCTAGGCAGTGGCCCTGGCTGGTTTAGCTCAGTGGATTGAGCGTCGGCCTGCGAGCTAAGTGTCGCTGGTTCGATCTTCCAGTCAGGGTACATCAGAGAAGGAAAACTCTGACTCCAAAAAACCTCCGCTGCCTTGCGGCATACCTCTTCAGGGGAAAGGCTAAGGGAGTAAACCCCGACAGAAAATCCGGAGCCGGAGTCCCTAAGGCGGTTTGACGTTGTAGTCAACCCCGGCAACTCCTGCGGCGCACCTGAACCCAAGCTGTATCGACTCCGTCTTTCCCTTGGACCCTTCAGCTGCGAAGAGAGGGGGGGTCTGCTGCATGGGCAACAGCAGACCCTCCATATCACCCTGCCCAGGCTCTGTAGCTTCAGCGTCATCGCATGATGTCGATTCAACACGGGAGGAGACAGATACCATGTCACTCCCGAGTCGGACTGCACAGCCATTCTCGGCGGTGCAGATAGACTCTTAAGAAGCTACACCATCGTCTCTCGAGACGACGGCTGCCAACGACTATCTAGGCAGCAGGTGTTCTTATGATTCCATAATGCTGTTCCCCACCGTGGTCCCCCTTCCCTGTTACATCCCTGTAGCACTTCATTTCCTAAGCGGAAGTTTACCTTTCTTCCCCTTTGAACCATTCTCAATTCAAACTCTCATTTCCAGGCAGCCATTTACAACCGGTGGTAGGAAAGCAAATCTGATTCATGGTGTGAATAAGTGATATGGTCTGGTCCACTTATAATATTATTTGTATTTTTTTAAAGATGTTATTTATTTATTTTTAGAGAGAAGGGAACGGAGGGAGAAAGAGAGGGAGTGACACATGGATGTGAGAGAGAAACATCAATCGGTTGCCTCTGATACACACTCCGACTGGGGGCTGAACCTGCAGCCTGGGCATGTGCCCTGACCAGGAACCGAACTGGCGACCTTTAGCTTTGCAGAACGATGGCCAACAAACTGAGCCACACCGGTCAGAGCAAAATTATTTATATTTTTAGAAGAGTGTTTGCTAAGCCAAATAAATCTCCTATTTTAATGAATAAGATGGTAAAATAAAGATGAGAGGCTTGGAGGAGGATATTTCCTGGAAAGGAGAGACCTAGCCTTGCTTGCTTGGGAGTTTGCCTCTGTGGTTAAAGCAGTGTCTGCTTTTTGTGGCTTCTTGCTTTCCCCCACTCACTGATGCTCTCAGGAGTCCCGTGTGTATCCATAAAGATTCTTTTGCGGCAGCTACAGGAAGTCCCATATTTGAGGGAAATGTGCCGGGTCAGAGATGGGTTGAGGGTAAGGGTGGGAGAGAGTGGTGGCCCTCTGGGGTCATCAGTTGTTTGTAAATTGAGAGCCAACTATATACGCATATTTTATTTAGAAAATTTCATCTGCAGTTGGAGGCTAAAAAAAATTGATGATGGTTGACCTTTCTTCCATGTCTGTATTTCACTTTCACCCTATCTTTATGCATATGGATGCAGGGTAATTCTGAATAACGGTAACGCTGAAGGGCCATCATTACACAGAGGATCATTCTGTGCTCCTAATTAAAATCATGGCTGGAAATTGCTTCCTTATGTGTAGCTCAAATTGCCTTTGCAATAATTTCACTTTATAACTTCTAGTTAATTCTCTCCTTACCACCCTCAAGAATCCTTCCTTGCCCTTGAAGTTGACTCCTTTGAAAACTTTATGGGCAGTCCTGGTTTCCCCTAAGCTATGAGTATCCTGATACTTTGTTCCCACAGGCTTCAAGTTTGTAAGCAAAACAGTCTTTGCTCCCTTTTCTCCCATTGCACTTTTAATGAGTTCTGGTTCTGCAATGCGACTGGATTTCATGTCGCGGCCAGTATTATAAATTAACTGAGCCTTGCTGATCCTCATTCTCCCTAATGAATTCATTGCTCACTGTCTTTCAGGCCAAGGCTGCCACATACTGTTTACCCTAATTAGTATTCCTCAATGGTAATCAGGTGACCAATAACTCACATGTTTTAAAAACGAGCACTTATTAACTTCCATTTCATCGGTTATAGTAGGAAAATTACATATAATGGTAATCTCCTTGGGATTCCAATGAAGAAGTGTTTTAGCCAAGAAACATCTGATCATGGGGACAGTATGATCAAAGAATTGTGTTTTATAATCAATATTTTATGTAGTCAGTTCTGACCCATATGTTCCAGGTGAGATTGCTTAGTACAGTAAATTTGAAGGTTTTTGCATCAAAACTTAAGAATTGCACCTGACAGTAGTACGTTGAGAGAGAGCCGTGCCATGGCTTTTCCCGGAGTGGAGGGGATTTCTGAGAAAGAATGCACTCATCAAAGCCACAGGCTGGCGTTCCTACCCAGAGGTTAGAAAAACCAGGCAGCATTGACCGTCTCTAAGAATGGTTACAGAACTCGTATGCAAGTTGTAGAACACTGCTCTGGGATAAGTAAGCTCTGCAGACTTGTGGTTGCTGCGGAGGACGCTTATGTTGGTCGTTGGTCGAATGAACAAAAGAATGTTGTGTCCAGGGCTTTGTCAATATGACAGAGCTCTGTCCTTTTTGCTTATTGTTTATAGGAAAAAGAGAAGGAAAATGAGATGATGATTATACTTTCGGGGATGTTTTAAAAATTTCTAATCATCTAGTGCATACTGTGGTATTATTTATGTAAGGAGAAAAGACTGTGGTGAAATAAGACATGTTTTAGAAAGGACTTGCCAATCCTTTGCTATTTCCATAACCTTGGGTACCAAGAGGAAAGTTTGTCACACATATTTCTGTCGTCATTTAGAGAGATGTTTTTATTGGAGGGACAAGAGCAGTTTTGAGGGCCTTCTGACCTTGTGAATGAATATACGAGTCACTGACCTACAGTTCACTCATATTGTACCTAGGGTTCCCAGTCTTACAAAAACTATCGAACAATTTTTAATGTCAAGAATAATTTGGCTTAGAAACTATTGTGGTCAGTCAGGGCATCTTAAATTTCATTTATATTAAAGACTGAGCAGAATCTATTAAAATTTCAGTTACATTAAAGACTTAGCAGAATCTCTGATGTGGAATCTGGGAATCTCTGTTTCTAGTCACGGTGGGTTCTTTGTTTCAGGTGTGGTGATGGTAAGCCCCGTGTGGGACCATGCCCACCACTCTCAAAGAACTGTTACTCAAAGAACTTCCCACAATACATCATGTTGACTTCCTGGGATCATAGAAGGAATCCTGGTGTCTGATTCAATTGTAAAGCAATTCTCAAGCCAAATATTAAAAGGTTAAATGATTCCCTGTTCTTTGGCCTAACACACATACACTTTGTCTTCTGTCCAATCTCTTGTGTTTAACAAGATTGAGGAGTATGGTGGGAGGACGGTGGATGCAGAAATGGTGAGTGAGCACCATTTCAGAGAGCTAGCTCCCAGCTAGAGTCTGGGAACACTGGAGTAGTACTCTAGAACTTCACACATATTATCCCACTTGGACCTCAGAAAGCCCTTGGGAAATTAGCAACACAGATATTATTTATTAGCATCCTTATTTTCCAGATGAGAAAACTGAAGCTATAAAAACTAAATGGTTTACTTAAGTTTGCAGCCTTTGCAAGCTCTCTGATAGCAGGTCTTGCAGGGGAGTGTGAATGTGGGCTATTCACATAAATTCACATTTTTTTTCTGCCTCATTTATAAAATATGCAAGAATTTACTTTTCAGGTTATGGTGAGTGTATTCTGTGAAATGCATTTATGTTTTGACCACTCCCCAGTTAAATAGAATTGAAGTTTATAGACTCTTGGGGCACGTAAAAATTTTTTCCCTCATTTTTGTTTCAGTAGAGTCTTTTGTTTGGCTCCCTTTGAATTCAATTAGAAAACTTTGGTCTAATAAATTTTACCAAAGTAAATACTTGTATTTACTGTATTATACTGTATATATGTCTAGAGGCCTTTAAGTAATGTGTACACATTCATTAAAATGAACTAATGAACTAATAAAATTACTAATAAACTATATTAATGTTAAATCATTGTAATAAAAACAGTAATGAGCTTTTTAGCATACTTATACAAATGGCACAAATATCTATTTATGTACTGGCTACGTAAATAGAATTTGATTTCTAGATTAAAAATAAAAAGACTTACTGGTAAAGAGTTAATGTTTAGACATTCTGTCATTTTATATCTAAAAGAATCAAGGAGTGGTAGAAAGATGTTGACAGTGTTTTTAGATGTAAAAACCACATAATACAATAACTACAGCCCTGACTGATATGGCTTAGTGGCTTGGGCATTGTCCTGCAAACCAAAAGATTGCCAGTTCAATTCTCGGTCAGGGCACATGCCTGGGATACAAGCCAGTTCCCTGGTTGGGAGTGTGTGAGAGGCAGGCAATCTATGTTTCTCTCCCTCTTTCTTCTTCCATTCGCCCCTCTCTAAAAATAAATAAATAAAATCTTTAAAAGAACTATATATACTCTGTTACCACTATTTTTTTTAGAAAGTGTATGTGTAGATAGAGCCAGCAAGGTATCTGAAAGAATATAATGTACTAAGAAATCTCAGATGGTAGGTTTGTGGGTGTTTTTACTTTCTCCCTTTTGCTTTTTCATATTTTCCCAATGAACATGTGTCATTTTTGTAATCAGTAAAAGTTACTTTAAAAAGTTACTTTACTGCTGTGGCTCAGTGGATTGAGTGTCGGCCTGCGGACCAAGTGTCATTGGTTCGATTCCCAGTCAGGGCACATGACTAGGTTGTACGTCAGGTCCCCAGTTGGGGGCGCGAGTGAGAGGCAACCACACAGTGATGTTTCTCTCCCTCTTTCTCCTTTCCCCTCTCTCTAAAAATGAATAAATAGACAAACAAATAAATAATTTTTAAAAAAGTTACTTTAATGAAAGATGTGTACAAACTTACACACAGAGGAAAAGGAACTTGTAGTACCTTTGCTATATTTGCTTTATTTTCCTAAGTAAAAAAAGAAAACCTCTCTTATTACCCCTTATTAATAATCCTTGGAAGGTGAAGAAGTGGCCATGTTGGCAATTTAAATACCAATCACCCAGTGTGTGTATTCAACAGGCAGATGCTGGCCCCAAATTCACATGAATCAAAATGTTTTGTGAAGGGGTCCAGACACCTGCATTTTTATCAGGCATCACAAGTAATTCTGATACACAATTAAATTTGAGATTCAACCTTCTGATTGTAAGCTTCCTCATGCTTATTTATCTTATAATGATTAAAGCATCTTCTAGATTTTATTTCCATCTTCAAAGTTGTTGAATGTATGCCCACACAACAGTCGTTTTATTGCCAGGAGCACTAAAAGATTAAGTGTTCTCTCTAAAATATGAGAGTTAGAGGTAGTCACCCATTCAGCAAGGATTTCTGGAGTATTTACAGCGAGTCCTCCCATAAGACCCTCTGTTCGCTGCCCTGGGGAGCACCTGTTGCTCAGGATGGAGGTCAGACAGAGCTGGAATGGGTCCAGGGAGAGACAAGGGTGGGATCCAACACCTCACTGATCTCAGATCTTCTCTCAGGAGGCTACACCCAGTGAGTTCCCTAAATAATAACCTATTTTTCTCCTTTTCAGTTCTTTCTTTGCTGGAACAATTGGTTATTTTAAGAAACAGTAAATCAGCACCTTGTGTCCTGAGTGGTGCATTCTTCGGAAAAAGTTACTGTATCAGGAATTCACACAAATTAGTGTGTTTATTTTGAATGCATGCCATAGTGCTGAAGGTACAGTGCAATGATCCTTGGTTTCCTGTTGATTGAAATAATTTGCAGCAAGTTAGTGCTAGGCATAAACTCGGAGACACACTGTCTTGCTGAAGTGGCCTGGGCAGGTGGCTCTCAGGTTCGGCATGCCTAGAACCACTGGGAGGGCTTGTTAGACACAGGTTTCTGGCCCCACTACCAGATTTCTGATTCAGTAAGCATGGGGCTAGGCCTGTGAATATGCGTTACTAGTCAGTTCCCAGGTAGCACTGATGCTGCTTCCGAAAACAGTGCCCTAAAAGGAATATCTAAGCAAACCCGGACTACAGTCACATGTATAACCTGTTTGATTTTTAAGTCAAATTTTTATATAGCTTCCTTGAACTAGGATTAGATGCTGCTCGTTCTAATTGAGTGGTTGGCGGGCCACACTTTTTTTTCTTTGGACATTTATCTCCACGTTGATGAAACTAAACTATTAGGCACTTTTTTTTTCTTTTAGACTCATGGGCTAAATGAAGTTCTAGTGATGTTTCTCTTTAAAGGTTACCATGAATTAAAGCAAAGCCTGGTGAGATGTTTGTCTTATCCAGATAGATATAGCAACTCCTCTGCAAGACCTCATCACCATTCCTGAAGCAGGTCCACTCCAGGCCAACCAGGTAGATTAGACCCCATCCCACTTCTACAGGCTCCTCTGAGCATATGTAGGTCCTCAGCCCTACCCCCACCGAGATGGGCTACACCTAAGGTTTCAGTTTCTTTCAAGGTCATTAGCATTTAATAGTAACTCTAAAAGCCTTCAAAGACTTAAGGTATGATTTACTAGGCCAGAGTGTGATGTTTGGAGGAAAAATCTGTCCACTTTTCCTTGGTCCCCAAATCATAAGGTTAGTCTGGGATCCTTGGCCTGGTATGGAGCTGTCTGTAGAATCTGGTCAATCTCTTCACAAGCAAGCTTCAGAGCCTCTTAGAATGTATGTCCTGAACTGCTGACCACAGCCTGGGTCGTCCCAGAGCTGTGACTGGGTATCTGGAACAAACTGTTCTGTTCCCAACCTTTGGAGGCTTGTAGGTAGGGAAAAGCCCACCCCACCTTCTCTAGGGGAGATCAATTCAAGAATGTACTTTCCAATTGACTCAGAAGATTCTCAGGAGTCTGGAGGGGACCGAGCCTTGACCTAGAGATGAAAGGACCTTTAGGATTCCAGGACTGACCCTCTCCTCTTTTCTCCCACGTATGGCAAACTTACCCTCCATCTTTTAGTCCTGAAGTATACTCCTAAGGTGGACCTAGAAATAGCAGTATCCCTGAAATATTGTACAGCAGGGCCTTAGGGATGCCATCTCGTTGGAAGCTGATTTGGGAACTTAGCTCAAAGCTGTACTCAGATCACACCCACCCACACTTTTTCTGCTCCTCATTGGCTTAACCCTGCACCCCACCACTCCTCTGGCCCTGTGGTTCCAAGTTCACTCTTGCCCCTGGGTGCAGACTTACATTCCACCACCTAAGTCTGGCTCATTCCTTTTCTTTGCAGAAGACAGTTTGTGGGAGGCCTTATCTGCTAGCATCCATCCAACCCTACCCATCCCCCTCTCCTCCTTAGGCTGCTTTTATTCTTCCAAGCTTTTAATGCTCCCTGAAATTTTATTGTTTCTGTGTTTCTTGATTCATTTGTCTCCCCTTCACTAAAACAGGTGAAGATACGGATTATTTTCTTACCGCGGCCCAGCACCTAGATCATTGCCCGACAAATTATAATTATGCAGCAAGTATTTGTTGCAGGAGTAAGTGAAAGCAAAGCAAGCACATTGCTTTTGCTCTGAGTGGTGTATTATTAGGGTGGCTTCGGAGCCCGGTGGTGATTTTGAGGGGGCTGCACCCTTTCTGCCCTAAGGGACATCCTTCCTTGGTGCCTGTATTGCCTGAGCTTCTCTTGAATTGTAGGACAAGGCTGGACTCTTGAAGGAAGGAGTGCCTTATTTGGCAGTTTTGAAGGGACTTCATCTGCGTGGCCTCTGATGGAGTCATCTAAAGGCCCGGTTGTATCAGCAACCAGACCAACCTTTGACTTGGGTTGGCAAATCCCTGGCATCCTCTGTCATTTAGCCCCGATGAGAAATAATCGCAGTGCGAATCGGCGAAGCCCAGCAATATCATTTTGTTAGTTACTCTAATGCTTGCACTGGGGTGAGGGGAGTGGCAAGGTGAGACAGGGAGGACAGGTCACGGGTGGTGGCAGCCCAGGCAGCTTGTAGTCAGTCCAAAGGGAAGAGTCTGAACTCTGGTGCTTTGAGCACCAGAATGATGTTCATCCTGGGATTTTTTTGTATCAGCATTGTCAACATTTACATTCACTTTACACATTGGATTTGCATCTGAAAAGACCAACTATAATCAACATTTAAGGGATAACACTTACATTTGCATATGATCCAGCAGACGTGTTAAGTAATTTTAGGCCGACTGTTGCTAGGAAACCAATTAATAACGCTCTACATTTCATTAAGATTGGGTTTTGTCTCTGCTTTCATTTAACTTCACAATTCAGCTGCTTGTGGCGCACTTTTTCTCCCTCAGTAAATTGTGACAGATAAATTATCGTTTTACTAAATTTACTTCTGTGATTACAGTTGTTAGTCATATCTGTCAATACAACTTCAGAGCTTTGTAAAAAAAATGTTTTAGTGGAGAAAACTGAATTTTAACTCTTAATCATTTTTTTCTCTATAGCTTATGGGGGCCTAAATCATATTTTTGTAAAGGCTTCCCAAATTGCGGGTTAACAAAAACAAAAAAATTAAAGCAATCATCCCTGTTCCATAATTGCACCTTCTTAGTGCGGTGACTAATAATTAGAATATTAGTCACTATTCAGAAAGTGACAGACAGCTGATTAAGCATTCAGCGGCATTTTTCCCCCCTGTTTTTCCATGGTTTGTGGGCTAGACCAGGTTTTTATGCAGGGCAATTAAAATTTTCTTGACTACTTTACATAATAGAATCCTGCTCGTATGAAGAGAAAATACATTTTTAGCTACTTATAAGTGCCTCTTTGAACCAATCACTGGGCAGTTGTATTTAAATCGTAATAACATTTTGCAGTTTAGCATTTTGTAGTATTGATCTGGTCAAAATGCTCATTAGAAAGCAAATTAGTTCCTATTCACATCTGTTTCACATTATTTCAATCATGTTATTTGGATAATGCATATAAATCCACCTGGCTCTTCGACTTGGCTAAAATGGTGGCCTTGCCCATTCTCTAAGGCCTAACTAAAGCAAATTAGAGTCCGCTTTCATGTTTTATACTCACTTGGGTCTTTTGGAGCTAACGGTGTAGTGCCATAGAGGAAGACATGGAATTGGGAAGCAGATAGCCCTGGAGTCAAATTCTGCTTCAGCGCCCTCTGGGCCTCAGTGTCCTCGTTTGTCACCTAAAGAAGAAAGAACGGCACTGGGGAGAAGACAACACCTGCAATTGCAAAGAGTAGGGTGGGCAGCGGGTCCTCGGCAGACATTCCTTCCTTTCCCGCAAGCACTGCTCGGGCGCTGTCTGAGTTCGCTAGGGCTGCTGTCACAAAGGGCCACAGGCTGGTTCCCTCACACCATAGAAATTAATTTTCTCACAGTTCTGGAGACTAAACATCCAAGATCGAGGTGCCAGGGGGTTGGTTTCCTCTGAGGCCTCTCTCCTTGGCTTGTAGGTGGCCATCTTCTCCCTGCCTTCACATGCTCTTCCCTCTGTGTGTGTCTGTGTCTGAAGTCTCTTCTGAGAGAAGGACACTGGTCACATTGGGTTAGAGCTCACCCTGAGCGCCTCATGGTAACTGAATCACCTTTTTATTTACTTTTTAACTTAAAAAAATAAAAAGATTTTATTCATTTCTAGAGAGACAGGAAGGGAGGGAGAAAGAGAGGGAGAGAAACATTGGTATGTGAGAGAAACTCTTGCACGCCCTCAACCGAGGACCTGGCCCGCAACCCAGGTGTGTGCCCTGACCAGGAATCGAACCGGTAACCCATCGGTTCACAGGCCGGCGCTCAACCCACGGAGCCACACCAGCCGGGGCTGAATCACTTCTTTAAAGGCCTTATGTCCAAATTTAGTCACATTCTAAGGTACTGGGGGTTAGAACTTGAACATACGAGTTTTTCAGGGGACACAATTCAGGCTGTAATGGGCACAAACCAAGAAGTTGCACGTGGCACATTCTGTCTCCAGTTCCCTCAGTTTGGATCCTACTCAGTGGCCAAAGCAACAGACTGAAACATGAACTGAAAAGGAGTCAGGAAATGGGATTCTTTGGTTATGCCTTTTCTGGTTAGGTCAGGGTTGATCAGAAACATTCAATAATACTTATGTCTCCTATCCCCTTTATTTTTGGTTCTTACGTCAACTTTTTTAGATATGTTCTAAGGTCACTTTTTCATGATCTCAGCAATATATGAGGGTCATCAACCTTAGGACTTTAAGTTCCTTATTTTTAGCCTCCATTGTTACTAGATGCGGCTACACGAGGTGTAGGTGATGGTTATCAAGGTCCATTTCCCTTTTTACATGAATTGTGTAACAGTGTTTGACTCTGAGGTGACTGGCAGGGGCAGGCTCTGGGGCCCGTACACAAATGAGCAATTGGAATTCAGTACACAAATATTGTAGGGAAGGTCACTAATTCATTCAGTGAATACCTTTATGCCTATATGTGCCATTGAGCTGGTCACTGTGGTTACAATGATAAATAAAAATGATCTGGGAAGGAAAGGCCTGTAATATGAGGGTGTGAGTAATGGTGGGGGGACCATAGGTGGCTTTCCTGGTTCACCTGAGATCTGAAGGGTGGTGAGGCCTTACTGTGATGAAGGGGTGAGCAGTAGGGGCTGTGGTGCAGGCGGTGGTCATGAGTTGTAATAAGGGTAGTAACATTTCAGGAGAGCAGGCTGCCTGTGCAAAGGCCCTGAGGCAGAAAGGAGCTTCATGTGGAAGGCAGGAACTGGTCAAGGGCAGTGCAGCTAGAGGAGGGTGCAGTAAAGGAGGGCATGGTGGGAGATATAGCTGGAAGTTCTTCTAAGAAGACGGGGAGGGTTAGAAAAGGCTTCCTAGGGGAGTGACATCTTTAAGTATAAATAGAACTGATTTTTTCTTGTAGAAGCGGGAAGCATTTTTAGACAGAGCGGTTATCGGTAATGGTGTGTTCAGTGTGTTCAGTAACCCCATCATTTCTGTTAATGGAAGTTCACACTTAAATGGAGTCAGGCTAACTAGGAGTTTACTAGGTTTGCCATATTGTGGTGTATCTGCCTACGCCTGTGAAGGGACTCAGTAAATAGAGAATGAATGAATGAATGAATGAATGAATGAATGTTGTGTTACTGAATGCGTGGTGATCCAGGGTCTACCTAAGCTTGGAAGCGGTGATACATCAGTGTTCCGTCTGTTCAGGTCTGCTGAACTGTGGGAAGGTTGGCAGCACTCACATCTCGGCCCAGCGGTCCTCCAGCCTATGTCTCCTCCCCTTCTGCAGATCCGCAAGGGCTCCTTAAATCTTGCTCACTGACCCAGCGTCACCTTGGTTGCCTGAACCAGTCCCAGCTTGAGGCAGAAGAGACCAGAAAGAGCTCCAGCCCGTGGTGTGGGTCAGCAGTCACTGTTAGGCCGCCCTGGGTCATGGTGGCCCCGTTCTGCTAGGCCACGTCCAGTGATCATATCAGCTAAGCTGCAGAGCACATCCCAGACATGGCGGGCAGTCTGGGGAGGGGGTTGGGGGAGGTGTCCTGTTTGCAGGGGAGGCACAAGGGCAAAAGGGTAGGTTTGGAGTGCATGAGAGAAGACTTAGAGCTATACCTCTGATGGAAGAACTCATATGTCATTTGGTTTTGGCTCAGGCATGAATCTTTGTTTCTTTCCCCAAAGAAGCTGAAATCAAATAGAAGATTTCAGATTGGAGCCTAGAATTATTTTTCTGCTTTTAACAACTCATTTACTTAAGTAGAAATTAATAAGTCCACTTGTTGGCTGCTATCAGGTAGGAAGTCTCTATATTTCAAAGGTTTTCATCCATGTAAGGAATATTCTTTGATCTTAAAAAAACAAGATCCCCCACCCCTTGTTAATATTGCCACCAAACTATAGGTCCAAAGGTAGCTTGAGAGAGAACTATTGGTGGCTTCCAAGGTCATGAAATTCAGCTATGCCAAAAGGCCACGACATGGAAGGATTATTATAAATTGAGGGCACAGATTTACTTGTGAATAATGGAACTGCTGCCTAAAACAGCATCTGAAGGGCAATTACCTCCAGTCTAATTTGATGAATATGGGCTTCATAATCTGTGGCCAATTAAGTACGATCAGTTCTTCTGGGCCCCACAGAGAAACGCAGAAACGTGACGCACTCTTATCTACATTGGCCACATGTGCATGACTGCGCTTCTGTTAAAGGCGACTTATTTTTCAGCGTAAGCAGAGGATAAGCGGAGCTCTCACTTTTAGAAGATTTCAGGAAACACTAATGATCACACATCTCCCCTTGAGTTCCGATGAGTCGTGGGAAGGAAATCACCTGGTACAGGGAAATAGAAATGGAGCTCGTTGGAAATCCGGGCATGTGTACATCATGCTACATCTCATGACTTTGAAGATGACTTCTGCATTCTACAAGGCAGTTCCAAATTATATTTCTCACAGGGTTCTTCTTTTGCACACTGCTTGGGTGATCCTGCTGTCCCCAGCCTTCTCCCTCAGAGAGCCCTCTGGCTGCTGGCAGGGGCAGCTCCCTGGCCAGGGCAGGGGGTCAAGCCTTGATATGGCATGATCATGGAAGCCTCGGATTTCGTGGGGGCAGTGAGGGGAGAGCAGTCTGGATCTGGACAATCTATGGGCTTAGGGTTTAGTTGTTTAGCATCACTTAGGTCTCAAGCAACCTTCAGGAAATAGAGAGCAGGAAAGAGGGTAGCAGTGCAGAACGGGGCACATCCACCATTGGGGTGGCTTTTCCAGGTTGGGTAGGCCTCAGCTGGGTGGTAGCTCTCACAAATCGTCAGGCAGCATGGGAACACGCGCGTGGGTTCCAGGGGAGAAAACCTGTGTACAACTAGCAGTTCAGGCCTCTTCCTCCACCCATAGGGACAAAGGGAAGGACACCTGCCAGCCTGACATTCATGTTTATTCACTTTTTTTTTTATACTTGATACTATAATTTAACCTTTCTATGCCTCAAGCAGCAAGACAGGTTTAATGAACTGGTGTCAGAGGTGTCCTCTGGCTGCAGTGTTGTGTGATTGAGGACTTCTACCAGGCAGTACAAAGAACAAGTGTCTGGCCCTCAACCTCTACTCTAATGAGGAGCCTCATTCAATCCATGAAAAGTAAAAAACAGAAAACAACACATAGACATGCACACAAAACCATAAGCACTTTCCGACATAAGGAATGTTGCAGTGCAGAAAGGGACTGATGGCTCCTGCCATGGACATGGGTGCCCAGGGGAGTCTTTATGGAATTGGGGGGGTTGGATGGCCTCTTTTAGGGTGGGCGGGGTTTAGAGGGCGAGGAAAGGAGAAGGCATTCAGAGCAGGAGGGCAAGGGAAGACCAGAGGGGAACAAATGAGAAAGATTTATTTCTGATGTGCTCATTCCTGGATCCAACCCATAGTAGGGGCTTGTTAGGCATCATTGAATGCATAAATATACCAGAATATAACTTCTAGATGATGTTTATAGATCGCGTTTCTGTTATCTAGGGGACAAGTGGGTGATGGGCAGGAAGAGAAGCAGGTTAAGGCGAGATTAAGTGGGAGTTTTTGTCTGTGCCTTAGTGTGTCCCAAATGCCTAGAATAGTGCCTGGCTAAAGTGGCATGTGAAGGAGTCCAGATAACTTGGAAAATGATAATATTATTAACATAAATAAGGGAAGGAGGGTGAGATTCTGTGGGAGGGGAGGAGTAGTGGACATCAGTACTTAGTTTTAGATATTTAGGTATGATATGGGGGTGAATTGACCTCCATTAGGCACTTCTGAAGTTGTCTCAGGACTGGAGGTCATCTTTGTGAGTCCTCATGAGTCTGTGTGCAGGTTGACTTGGGAGCAGCAGTTTAGAGCAGAGGGAAATAGGGAGACATGGGGCCACCCAGGTGTCATGACTGTGGTCTGTTCACAGGGCTGTTGGCTTCCACTCCAGCTCTGTTTCTTTTAGAAACATCACAGACGTCGTAGAAGCTATGCTTGTTTATGTTCGGAGGAGCTTCTATTCTATAGGATTTTCTTGACCCACTCCCCCAGTATTTCCTTTACTTTTTGGGTAGGATCATTTTGTTGCCATTGTTATTTTTTGGTAGAGTGTTATTCCCTATAATATGTGTCTAATACATGAGCATTCCCTGATGGAACTGATGGCCATGCTATATTTGAAGGATTGCTGCTCATAACTGAGAAATTGTGTGTGTGTGTGTGTGTGTGTGCACACATGCGTATTACTCTTAGACCTGAACTGCAATAACTAACTTTACAACCTCAAAGGACAGGGAATATGTACAATATGCATCGACTGAATGACACTTGACAGATACTAATATAGAAGACATGAATTAATGCTGGAGTAAAAGGGTATTTACCATAGAATACTATATACCTTTCTCATGTTTTCTTTAAAAATTTGAATTTACTAGAAACTTGTGAATAGAAACAATTGGGAATGTTAATGTTGAAGACTATCATTTCTTGTGCTTGATTTGGCAACACATGTACTAAAATTGGAATGATCCACAGAAGATTAGCCTGTCCTTGACGAGAGTTTTGCCAGACTTTAATTGTGGTGTGCTGCCTGCCTTTTAAACAAATTGGTTGTGAGAAATAATTTCGCAGCCACCAAATTATAAACTTCTCTGTGGCAGGTTGTGTTTGTATATCCCTGCCAGTTAAGCATCTATTGATAAGATATTGATGATGATGTGGGGGTAAAAACATTGCTTTATGAATTGAATGCAGTTTCACAAAACTTGGTAGTCCCATAAATAATTGAATTGCACAAATTATATTTATCTCTGTAGTGTTTGGATGAGAGAATTAAAACTATGAGTTGATAAAAATCCATGTTTCTGTCTGTACAAATAGAAAAATATTTTAAATTTATGTTTCCAATGGGATTACGATGAGATTTTTAGTATATGATGTTGGGCCAAGTGGGCAGCTCTCTGGAGAAAGATGATGATGATTCTATATCTCATGCCATTCAACTAAACCCCATCTTGATCAGTTAATTTTATGTGATGATCAGTGTGATATTCAAAAGAATTATGAAAAAGGAGGGAGAAATCAGGAAGGCAGTTCATAAAATGTCTGGTCTGCTTCAATTGGAAAAAGTGAAAAATGATATTTTTAACAAGGATTTCAAAATGTCAGTATATATTCATGTCTTCTTCAAGTCATAAAAGGACTAGAAGAATCATGGGTCAATTCCTTTATAACTTTGAAGCAAGAAGTCTTTTTTTAACTGACTCAAAATTCAGAAGCGATAAAAGATAAAGATTGGCCAGCCTAAATAAACTTAGATTAAAATTTTTGTTTGGTAAGAAACACAGCAAGCAAATTCAAAGACAAATGACAAACGTGGGGAAAAAATTTCCAATGAATGAAGGGCTAATCTTTCTATATAAAAAGCTCCTCCAAAAAAGAGAAGACTGGCAGGCCAACAGAAAAATAGGCAAAGGACGTGAACTTATAACTCACAAAGCAAGAAATATGGATTGTTTTTAAATCGAAGAAAAGATTTTCAGACTCAGACATACTAAGAGAAATGCAATTTTAAACTACACCAAAGTAACAATTCTCACTTCATCAGATTGGCAAAAATTTTAGAACATGACAGCTATACATTGTTGACCAGATGTGGAGAGATTTTTGCTCTGCTTCTTGAGTACAAAATAGCACAGCCTATGGAGGCCAGTTTGACAGTATCTATTAAGATTACAGATGCTATTACCCTTTGACCTAGTGAGCTGGCTCTGTAATTTTTCCCTGCAGATACATCTGAATACATATAAAGTGACATATATAGGAGGTTTTTCATTAGACCGTTGTTTGTAATAGAAAAGATTGGAAACAATTCAAATACCCATTAGCAGGAGCCTGATGAAATAAACTGTGACCCACCCATACAGTTGAATATCGTGCATCATTTAAAGAGAACATGGAAATTACTTATGCAGTGAAGTGGAAAGATATCCAAGATACGTTATTAAATGATAAAAGCAAAATTTAGAACAGAATATGTGGCGTGCTACCTTTGGTGTAGAAAAGGGACAAAATATATGAGTCTTACATTCATAGTTGCTTATATCTGCATGAACAATCATTGAAAGGGTCAGCAAGCAGAAGAAATGCAATGAAAATGGTTGCCTCTAATGGGTGGGCAGGGGGTGAGGCAGTCAGAAAAAGGATGGGAGCAACACTGTTTTTTATATACCTTGTTGTAGTATTTTTATTTGTGAACCATGTCAGTTATTACCTACACAAAACAAAAAATAAGTTATATGTTTGTAAAATTGCATTTTAGTGGCAGTTTAGCCTATGTCCAAGGGCTAGAATCAGTCTGTCCAGACGTTGATCATCTCTCGTGTGGACTCTTGGCTATAGCCTCCTAAGTGGGTCTTGTATTTGGTGTATCTAGAGCTGTGCTGTCTGGTATGGTAACCACTGGCCACATCTGGCTTTTGAGCACTTGAAATGTGGCCCATCCAAATGAGCTGTGCTGTACATGTGGCAGATTTAGATGACTTAGTACGAGAGAAGAAGAATGTAAACTCCCATTAGTAATTTTTAAAATATTGCCTGCATGTTGAATGTTTGGATTTGGGGGATTAAAATATATTATTAAGTTCATTTACTTGTTTTTTTTCTTACCTTAAATGTGGCTACTAGGAAATTTAAAATTACATATGTGGCTTGGCTCTGTGGCCCACTCTTTTTTGCGCAGCACTAACGTAGACTTGTGTCCACACTCGGGATGTCTGCCAGAATTACTTAAAAAAAAAAAAGCTAAACATGTTTTAAAACCTTCATTGACTCCTAGGTGCCTGTAGAGAGACCCTTTATAACAGTCTCTGAGATGCTTCCTTTCTGGGTTCCCCACCTCCCTGCACGTATAAATACTGCCTCTCTTCACTCTCCTGGACTACAGACTCCTTCATAATCGTGAGCCTTTGAACACACTATCCCTTCTATTTGCAATGTCCCTGAAACCTCTATTTTGTTGCCTTAAAAATTTCTACTCATCTTATAAGTACAGGTTCCTATGGACTCTTCTTTGATGAAGCTTCCCTACTTCCCCTGTTCTATTTTTTTTTAATAGCATTTGGTATATCCGTGTCTTCTCACACTTAACCACCTAACATCGCCATTAATCTTTTCAAGAGTATTGTTTGCCCCAGTAGACTGTGAGCTGCTCAAAGGCAGAACCATCATTTTTTGTACTCCCAGAATCTGCAACTGCCAGTACAGTTGATCCCTCACTTATTGTGGGTATTGCTTTCTAGACACCCCTGCGATAAGTAAAAATCTGCAATTTACATTTATTTTAGTATTTACTGCGCAGTACTGCAAAATCTTGCGATACAGCGAAAAATCTGTGATAAATAATTAAATGTAATATTTTTAAAAATCCCATAATACAGTGAGGCTGCAGTAAGTGAGCCATGATGTAGAGAGGGACTGCTGTACATAAATTCCAGAAAGTCACTCTGAGAGCACACCATGCCCCGTTTGCCTGGCTGGCACTTATGTTTTCTGGTCCCGTGTATTGAGGAAAGCTGGTTTGAACCCTTGGTCTTTCCTTGGTTGGGTAGGCCTCTTTGGAATGTTCTAGCTTTAAATAGGCCGGTCTCCTTGCAGGCAGATGACAAATTGCAGAGACATCATCGTGCCAAAGCCACAGTGAGTCCTGGCCTTCAGCGTTGTGTTCAGACTGGAAGATGAGAAGTGTTCTGCCCAGTTAGAGAGCAGAAATCTCCAGGCTGGCCACCTGCCTGTGTTTCCAGAAGGTAAACGTGGCAGGTGGTTGCCAGAAGGTGAACGCACTGGCGGAGACCGGCCAGCCACAGAAAGCTGCGAGCTGGGATAACGAAGTTCTCCATGGCCTTGTCACCGGGCTCTGACTTCGGTGACTGTCTCTGTGGAAAATCATTCTCTCTTCAGATTCCCATTGTCCTTCTCTTCTGCTTGTGGGGACTTAAGCTGTTGCTTGAAAAAGAAAAGAACAGTAATAAACAGGATACGTACGATCTCTGGGTCTCAAAGATTTTTAGAAGGAAAGGTTGGAATTCTGAAAGAACTTCTCTTGTTGGCTAAGTAACTGAAGGAGCTCTTTTTAGACCCAGATTTTGGAAGCTTCTTTCCATTGTTCAGGATCCATTTATTTCATATATAATGAAATCAGGTATTTTCACGAGGCAAAGTTACTCAGCACCTCTCATAATCAGTTTAATGAGGAACTCTTTTTTGCAAAACCTTTGAGGGCCATTAGTAGAGGAGAAATCACAGTAGTTTCAAGGGGCTGGAAAACCTGGTCTGAACCCAGGATTACCATTACCTCGTGGTGTGAATATATGCAAGTATGTCACCTCCCTCAGCCTCGTTTTTCAGTAAAATGAGGTTATAGACACCTGGGTTGTGAGCATTTACAAGAGGCAAATGAACCCTGGTGTCTGGTCCACAGTAGGTTTTGTAAATAGGATTTGTAGCTCCAATACAAAGGTAGCTTTTCCTTGGCAACTCTCTGGTGTGGGCACATTCAGGGCAAAAGAGCAGCGTGTCCTTTCATAATTGTGGCAGACCGCGGTGATTGCTGGACCATAGCAGGCCTTCATCGCTGCTCTTCAGTGTCCTCCTCCTCTGGGGGAAGAAGGAAGCCAGTGGGCAAGGAGTCAGGACACATGGGTTGAAAACTGACTTGGCCACTAGTTAGTCCCATGAGAATGTGCCCTAGCTCCTTGCCCCTGAGTCTCCTTGCTTGTAACAATGAAGGTGTTGGTCTTTTCCATCTCTAAATTACAGTAGTCCCTCTCTCTATCACGGCCTCACTGTATCGCGGGATTTTTTAAAATATATTTAATTATTTATCGCGGATTTTTCACTATATTGCAGTACTGTACAGTAAATACTAAAATAAATGTAAGGTTCCTACTTCGCGGATTTTCACCTATCGCGGGGGGGGGGGGGGTCTAGAACGTAATACCCACGATAAGTGAGGGGTCACTGTACTCTAATTCCATCTCCATAAAGCAGCAGACCATAAAGTTAGTGCCTGGTGGTTACATTGTATTGTTTATAAGGCCCAGTTCACTGGGCGGGACTCTGCCCAGGCATGCAGCCCTAAGTTGGAGAAGTGTGTTCCCCTTTCCATGTGGGATTGTAACAGAACCCCTGGGCTGCTCCGATTGAAACAGAACCCACGGGCTGTTTAGTTAGGGGCCCGATTGCCCACCGCCAGAATCATAACTCTGAATACCAGAGCTTGGTGAAAAGAAAAAGAATTGTTTATTTACACAAAGTCCTGCCTCCCCCTCCCAGACCTGGCCCGTCTTACAGAAGTCAGAAACACCGTTTCCCTACTTCCTAGGCACAGTTCAGCTTTAGCAGTAGCTGCCAATCACTCAGTTCTGATTGGGGAGGTCCTTTCTGTGCTGTGGTGCCCTCCAGCTCTCAATGCAGGACTGTCTGGATTCTCACCTCCTTGTAAACTGCCTTCTTCCTGCAAACCGCATGGATCTCCTCTCCTTCTCAAAGCAGCCTGGCAAGAGCCTCTTCTTAAAGCCGCCTGGAGACCCCTGCTCCAAGCCCGTTGGAGGGAGCCCACAAGAGCCAGAGAGTGAGGGCGTGAGGGCCAGAGAGAGAGCCTGAGAGAGAGAGCCTCCCAGAGCCAGAGCTAGCCCAAAATATGTCTGCAGCTCCTTCTCTCTTCCTCCCTGCCTCCTCTCTCCCCCTGCATCCTCTCACGCAGTGGGTGTAGCAAACAGTTCTGACCATTCACAGAACCCTCCGTAGGCTCTGTCTGCTTCTTCCCTACCAGCCCACAGTCCAAGATCCCTCCCATCTTCCTGAGTCTTGGAAGTAAAGCGGATCTTTGCAACAATGTATCCAGCCACAAGCTCCAGGCATGCAAGGGCATCCTGAAAGCTGCTTCCTGCTGCCTATCTCCCAGCCGAAAACCCTGGGATTTGTTTTTGGACTCCCCTGTTTCTGTAACAGGATTATGTCCCAAGACGAAAGTCTTTCTGGACTCCATTCCCCCTTCTCTGCTGTCCCCTTCTCCCAGGATCCACCTGGCTGCATTTTTCACCAGAGGGCCTTGCTTTTATTCAGAGGTTGAGATCTGTTCCTCATCATTCTTCTGATGAGAGAGAATAATCATTTTTAAGAGGAAGATGATCAGCATACTTAAAAAAAAATTGTGCTTAGTAAACTTTTTAATGACCATTTTGGTTTTTGTTAGGCTAAAGTCTGTGTGGTCGGCCTTCTGCATCTCGTTTGCTCTCCTTCTTCCTTTTTGCTCTTGTGTGAGACAGATGAGCACAGTACTTTGTATGTCGTATGACCAGATAATTGGAGCTGGCAGTAATCAGGATTTGGGGCTAATTGTCATTAAAGGGTCATTTCATTGCTGGCTGTAATTGATCTTGTCTGAAACCCACTATTGCATTTTTTTGTGTGACATGATTATAAGAGGTAAAAAATGCTTTTGGCAATACACTTCTGAAAACAGGTTTCCTATATTCAGTTGTCTTTCAAACCAGCTCTATAAATTTAAATGCCTTTATTAATGTCGTGACTTGCCTGCCTTATATTACATATTCAAAATAAAAGAACATTGAAACAGCTCATCGTTGACATGAATGTTACAAAATCAGCATCTGGTTTGGATAACGAAGTTTTTGGCCCAAGTTTTGCTTCATTGAATGAAGCTAATAAAACTGCCCTGGATGGTTATGTCAGTAAGTTCTCCTCTAACTTGTGGTTCCTTCCAGTTGCCAGTTTGCAGGCCACTAAGGTTTTCTTCAGAAAGTTCTTTCCTAGTGGTACTTGTTTTATGTAACTCTCAGACAGCCACCCTTCCATCACCAGCAGGGCGTGGATGATAACACCCCACGATCACAAAATCATAGTTTGGGGAAGCTTCAAGTATCTTCTCTACCAGTCAAGCTCTTGGAACAAGAGCAGAGCAGGGGAGAAAACAAACAAACATAAAAGAGCTCTAGAGTGGGAATGATTGAAAATGAGGTGTTGGGACAGCACCGTTAACAGCCCCACAGTTCAGGTTCAGGTATGTGGGCAGCTGTTGCCAAGTTCTTTTTTTGCCTTGAATGTTGATGCTTGCAGAAGTATAGTTGCACCTGGGTAATCATAATATTACCCGACAGCACAAAGCCATTCCCACTACTTGTGTTGTTAACATGCGTGCACACAATGCACATATACACCCCTAGGAGGTCTCTGGAAAGTAAATATATACTTGTTTGCTGCTAGGTTTTCTGATCCATATATATCCTTTCTCATTTACAAATTACTTTCAGACTTATCATTTGATTTGGCTTTCGGAAAGCCACTTTAAGATGGATAGGGTAGGCTCTTTTACCCCTCTTTTTACTAATGAAGGAACCCCCTCCAAGAAGTACTGTGACTCTCTCGAAGTCATCCAGGTATCATGTGGTAGGAAGGAATGACAGTATATAAAGGCCTATTTTTATACTTTATCACAAATCCTGTGTATTACATGTTCTACTTCAATTAAAAGCTCACTGAGTGAATGAAGAAATAAATGAACAAATGAAGAAACAAGCAAATAAAAGAAGAACAAAATCCTAACAGATAAAACAAAACCCTAATGGGAAATATCTTCAATAGCCAGTAAAATGGAAGCCAATGAATATTTTCTGTTTGTTATCTCTTTGCCTGTAATCAGAGTTGGCAAGGGTGCAGGCAGCCTATTTATTGTAGATTCACTCGAAATATTTACTGAATTTCATCAAATAGCATTACTTAGCAGTTGGCTGAGGCTGACTATCAGTTTCCTCCTTCTCTCAGCCGGATGTAGTTGTCCCTGCAGTATGGTCTGCAGGAAGCTGTAGACAAGAAGGTGCCTTTCTGTCTAGTAGATGTGAAGCATTCCCCTTACTCTGCTTTTTACAAAAATATACTACCGGTTGTGTTTTCTACTGTGCTCTTCACAAGAATAAAGAGAAAATAGAAACTTCTGGGTGGAATTGGAAGGTGTGCCAGGCCAGGCTCACGGATCAGAGCATGAGTTTTGGTAACTGATATATTGGGCAACTCTGTGGCCAGGCATGTGGACGCGTCACCAAATCTTAATCTTTTGGGACATTGGGGAGAAACTGTCTCTTTCTCACCTTAGTAACAGAACTCTACTTTCTTCTTCTGAGAATCCTGGAATCGTTACTCTTAATTTTTCTTTAAGCTTTCTAATTATAATTTTTGGTAGTCAACTTTTTCCTTTTGATCATGTTTTAAAAAAAATTCTAACTCTTCAGGAGCCAAGGGATGTTTTCCTTTTTACTAATTAACATGTGTGATGTGCAGGTGTTCCTTAAAAAAATATCTAGTATACATTGTAATTGAAACTTTGCGGCTTTGTTCTAGGGCCTCTCCTGATAACTCCTGGTTGGACCCTACTCTTTTAACTCCATTTAGGCCGTGTGAGATTCCAGGCCTCAAAAATCTGTCTCGTTTGGCTTGTTCCTCGTTTCACTTTTTGGCCCAGTTTGGCCTTCCACCGATGAGGCAGGGTGAGCACCCTCCGTTCTAACCTATGATTTCTCATGGTGGATTCTTGAGCAGGGTTTGGCTGAGACAAGGGTGAGAAATAGGTCAGAATTCATGATTTAGCAACCGACTGACAGGGTTTGAGTCACAGTTCAGCCCCTTGCTTGCTGTGTTATCTCAGACATACTGGTTAATTTAGACACACCTTGGCTTCCTTGGGTGCAAAGTGAGTGAAGTGATAATCTGTTTCACAGTGCTGTTGAGGACTGATTGAGACGATGTCCCTGGATGTGCTTTATGAAGTGTTCAGTGCTCTTATTATTGCGGATGCTTTTTCATCGGGAAGTGATTGATGACTATCGGACGAACTGTGTCAGAAAGGTAGGATGTAGGCCTTGCCTGAACAAGGAAAGGGATGAGCCATTCCTGATCAAGGCACGTGATGGGATAGTTAGATCAATAGATACCATGTCAGTGGGCAGTAGTGGAACAGAGAACTGGCAGGAAGGGAGAGGACAAAGAGCATGAGCTGCTCTGATCATCTCGAGAGATGAGCGTGGACACTAGTGGCGTGGGCTCTCTTGCCACCAAAGTGGAATAAAAGGAGCATTAGGAGGAGGCTCCTAGTTTGAAACGAGGATGCTGGTGACCTTGGGGACTGAATGAATTGGGCATCACTGGAAAAGTAAACTTGAGGAGAGCTTGGAAAATTAATCCAGCCCAGAAGTGAATTGAGCCTGGGTACAACTGTGTCTCCTGGAAAAAAGCAATACTGAGAGCACAGAGTAAGTGCTGAATAAATAGAATATTTGTTGAATTAATAAATGGGTGCAATAAAGATGACATAGAGAAGTAGTTGCAGAATTGAGCTTTATTCTCAGGTTAACTGTCACTCTGCCTCCTGAAAAAGCCTGTCCCGTGAAGAAGAGAGTCACCACATCCCGCCCAGGTGACCTCTACAGCCCAGGAAGGTGTTGAACCCTGCAGAGCATGTGGTTTTTAGCTCAGGGAAGTGAGGTGTATCTCAGTGAGATGTGACACATAAGCCTGTAGTCTTACCTCTGTTTTTTTTTGTTTGTTTGTTTGTTTCCAAATTGAATCTGTGTCTCTCTGTTTTAACTTGTAGGCCACTGTCAGTTGAACAAATCATCCCTATGAAATTGTTTTAATTCTGTAATATTTTGGGATCTGGAAAGTGCAGCTTTGTGTGAGTTCTTTGTCAGTAAAGCAGAGGTTAGGTGTGTATGTCCAATAATGGTAACCATGATTTTGTGTATTCTTCCCTTCGCACCGTTGTAGAATGGCATTTTATTCTGAGAAATGCCATGAGGTCATCATGTCCTTTTCCTCCTCTGTTTGTGTACCTTAGGTTGACTCCAGTTGACCAAATTTTGTGTCTTATCTTGTCTCTGCTGGTCTGCCGAGGTGACCTCCGGTTTAGACTGCAGCAGTGTAATTGTTGGCTTTCGAGGCCACTGGAGACACTAGATCCCCTGCATTCCTGGCTGTTTCATGCTGCAGATCACAGAGCACATCCCCAGCTGAGGTCTCATCAGCCCACAGTGAGAAGCACATTGGTCATAGGTACCAAGAACATTCTCCGCCTTCTAACGCATGTTTCTTCACTCTAGGTCGTAGGTGAACACTATTCTGCTTGTATTCTCTGCGGGTGACTTGGCTCGGCTGCTCTGTGGTTTAATCTCTCCATAGCGCATATGTCGTTTCTGAAATAAGCAGAAGCGCTTTAAAAGAATGATTTTAAGAATTCTGCACAAGACGAGAAATGCCTTAAGGTACTTCACTCAATAAGAACTGTAAACTTACTTTCATCGGAGATTCGTGGTGTTGCTTGGTATTTGAGAGACAGCTAGAAAGCACACCTGTAAAACTGGGAGATCTCGGTGACAGGTTAATTTGATGTTTGTAGCTTGAGTCATTTGCAAACTGCTTAAAGTTTAGATGCTTCTGCTGTAGTTGTGCATCTGTGGTCATTTTCCTTCCCTCTTTCTGGGATAAAGCAACTGGGATATAATTTTTATTTTAAAATTCCTAAACTCAAAATGTGTCAAGCACTAAGGAAGTCCTGTAACCTCTCAGATTTCTCCAGTCCCAGCCTTACACAACCCACTGGACCAGGGGGCCCCCACCTGCAAGATGGATGTGTCACTGTGAACCTGTCTTTCCTAAATCGGTGGGATTTTGTGTCTCTTGTTCACACAGGGTTCAGTATTTCCTAGGGGTACAAATGGTGTTCTGAGCTGAAAGCACTATTTATGTGGCGCCTGTCAGAGGTATGCATGGTATGAAAACCATAAGTGATTTGCCTCTCCGGTTTGTTTAAAATTCTCAAGCGTACTGTTGTACTAACATAGCTTTTATTCTCTGAATCTCTTTCCAGTAAAGGGAAAGTAACCCTGTGGTGAATGAAATAAATATACCAGACTGGATCCTCATAGCACGAAAGGCCTGTAACGTTCACATGGAAAGGGGATCCTCTGCTCCTTGTGCCTGGCAGAAGGCCTGGAGGTATAATGAGGTATTAACATGTGTCAGATCTGTGTCTCCCAAGAACCTGGTGTTGTCTCATTGTACTTGAGTGTTGTTTATTGAAACAATGGCCTGCTGAGATGGGCGCACCGATGTACACCAAGCCAAGCGTGAGTCTCCGGGAGCAGTTGATGGAGAGAGTGGCTGTTGGAACATGAGCTGACTTGTGTATGATGTAAATATCAAACCCAGTGTGGAATCAACAGCAAGTGGAAAAAAAAAAAAATCCTTGCTCTTTGAAAGGAAAAAAGGTCACGTCAGCAATATTAGGGGATTTCTATATTAGTAATCATTTGGTCTGGTATGGATTCTTTCCTTTCCTCTAGTTTCACTGTAATAAATAAAGAAGTTCATATGCTGAAGGAAACTGTAAAATGCCATCCACAGTGAAGATTATTCTTGATACCTGCTGGAAATCTCCCTGTGTCCTTGGATCAGGGGTCCTAGCGGAACGGATCATGAGCTTGCCTGTCTGTCACCCTTAGAACACTTTCCCGTGCCATCCGATCCTGCCTGGGAACACGCTGTCACTCCTTGAACAGAGTCCAGATGCAAAATAATTTGGCCATTTTGTTTTTAATGAAGGAGAGGGAAGCCAAGATGGGTAAGGATGAGATGCAGTGTTCTCATCTAATTAGTCACAGGCTGTGAAAAAGGAAAGCTTTTTCCGCAGAAACTTGTGTCGTTCTTTCTGATTGACTCCCTCCTTCCTCCCACTTCTTGGGTAACGCAGTTTCAACCTAACAACGCGGGAACGAGAAGTCAGGCTTGGAATGTCGCCGCCAAGCAAAACCTCACAGTTAAGCTGATTAAGTCTTAAATCGGCCAGTTTTCTAACTTTGATATTAGGGCTTTTAATGGGATATAATTTTATGAGTTGCTTCTTTCTAAAGGGGTTGGAGGGCATGAGGAAGGAAACCCACTTCTAGAATGAAAAGCTTGACAACTAAAAGGTCAAAGTGAAGCTCAGTAGGGCTGCTGGACGCTCACCTGGGCCGGGTCTGCTCGCAGAGCTGGCGTTGCTGCTGGGCTCAGGTGTCCCAGGATGCAAGCTGTTTTTTCATTTCCAACATGCAGTTGTAGCCACTTGAAAGCCCTTATGTGTTCAGCTCAATTAGATTAATTACCTTCCTCACCAGGATCCACGGTGCTTTGCAGTTTAGCCACAGTAACTAAATGTTAGTTTTGCAAGTAAAAGGTATTGTTACTGGCCTCTAAAGGGCTATGGCTTTGGGGAAACTCATGGAGAGGAGTTTTAAACAATCATCCTCACCAAGATGGAATGGAGGTTAGCGAATTTGTCTTCGAGCTGAGTTTTTTACTGACTGTGAGACATTTGCATTTAGAAGAGGATTCTAACGCTCTATCATTTCTCTCTGGTGCATCTAAAAGTAATTCCGGGTGTGTCATAATAAAACATGCTATTTTCTGTATCTCCTGGAGTTCATAGTGTTTTGTGTGCGCTTAGCTTCCAGGTGGAGATCATTCAGTTGAACCCAATCTTTTGTCTATTGAGAGTTTACATAGAAATCCGCCTTGGGTGAGGCATGGTTGTATCATCAAGGCCGAGCAAAAGTCAAGGACAGAGTCCTCTCCCTGCCCTGAGTGAAGGGGTATTTCTGACACCCAGCAAGGGAGATCACCTGGTCTTAAGTGATCATACTTAATCTTTTAATCTTCTCCCTCCCGCTAGTCTTCTACAAGAGAAGACAAAAATCCTAGTTTGTGGCTAAGATGATCATTTGTAGATTTAGATATTGAGTGGATCTATGAACCTAATTCTTTCCAGAACCCTAGTGTTGTGGAAATTCTCAGTTGCCAGTCTTTTTACTGAGGTAGATAAGAAGAAAGGAGGTGAGGAATTGTAGTTCAAGATTGACTAATAGTGTCCATATGGAGCAGGATGGGAACACATCTTCAATATAATATCAATGATGACAGCCACTACCCACATAGTTACCTAAGTGTCAAATTATTTAGTAGTTACTTTCACATTCTTTATTTCCTGTGTCCTTTTTATAAATCTGAGAGAGGTAAGAGCAGGTACCATTTAATCTTATTTGTTTACTCAACAAATATTTATTCAGTGCCTGCCATGTGCTAGGCCCTATTCTAGGTACTAGGTTGGGAACAAAATAATAATAAATCCCTGCTTTTGTGGAACTTATATTAGCTATGGGGAGACTGACCATAAGTAAATGAAGTGAGTGAAATACATGTCACGTTGAATAGTGAAACTGCTGTGGAAAAAAGTAGGGACAGGGGATAGGGAGTTTGTGTTGTTGGGGGGGGGTTGTCAGAATACTTAATAGTGTGGTTGGGGAGTTGCCTTGGTGAGAAGACATTTGAGTTATGAGCGGAAGGAGGCAAAAAGGTGGGCTGTCTGGGCAAACAGTATTTTTGGGTCGAGGGAACAGCCAGTGCAGGGGCCCTGAGGTAGGAACCTACGTACTGTGTTTGCAGAACTGCAGGGAGGCCAGTGGAGCTGGAGGGAGTGAAGAGTGGGGTGGTGGGAGATGGGGTGTGCCCGCATGCAGGCCAGTGCAAGGATGTCGGCCTTTAATCTGCGGAAGATGGAGAGCCATTGAGGGGTGTGAGCCGAAGAGTGAAGTGAGAGGTGGACTCTAGTAGTTATCACTGGCTGCTGTGTTCAGCATAGACTGGAGGGTGCAAGGGTGGGAGGGAGACAGATTTGGGGGCCAGTGCAATAATCCAGGGCAGACACGATGATGGTCCTGGGCCAGGTGGTAGCTCTGAAGGTGGTGTGAAGTGTCAGGGTGTGGGTCTGTTTTAGAGGTAGGGTCAACAGGTTTGGGTTTAAGGCATGAGGGAAAGAGAGAAGACAAGAATGACCAAGTATTTGATCTGAGCATCTAGAAGGATTAGGTTATTATTAACTGTGATGAGGATAACTGGGCGGAGGAGGTCTTTGAAGGCTGGAGGGAGAATCACGATCTTATTTTGGGCCACGTTAAGTTTGAGTTGACTATTGGACCTCCAAATGACTATGTCCAATGGGCAGTTATATTCCAGTCTGGAATTCAGGGGAAAGGTCATATAACTGGGGCTAGACACTGAGGAGAAGAGTTGGGGTGTGGGAGGAATTGAAGCCATAGAGTGGATGAGATTTCCTTGGAGGTGAGAATAGATAGAATAGAGAAGAGGGCAAGGGTTGACCCTGGGCACTAGAAAGATAAAAGCTGGGGGGCAAGGGGGGCGCGGCACGACAGGGAGAAAGCCAGGAGGGATGTGAGCTGGAAGCGAGGTCGAAGTGTTCCAGGGAGGAGGACCTCATGGTCCCTGTCAGTGCTGATGTAGGTCAACACCGAGTCTATTAGTCGGTCACAAACTGAGCCCCATGACAAACGATTCACCAAGGGCCGAGACGGGGAAATATCTGAACTAGGGCTCAAAGTCAAGTTCATGGTCTTTCTGTCAGGAGAGTCCTTTGGTGTACCTGACCTCTGTGTGCCAATTGATGTCATCACATGCTTCTCACACTGCACCGTAAATGTCTGCACTAATTTCACCATTTCAGCAGCAGGATGCCATGCTTTTGTTTGTAAGTTTGTATGAATATCTTGTTCTCCCGTATCTTTTATGTAAATATGTATGTTCATTGTAGAAAAAATGAGAAAAACAGATAAGCAAAAGGAAAAAGCTAAAATCATTAATAATAATTGTACAACTCAGAAATGACCATGCTCACAAATTGTTATATGTCCTTCTAGACTTTTTTCCAGCCATAGAAGTGGACAAAGATGATTCTATACCAATTATATTAACTTTTCAAATCAATATATCATGAGTGTCCATCATGGTGTGCATATTGTTTTATGTCTTTTTAAAAAATAGTGCCTGTGTATCTACAATATTGTTTGCCAAGTTGGGGTAATAAGAAATAGTCTAGGGATCGCCATGGGAATTAACCCTCAAATAGGAGAGAGATGGGAAGCTCATGCTCGCTGAGCCCTAGCGTGCTGCCCGGCAGTTCCCATGCGGTATGCTACTTCATTCTCACAACAGCCCCGTGTGCTCGGGACTGTGATCGTCACCACGCTGGTAGGTGAGACCCCGAGATAGACCCTTGCTCGTGGGTACAATGCTGCACCGGCTGGGGCCGCAGTGTTTTCACATTTGTTCCCATACGAAGCTGTCCCATTAGCTGCCTGCCTGCTCATTGCCTTCTTGGGTATGCTGGGCAGGTGGGATAGGGGACGGGGGCCATGCTGGGAGCAGCGTCATTGGCACCACCACCCGCCCCCGTCACTGAGCCATGTTTGGTGAATCGCCACTTATTCATCTGTGGTTCATAAGACAACCCGTCGAAAATTAGAGTCTCATCCCTTAAGGTTTACTCTGTTAAAAACAAAAAGCTCTATGCCGTATTGATTCCCTTTGGGTTTTAAAAAGAAGGTGACATTTCAGTCCATTAGTTAAATACATTTTATTCTTTAATTTTTTTACAGGTGCTCCAATGCACCAGGCGCACACTTGGAATAGGCTTAAAAACCTTAAATATGTCAGTACCTTTTGTGATTCCTTTTTCTTTCTTCTGTAAATTTTAACTTACTAATTTTATTTGGGGGTTGCGGGGGGAAACATCAATTTGTTGTTCCACTTATTCATGCATTCATTGGTTGCTTCTTGTATGTGTCCTGACCGGGGATCAAACCTGCAACCTCGGTGTATCAGGATGATGTTCTTACCAACTGAGCTATCTGGCCAGGGATTGTGATTCCTATTTGGACCCTTCTTGTGCATCTTAGATTTGTTAGATGTTCTTGCGGTGGAATAAACATAGTATTTAACATGTAATATATGCACATATATAATGTACACTGCGTAGCGTGTACTCTGTGTGTCTGACAGAGATGCACTGACTGTGGGGTTGAGTAGCAGTTTAGGTGTTGACAAGCTGCAGTGGCAGACACACTGGGTTGTGTTTGAAACCACAGCTGTGGGGTTGTCTGCAACATTGCTATGGGCAGGGAGAATAAGAGGGGGACTCCTGTGTTTTCCCAGTGCCCCCGTTAACTGTGAAGTTGAGGGAATCGATTGCTTGCTCCATTAAGTCACTAAACATCATGCCTCAAAGAAATACTGAAAATGCAGAATTCTGTGCAAGCCATTTCAGTAGTTTTCTCTTTCTCGGTGCTCAGCTTACATAATCTCAATGCTAGATCAATCAAAAGCTTTCTCTTTACCTAAACACAGGTAAATGCTGTGTAAGGGTTTGGTTCACTCATTCCAGTTTTTCACCCAACACAGAACGGAGCACGTCCACATGTGTCCAGGACCTGCCTCGTGGTGGGCCTGTGGTCACGTTCCACACACCTGGTCCAGATACTCCCCTGATTCTCCTCTGCCAAGCAGAATATTGTCAGGAGATTGAAAATCAGTGTATATTGGTGATGATCTTGTGATTCTGTTTTCTTTTCCATTTTCATGCTTCCCTAGGGGATTAGAGAATAGGGCCTTTCTGTGGTGGGTTAAGTTACACTGAGCTCTTTCCTAAGAAACTAATCATGTTGCTTATTGAACCTTGTCTCTAAAATATGGGACAGGTAAGTTAAAGTAAGCTGTGGGGTCCTCCTTAGCGTTTGGATGTTGTCTGAGACCTAACTTTCCAGCCTCTGCAGGTAACCATTCCCTCTCATAAGCAGGAAACCTCCTAATTCAACAATAAGATTGAATGTTGTTAGTCACATGTATATAAGGTCTACCCGAACAATCCATAGTTTCAGAAAGAAAAGATTTTTTTTTTATATATAGCTTCACAGTGGTTTAATTTACAGAGGTTTTAGGCCGGCCCAGAGATCCTAATCTAAAACTCAGGGTTCGGGTCAGGATCGTGGCTTGTAAAAATGCTCTTATGTGCTGTTTTACAAATCTTGGTTTAGAGTTTATTTTGAACTTGGTTTACAAACAGGAGTGTGACTCTCATTTACTAGAGCTGATGGGTTTCTTGGCTCCTCCTCTCTTCACCGCTTGCCTCTTTCTCCCTTTGAATAAATTGGGAGGATGGAACACGCTGTCCATTTCTCTTCTGTCCAACGTTGGGCCTCAGATTAATGAACAGAATAAAGCAAGCATCTTTCAAAAGTCTGACTTTAAGTACTTGGATGTATATCAGCAGGACTGTTGAAAAGAACAGGATGTGGAGTGTTCCTGTCCTCCGTCAGCGAGCACAGAGACTCCCGGCCCCTCCCCGATTCTGAGCTGGCCAAGTCCAGCTCTCAGCACCGAAATCTTGGAGACCGACAGGCCAGCCTCCTGGTAGGAAAGTGAAGACCCCCTTCTTGGTCACCAGTTCTGTTTTTGTCCCTGGGCAGCTTTTGGAAATACGTTAAAAAGCTGTTTTATCTTGCACGCCCCGCCCCCTCTACCGCATTTTGATGAGGTTCCAAAGCTTAGGAGGTTTAACCTTCCTACGCTGGAATTAGTTGTTGAAAATGCTCTTTCGTCTTGCTGGAGGTTGTGACTAGACAGTGAAAATTTCACAGAATCTTTCTCAGTCAGAATACAATTTTTACAAGCCCCAAATTATTTAGTAGTGGAATTTGGGGGTGGGGATGTTCGGGGTGACTAGAGGGTATAAGATATTGGACCCTTGGACAAAGTATACTATCCTTTTTGAAAAAAAGAAGAGGAAAGCTTCAGTTCTATTAATGCCAATAATTCCCAGATTATTCTAAGTCACATTAGCTAAGATGTGAGCAACAGCAGAAAGCTGGGAAAATGGGCCCAGAAGCCCTCAGCCCTGGTCTAACTTAGCCCTGAGGCTTATTAGGAAAAGTTAGAGTAGCTTATGGCTGCCTACAGTGCAGGGGGCGGGGATTAGAAGGAGCAGGGGGAGGGGGAGCGAGAGGGCATTTAGTGAAGAACGTTTCGCTCTGTTATGTGGACACTTTCACAAGAGGAATGTGGGCATCCTTACTGGACTTCCCTCCATGGATCTTGTGGATGCACTGGGGTTGCATCACCAGTGTGGCCCTCAGCTTCCTGATGAGCAGATGAAGTATCGTGCATGCGGTGCTTAGCACAGCGCCCTGCCTCTTGTAAAGGTCCAGTAAGTGTGAGCCGCTGCCATCATCATCGTTACTTTTAATCATCTGTTCCCATCGAATGCCGACTTGTCAACCCTCGCCTTCCCTTATTCACAGTGGGACACACCATGAGGCATCCCTGCATTCAGAGGAACTAGAATCTAGGTAGGATCTAGGGATGCGGTAGGTACAGGGACCCTGAAATAAAAAGTGAACTGTTCCATTGCAGAATGGAATTCGCATTTTATTAGAGAAGTTGTGGGTGGTAGGAATTGTTTATTAATGTCATTTGGTAGTTATGGAGCACTTTTTATGATGCAGGCAGGCACTTGGCTAGGTGCTGAACACATAAAAGTAGAAAAGACAAATATGGTCTCTGGACTCAGGGAGTTTTATTGTCCTGAGGCTGGAGACGAGTAAAGAGGCAGTGGCAATTGCTAAATAATTGCAAGGTACAGTTGTTCTCTTTGGTGCCTACTGGAGGCATTTAATCCAGGTGGGGGGGGGCGGTTGGGATCAGGGAAAGCTTGCTGGAGGGTCTGAGAAAGCAGGAATGAGGAGGAGAGCAGAGGAATATTCCAGCAGAGGGGCAGGATGCACAGAGGATGCAGAGAGAGCAGTGCAATAGAGGAGCTTAAAGGACCTCGTTTTGGCTGGAGTGCAAGGTCAGGGGTGGGGGCTGGAGGGAGGGCAGGAGCCTGCAAGCCTCAATAAGGAGAAGGAAACGGCTGTAAGCAGGGATTGCATTTTTGAAAGATCACTGGCTGCCTCGTTGAGGCGGGATTGGAGGGAGGCAAACTGGAGACAGAGAGGCCAACTAGAAGGGGTTGGAGTAGTCCAGGGGAGAGGCGGCGAGGGTCTGGCCCAGGGGGTGAATGACGAGCATGATAACCACAGGGTATCATCTGCCCTACAGAGTACTTCCGGTGCCAGGAGCTGCTCTCAGCACCTTGTCTGTACTAACTCAGTTTATCCTCACAGTTCCTTTCAGACGTGTGTACTATTAATATATAAAATAATTATTTTACTCCATTGCACAGATGAGGAACTTGAGGGCTAGGAACTTGCCCAGTCACATCATTGCAGGGGCAGGGTTTGAGCCAGGCAGACTGCTCTTGACCATCATGCACGAGTGGCTGGATTCAAGAGGTATTTGGGAGGTTAGAATGGACAGGACTTGATTATCTTGGCTTGAGGATTGGTGATGAGCCCAAGGGATGCCTGGTTTCTGGCCCGGGTACCCACGTGGATGGCGGTGACCTTGACTGAAGTGGGGGAGACATAATGGGAAGCAGACTTGTGAGGGAAGGTGATAAGTCCAGGACATGCTTGGCTAATGACACTCCAGTGGAATCCAAGATGGGGTCTAGAGTTCCGCAGCCGCATCACCTAGGTGGTAATTGACACTCTAGGCCTAGACAAGCTTGCCCGAAGGTAGGATCCACAGTCTTAGAAGAGCAGAGGGCCTGGAAGGGAGGAGAACCAACATCCAAAAAGTGGGAAAAGACCCCAAAGGAGACTGAGGAAGAGTGATGGAGAGCTGGCAGGCACAGCAGGAGGGGGACAGGGGTTCGGGAAGGGTTGGCAGGCGCTCAGTATACTGCGCTTTGCCAGAGTTTAGAAAGATTAGGCAGGTCCACTGGATTTAGTCAACTGAGGTCGTTTGGTGACTTCAGCTAGAGCTGGTTCAGGGGACTAGGGAGTCTGAGGTTGAGAGTGTAGTGGGTGTGGGAAAGACTTGGGGGGCAGCTGTGTAAACCAGGCTTCTAGAATCAGGGCTGGGAAGTAGAGAGTTGGGGAAGGTTTCCCTTTGTTTATTTAAAGATGAGTAAGTAAGCGGGTTTAAATACTTATGGGAGAAGATGCCGATGGGGACAGGTAAAGGCCCCTGAGGTAGGAGGGGACGAGAATCCAGAGAACGTCAGGGTAGGGAAGAAGAAAGGCAGAGTGTAGATGCTGGAACTCTGCGAGTGTGAGGGTGAATTGCTGAGCAACTTGCTGCTCGTGGCTTAGTTTTTATGGCTGGTAGGAAGCAAGGTTGTCTGCTGAAAATCAGGCAGATTATTGGGAGCGGGAGAGATGGCCAATACCTTCTGCCTAGATTGGGAAGGAGAGCCAACCAGGAGGGACGTGGGCAGCCTCATTAGGAGGAAGGCAGCCTGATGTATCTATAGGCACACCTCGCACCTCGCTTTATTGAAAGTCACAGATGTTGCTTTTTTTTTTCTTTTTACAAATTAAAAGCAAAAGCCTCTACCAGCATAAAGATCATAGCGATATTCTCTTTATTGCCGTGGTCTGGAATGCACCAGAGGTACGCCTGTAGTTTATACTAAGGTAGAGTTGTTTGATTTGTTAACCCTTTGAAACCCCAGGGTTCTCACTAGCCAATAAGATGTTGAACTTTACTTTCTATGAGTTGTATTATTAAAAGTCCAACAAGCAAAAAACAATCCAGACTTATTGAAAATGCTTTTTAAAACGACTGGCCTTCTCCTGGAGATTCTTAAACACTCCCATAAGAAACCTTGGGCATCGTCCCTGGTGCAGAATCTGAGCGGGTGAGTGTCACGTAGTGCAAGGGAATTGTTTCAGGCAGGGGACCTGGTACCCAGCTGGGGAAACAAGTACATTTAGGGATAGGACTGCTTGCGTGTGTGTAGCTTCCTGTTTGCACAAGTCCCCATCCCCTCCCTATAGCAGGTACCATGTCATGGTTAAAAAAAAAAAAAGAGATCTCCTTGGCCCAGCTTAAGTCCTGACTCCAGGTTAACACTAGTATTTCCTCTTTGGGCTTCTCCATTCCTTCTCCCCCGTTTCCTCCCTGCCTCAAACCCTCTGTGGGGTAGGTTGCGACTCACTGGCTTGCCTTGACCTTGGCTTTCATACCTCACGCCCCTTCCAGTTGGTATGCCACCAACTCCCCCTCTCCAGATGGAATTGTAAGCTCAGAATCCCAAAGCTCTGTAGATCTGAGCCCCCCTCTCTCTCCAGCCCCAGGGGATGTCACTCAGGAGAGAAGTCAGCAAGGACCTACACCAGGTGTCATTCTGTCAGGCCTCTCTGAACTGAATCCTTTCACAACTTGCTTGCTCAGAAAACCCACATTTTACTTAAATGGCAGTTAAAAAAATAAAGGTGGTTCATGGCCTATGAGTCTTGGGCAAAGGCAATAACCAGAAAAATTAGTCTGTCTTTGCATTTGGCAAATGAAAATACAGCCCGAGTAAATATATATTGTTTCAGTTAAAAAGAAAAAAATACTGGTTGTGACCTGCCAACTTGATTGACCCAGTATTTGAAAAAGAAAATAAATGGTTTACCCTTGGTTATTAACCTAATTGTTAAATGACACAATGAAAAATTTTGCTTTTAGATGCAAGAGGATGAAAAATAGAAGAAACACCGGTCACCATTCCCACTCATGTAAAATCTAGGTTTGCTGAGAGTTTTTAATTCATCTGTACCACGTGCTTATTACTGTTTATACTACTGCCACCATTTAAGATTGCATTTATTTTTATTGGAAATAATTGTGTAGCAGTAGAAGGAGCGCAGGACCAGCCGTGGGGGAGCTAGGTCAAGTCCCTGGTGGTCCGGATGAGTAGGGTGGCCTTGACCAAGTGAACTTCCTCTCTCTGTGTTTCACATTCTTCCTAGGAAATGCAGTGCCTGGACTACATTTTTGGTTTATATTTTTTTAGTTCTAAAATTCTTTAACTTATAGCTCAGGGACTTAAATACAAATTGTCTAGAAACCTAGTACTGCTCAAATATGTTTTCTCAAAATCTGAAAGAACCAGTTGTGTGTTCTTTCCCACTATTTTTTTCTAGTTAAAAATCCAAATTTCACATTCAACTTCCAGAATTAAGCAGTGGAAAAATGCGTTCTTCTCCAACAATGCGATTTTATTTCATAGACAAGTGCCCAGCCTGCTTTGTGAATTGACAAAATTATGATGTGAAAGTTTCACTTCCAGGCCGCTAGCACATTGTTGCATTTTGCTGGTAAGTCACTGATGAAAATCAGGAAGGCTGAGGGCTCGTCCCAGCTCTGTTAAGTGTGGGGTGCCCCCTTCACTCCCCGTGTTTTGTGCCGTGGAGCTGGTGAGACAAGCTCAGGGGACAAGCCTCCTGTTGGCGTCTTGCCCGACCCGACGCAGGACACTGTTTATGAGCAGCACTCTCTCTCGGACATCTCTGCTCCGGGCACCCAGTCCTGTCCGCCTGCTCGTCTGTACGGTTCTGGGCTTCCATCATCAAAAGCTACACAAAGATTTCTTACCTTCGAAACACGTATCACGTTTTGGATCACTACCCGCTCCCACCTGGAGGCCTCCTCTGTATCCTGCTAGTATCCTTGCATATTTGTTTGCTGTTAGGATCTAGTGTTTGCACATGGGTGTGCGTGGGCATCCCCGACTGCACTGAAAGGCGCCGCGCAGCGAGGGCTACTTAGCGCTGCTGCCGCGGACAACGGGACGCATGAGCAAGCACGCTGCCCCGCGCCTGTCCGGCACCGCAAGTGGAACGACAACTTGACCTGCGCCAGTGGGCCAGTGAACGCGTTTGTTTACCAGAAATGTGACATTGTTATTGTAACCGCTGCTCTATGTGTTTCTTGGAAGTCTTTTTGTGGTCATTTGCCCAATATTTGTATTTCTTCCTCCTTTCAGGCACATGGGGAGCACACTTCTCGGCCCCTTGCCTGGGTTGGGGTGATTTGGTTGGTTGGATCAAGTGGGTGGGTCAGTGGGATTGGTTCTAGCCAGTGAGCTCCGAGTAGGAAATGACGTGGCACATGTGGGCAAGAGCATATACAGTGTTCCCTCACTTATCGCGGGTATTATGTTCTAGATCCCCCTGCGATAGGTGAAAATCCTCGAAGTAGGAGCCTTATATTCATTTTAGTATTTATATATATTTTAAGGCTTTATAAACCCTCCCCACACACTTATAAACCGTTCCCAGTCCCTTATTAACCTTTCCCACTCCTTATTAACCTTTTCCACACTTTTATAAACACTACTTATGTTCTTAAACATATTCTACACTCTTAAACCTACGTAACTTGAACATACATATACAGTACCGCAAAGTCCCACGATACAGCGATAAATAATTAAATATAATATTTTAAAAAATCCCATGATACAGTGAGGCCGCGATAAGTGAACCGCGATTAGAGAGGGACTACTGTACTTGCTCTAGCCCTGGCTGGTTTGGCTCAGTGGATTGAGCGTCGGCCTGCGAGCTAAGTGTCGCTGGTTCGATCTTCCAGTCAGGGTACATCAGAGAAGGAAAACTCTGATTCCAAAAAACCTCCGCTGCCTTGCGGCATACCTCTTCAGGGGAAAGGCTAAGGGAGTAAACCCCGACAGAAAATCTGGAGCCGGAGTCCCTAAGGCGGTTTGACGTTGTAGTCAACACCGGCAACTCCTGCGGCGCACCTGAAGCCAAGCTGTATTGACTCCGTCTTTCCCTTGGACCCTTCAGCTGCGAACAGAGGGGGGGGTCTGCTGCATGGGCAACAGCAGACCCTCCATATCACCCTGCCCAGGCTCTGTAGCTTCAGCTTCACTGGAGAGGACACTCCAGCGTCATCGCAAGATGTCGATTCAACACGGGAGGAGACAGATACCGTGTCACTCCCGAGTCGGACTGCACAGCCATTCTCGGCGGTGCAGATAGACTCTTAAGAAGCTACACCATCGTCTCTTGAGGCTCTGTAGCTTCAGCTTCACTGGAGAGGACACTCCAGCGTCATCGTAAGATGTCGATTCAACACGGGAGGAGACAGATACCGTGTCACTCCCGAGTCGGACTGCACAACCATTCTCGGCGGTGCAGATAGACACTTAAGAAGCTACACCATCGTCTCTCGAGACGGACGGCTGCCGACCGACTGTACTTGCTCATGTGAAGTTAGAGGTTCTCCGGGGCCCCCTTGTCCCCGTGGCGTGGTGACTGACTTCTCTAAATGAACAAGTAGCGTGAGCAAGAAATAAGTCTTGTGGATTTGGGGTTTGTTTCCTCAGAAAAACTTATCCTGGTTATACATTTTCTTTCTACTCAGAGACTAGAATGTGCATTGTGTTATATGACGCAGCAAAGTAATTAAGAGCCCAAGCTCAGAATCAGAGTTCCTTGGCTTTGATTCCGTACGAATTGTGTGAATTTAGGTAAAGTGTTAACCTCTGTGTGCCTCAGTTTCCTCATATGTAAAATTGGAACTTCAATAATAGTGCCTATGTTATGGAATGGTTATGAGGATTTAACGTGTTAATACTTGTAAAGAGGCATGGCCTGGGGTAGGTGTTCCTCGGGTAAAGTAAATGCATGCCCCTAAGAGCTGTGGGAGAACTCCAGGCACTGCCCATCTGCGTGGAGGAAGGTTCTAGCTCGCCAGCATGGCTTGTCGCAGGCCAGTGACTGAGGAACTCTGAGCGCAGCTGAGCTGGTGGGAGCCTGGAGCCCTCACACCCGAGCCGGAGCGCAGAGAGCCCTGGGCTTGGTTCAGGGAAGTGGCTGTGGGGCCGCTGGGGGGAGGCGTGGAATTTCTAAGACTCGCTTCCTCGAGATTGTCCCACTTGCTGTGCGGGAGACCTCTGACTCCCAGGCAGGTGGCTGCCTGTTTCATCCCGAGCCCCCAGCCTTCCCTTTTGCACTTACGTACCCGGAATCGCGCGTCCTTCGGGAGGCATTCCTGTTCAGATCCCAGACGATGCTTTCCTCTCGCCCAGCTGCTCCCTTTTTTTCCGCCTCAGGACTGAGGGTACCTAAGCTCACTTAATGTACCTGTGCGTTTGCTCCATTGTGTCAAGGTGTTACTGCATTTATTTTAGGAAACTGGCTCTGAGGGCGGATTTGGCTTCGCTCATTTATACAGGGCTTAGTAAAAGGCTCTGTGGAATGAGAGACACCTAATAAATGCTTTAGACTTTTGAATGATGCTGTAATCATTTTAATGGAGGCTGATGTGTGTGTATTTAAACAAATGGCATGTTTTCAGGAACATTCTAGAAAACAGGCAGCTTCTAAATCTTTTTTAAAAGGTCTGTTCTTTAAAAACAAATTTCGTAGAGTACGGTAACATGTAGTTATATTGAGAAACTGAATTACACAAAGGTTCTAACGCAGTGGTGAGGCCAAGATTTAATTTAACTTTTTTTTTTTTACTATATTTGTTTGTTTTCCAAAAAGCTGGTTGGCATGGCAGAGGTGGGGTGGTCAAGGGGGTATTTAAAGGCGTTATTGTGAATTTAATGCATATTTAAAGAGTGAGTTAAAAAACCCTTTCTATTAGGTTAGCAGATGTGATTTGGCACCGCCTCTCCCCACACATGTGCCCTTTTCATTAGGAATGTAATGTGTACTTGATGTGGTGCAGATGGTATTTAAGCCACTTAGTAATATTTTCCACAACCTGTTTTTAGTAATTAGGCTTGAATTTGCTGGTTCAAAACACTGAAACTGCCTTTTTGCAACTCTGTAAACCAAGGAACTTGACATGTGGTCAGTCCACCAGCAGAGGGCAGTGTAAGCCAGTGTTTTATTCACAGCCTCCCACTGCTGTGTCCAAATGTTCTGTTTAAAGATGTGATTTGAGAATTAAAAAAATATATATATTTGACAACAGATTTTACGAGTCTTTTTTTGACTACCCTCTGGTAAAAAAATAATTTGTCCAGGACAGATTTGAGCTGCAGTTGCATTTTATGATTTCTTTTCTTGATTCCTTCCTTCATCGACCAGGACGCATGCCTGTATGAAAGGTATAGTCCTTCCATATGTCGTTTTATTAATGCATTTAAAAGATGTGATGTTTAATTTGATGAGATATGTTTTTCCTCAGCTCAGTTAGTGAATACTAACGTTTTCCAAGTTTATATCTGTAAGAGGTTTCCACTGGTTTTATAAGGGAGTAAGGTGAAGGTCATTTCCAAGTTACATGGTCCAGTCAAGTGTTTGTCACCTGCAGAGAGTTACACCAAGGACTTCCTCCTGTTATATTCTATTGTGTTATAGTCTACTGTGCTTCGTAACATAACACTGCTGCTTTTTACACATACATTTTTCCTCCCCATAAAAACCTCTAGGTGAATCCACTCCTCTGGCCTTCTCATTTCCCCGGGTTTTTTTCTCCAACTCCAAGAGCACAGTTCCTGTCTCCCCCTTCACTCTTCATAGTAGCCTCTCAATAAGTTCTGCTCACCCCTCGTCCTTTTAGTGTCTTATGCCCTATACCGTTCTCCCTCTGCTGTGGGCTGAAGGTTTGAGTCTCCCCAAATTCATGTGTTGAAGTCCTAACCCCCAATTTGTGTATTTGGAGCTAGGGCTCGTGGGGAGGTAATAAAGGTTAATGAGGTCATGGGGTGGGGTCCTAATCCGATAGGGCTGATGACCTTATAAGAAAAGAAAGACACCAGAGCTCCCTCTGCCACGTGAGGCCTCTAAGGGAAGGCAGTGACTGTCTGCAAGTGCCACCGGGACCAGAACCGGCTGGCACTATGGTCTAAGACATCTGGCCTCCAGAACTTAGAGAAAATATATTTCTGTTTAGGCCACACAGATGGGGTATTTCGTTATGGCAGCTGGAGCTGACTAAAATAGCCTGTTGGTATATTATGGGGACCCAGGGGAATGAGAAGGGAACCATCATGATGTGTCAGAAAGTAGCAGAGGCTTGGCTGGAAGGACAGGGAGGTGAGGATTTGCAGACAGGCAGGGGGACTACCTGAGGTGGGCGTGTGGACTCGGAGGTCTGGAAGGTGAATGAATGCCTAAAATGACAGGTGCGTTTGGTGGCGAGTGAGGAGCTGGACTCAGATGAAAATGAAGAATGTGAGGGTGGACGGCAAAGATTGGGCGAAGCCTTGAAAACTAGCCTGAGTGGTTTGGCCTCACTGCTCAGGGAGCTTCCAAACTGGGAACACGTGGATGTCAGGGCTGAGCCACACAACCGATAGGGCCTGTGCATGTCTCTGGGTGCCAGGTTGGTTGTTTTTTTGTTTTTGTTTTAAATAGGGCTGCTCCTTTCTTGGTGGGATTTCATGTATATTTCTAGGTATTTATTCTGTTCTGCCTTGCTACGATGCTTTGATGGGAAAGTCAAGGGCAGTGGAAGTAAGGGCAGCATTAAAAGACAGTGAGCAGGAGCATGAAGAGAGTGGGGAGGAGCCAGTGTCCCTATGTGGAAGGAGAAGCTTTGGGTCTGCTTGCCACACTTTCCTTCTTCCAGAAATTTCGAAGTGCTCTATGCTTGATGGCCCATTCTTTCCTCATGGCATTCTTGTAAGAAAGGTGGCTGTTTTTCAGCAGATGGTAGCCTAGAAATAGAGCTTTCTAACACGTATAGGGTCACAAACTAGTTTCCATTTCTAGGACATAAGCCCAGGCCAGTCTGAGCCTCTTCAGGCCTTTCAAGCTGCGTAGTGGTGGCTTTATAGAAGATGGACGGAGCGCAGCAGCCCCAGGAGACAGGCCTGGAAGGATCGGGACCTCTGATGTTTGGTGAGCTGGTCCTTGAGGTTCTGCCCCACCCCTTGCCAGCTGTGGAAACTTGAAGCCAACAAATGGAGCCTCTGTTCTGGGTGAACATTTGGGATCTGTGTTCATGGAGAGAGGGAAGATGGATATTGGGTAGACAGACAGTTGTTTGTTTTTAGATTCTTTCTTGATTGGAAAAAAAAAAAAAGAACCCACAAACGTCTATTGGCACAGAACTAATAGAACTTTATTTCAGAGGATTTCCTTGCTGATTTTTGTGTGTTTCACAGTCTTACCACATTTTGGACGTATACACTTTTTTCCACCTTTGAGACATGGGGATATGCATCACTGTCTGACGTGATCTTATTTATGTGTTTACATGTTTCATTGCCTCCTGCTGTCACTGCACAAGAATATAAGCTCCACTAGGGCTGGGACCTTGGTCTGGCTCTCAGGTGCCTCCATGTGTATGATGTGCTTGTGATGAATGTATGGGGTAGTGAAGGGGAAGGAGCAAGTTTTACTAAGTAATGAATTCATTCTCACCCCACCTGCTTCTGCTGCCCACCCCTTACTGTTGTCAGGGACCCATTCTAAAAGGTGTCCGTGTTAGTGGCTTGTTTGCAGGCATCGCCACAGGGGGGCGCTGCAGCATCTAAAAAGAAAGGAGCCTCACTTGTCAGTGGGGCCGTGCTCTGGGTTCCAGCGGACTATTGTCACTGAGCGCCTTCTCTTTTCCTCGGAACGGGCTATATCCTGCCAGTTTAACTTATCAGCAAAACAACCCAGTGAGCGCACTGCCTGAATGGACTTGAGCCGTGCGAAGGGGTCATATACCAGGAGAAATCATTAGCAAATTAAAAAGCTAGCTAAGTGGTGACAGATCAAGAATCAGTTTTTCTTTTTTTTTTTTTTTTGGAGAATTAAGTTTGAAATTATTCAGCTACATTCACTGATTTGCTAGGTCATGGTGGGAGATAGGAGATGAGGAATCAGATCATGAAAGATCACTGTTAAAGAATGTTTGTAAAGAGATGTGCCCCTCTATGTTCTTCTTCGTATACACTTGGTCATTAGAACTAGAACTAACTCGGATACTAGTCACGGGAGATGTGTTGATAAAGGGATTAAGATGATAAGAATTAGCGTATTGATTTTCACCTATGAATGGAAATTTCTAGATACAAATTTCTAAAAGCAGTTTTGTGAAGTAATTTAAGCAGTCCCCGCCCTTTTTTTTTTTTTTTTTTTTTTGGTTTTAGAGAAGGTTTTATTAATTTAACCCCAAAGGCAATGGAAATAAAGGGAAAAATGGATGAATGAGACTCTATCAAATATATTTGTTTTCCAATCCCCCTTATAATTTTTAACTCTTTATGGACACAAACTACAACAGCAAGATTCAGTCAAATTCTGTGTTTTAACTAAGTGAAAGCCAAAATGAGGAGGTGTCATTTCCGAAAATGAGATTTTTTTATTTTCTTATTTTTTTTACTTTGGCAATGGTTTCTGCTTTCCTCTTCCTAAAATGGTTTATTAGCATTTAGATTATTGCGGACAGATTTTTAAAAAAACTAATTTGAAACTAATTAAAGTTAGTAGTTTAAATATTAATATCTATTGGGTGCCCTTTGTATATATGTTGTTTATACATTTATATATAAGTATATATACATTTATATATTTACTTATATACATGGGGTCATATATCATACTCTAAATGTGCCCCTAATGAGAGGATAAAGAAAATATCAGAGGTTCCCAAAACCTTCTTTTAACTGGAAATTGAATGTTGCTGTGTACTTGTGTTAATGTTATTGCTAAATTAATTTTACAAGGGTTAGCTCTATTGGCATGCCAAGATGAAAGCTAAGTTCTTTAAGTTCTATAAAATGGGATTTAAAGACCCTTATAATTTAAAATAAGAGAATATTTTCCTGACTGGGACACACACACACACACACACACAGAGGCTGTTCTGATAGAGATATGGATGTTGAAGTTTATTTCTGAATTTTAAAACCCCAAGGTAATAAACAAATTTTACATTAAAAAGATTTCCCTTTGATCTTATTCAGTAAATTTACAGTGAGGTCTTCATTCAGGATTTTTTTTTTTTTTCAGGTTAATATTAAGTTGATTTTAAGAGCATACAAGAAATCAAAACCTTACTGCCTTTTCTCTGAAAGTGGACCTAATGGGAGTAATACCTAAATAAAAAACTCTAAACTATTTTAAGAATGTTCTTGGTGGTGAAAATTGTTAATGGTAGCACATTTAGAGCAAGGGAAAATGCCTCATAAATACCTAGTTTAACAACTGTGGTTTTTAATAATTGTGAAAAATAACATGACTGTTAGAGGGGAATATTAAATATTCATGAAAATACAGAGTTCTATTTGAGACATAATGAAAAATTGAAGTTTAGGGTTTTAGAACAAAGTACTCTCAAAAGTATATAAAATAATGTTATTTTGATAGAATAAAATAATGATAGAATAAAAAGTAATAATACTTCTGATTAATTTTTAAATAAAACTGAAACAAAAAAATTCCACAGCATAGGAAGAAAGGATGTCTAGACTAGGGAAACGGAAGACAAACGGGGGATGAGGAGGCATTGTTAAAAGTCAGATAATGGCTTCAGTCCGGTCCCCTCAGCTACTCACTCGCCTTGTGGCTACGTTAAGCAGCCAAGGCTCACCCTTCTCTAGGGTCTGAGAGCAGTTTCAGAGGGTGTTGTGAGGCTCAGGGGACTCAGTTCACATCCAGTGAGATAGTTACGAGTCTTCAAGTCTTCGTCTAGACAGAAGTGTTTCAGTTAAGAATGCACTGTGACCCTGAAGCAATCTCCTTTAGGCATGTAAGCGAGCCTAGAATTTATACTAATAGTCGCCTGTGGATTCTTCGGCTTTGATTTGGTAATGTTTAAAGTTATGAAAAATAAGATGAAGACAAGTTAAGCAGTTGTAAAAGCTATTGGAGGAACCCCAATATTCACATTGCTTTCTGACTGGACATCGAATCTTTGTTGAGCAGAGAGGTCTGTGGTTCCTTCTGATGATGATGGTAATTAACATTCATTGAGCTCATACGGTGCGGTGCTCGAGGTACACTAAAGGCAATAGGAGCAACACGTGATTTGATCCTCATCACAGCCCTGTGAGGGAGGCTCAGTCATTCCTGAGGGTCAGGTGAGGACACTGCAGGTTAAAGAGTTTAAGTAAATTGCCCCACACCTGACTCCTTGACTAACATGTGCAGCATCATGGATGTGGGGTGCCTGTGGTTATATTCTTGGGGACCCAAAACTAACATGGCCTTTTCGGTCTGAATAGTATAATTCTACCATTGAGTTTGTTTCTCTGACCTCTTTTTTTTTTTTTTAACAGAAGCATAGATTTGACAAACTGGTTAGTATGTAAGGAACAGGTTATGGCCATTTAAATTTATTTTAAGTTGCTCTAAATATCTAAATTTATCGTTGCTTTAGTCTGTATTATTTTCCCCCTCTATTACTCCCTGGAATGCAATCTGAGGGATAGCATTTCCATTCTTGTTGAAAATCAGTGGTGGTTGATGAGTATATGCAGTGCTAATAATTTGACCCATTTTCTAGCTCAGAGCTGATAAACTAAAATGACCTAAGAAGAGGGAATTAACATGGGAATCATGTTAGTAGTTTAAAAATGAATTTATCCTTAGAGAGATTATATAAGTTCCCACTTGAAAAAGAAAGAAAAGAAATAGATGAGGCAGCATGATGCAAACAGTGATTTAGTGGAATAATGATGGTTTGGCGGATGAAAATAACAGAGTTCAGGCAGAGGAGGATCAGAGGTTGCTCCCCAGAAACAGAGACAGGCCCCCTTCCCTGTGGGGGATGGTAGGTCGGGGTTGGTTGCAGAAAGAAGAGGAGACGCTCCCTAAACCTTGCTAGACTTGTCACATTCACCTCTGACTTTGATCTCTGCTGCAGGAAGCACTCCTATTAAAATTGGAACTTAACTGAGGTTTTTCTCATGTAATTAGGGAACAGAAAAACACGTTCCACCACGGAGCCTCCAAGTCTAATGACCTGCAACCTAGTTGTCCCTTGGTGGCAAGAAGGGAGCCACCAAGAGATTTGTTAATGAATTGCTGAGTTTCCTTACGAGACACAGAACCTGTTAGGAAACTAGCTCTTAACAGAAAAATACCTCAGCATCCACAGCAACAAAAAAGACTTAGCAGTATGGAAGAGAGCTTCGCAGAAAAATGAAGGAACTGGACTTGAAAGAGTGATGAAACTTCTGGAACACCGGTTTTCACACCGTTTCGGTGGGAACTGCCCTTGACTCCTACATCATTGCCCCTTTCGCAGCGAGCGGTAGCCGTCCGATGCCCAGCTGCATGGCCCTTCGCTCTCTGAAGGGCCACGTTTTCAGACCCACCCTGGTTTTCAAGGCTCTCTCTGTCAACGCGGGGCATCTCATCTGCATGAAGGGCTCGGGGCGTGGTTCAGAAGGCGGTGGCGGGGAAACACCCACTGGGAAATGGGCGTGTCAGGTAATTGCTTAAAAGAAATAAAGACCCTTTATCAGACCCCTCTCTTTACCTCCTGCGTTCCCACAAGGAAAAATACCGGGTAGGAGAAAGAGAAGATAGGAGAATATTGATGATGATTCATTTGTTCTCTTTTAAAACTGGTATTTTAAACGTTCTTCCTTTGGAGAATAGTCATCGATCAAGGAAAAGAAAGGAAACATGCCGAAGATAGGAAGCTTAGATTTTTATACTCCTTGTATCGTATAAACAAATGGCTTCTTCTCTGTTGGTAAATTTGAAAGCTATATATAAAATGATTACACTCTGAAGCTTCATAGCTTAAGTAAATAGGTCCCCAATAAAATTTTCTGTTAAGAAGCAGGAGATGACTGACTGTATATTGAATGTCTTATTTTATGTGACTTTTTTTCTCAGAAAATGGGAGAGGAATTACTAATGCAACGAACAGTGCATTTCTGAATGATTATTTCTGACGCAGTATTGCAGCACTCTTTTTTTTTTTTTCTTTTTAATCCTGTTCTGGCAAATGTAGGTTTTTCTAAAAAATAAAAGCAGAGGAAAATCCCCAAACAGCCAAGAAAGAAAATTAGGGATTGCTTTTGAAGACTGTTCTTATTCCAGTGTGAGCATACCCATTTTGCCTGCTGAAATTAAATGGAATATGATTCTTCACTTTAAAAAGGGATCTTTGGACCAAATCAACCCCTCCAAGTTTTCTTCCTGGGGTGGTTCTGAAATCCACAACACCCCGTCTTATTATCAGTACAGGGTTTATTCTGTTTCCCAGGTGATGTCAGTCCTTGAATTAGCAGCTGATACTTTTGTCTACCGGATCATTCATAGATAGGATGTCCATATAACCTGTTGAAAAACAGAACAGAAAACCTTGTAAAGTCAGTCATTTGGTTTCATAAAATTGATTGCTTATAATATTCAACTATTTTTTAAAAAATGAATTAAATCACACTGACTAGTATGAGGTAGAGAGTAAAGAGAAGAAAAACATAACAGGTGAAATAAAGGAGTCTGTGTTTTCTGCATGTCATTCTGGCCATATTATGAGGGTGATGTACCCTCATAATACGGCCATGGGTAAGTTGTTAACTCTTTAAAATTCTACTTCTAAGGGTGTTTGTCATCATCAGAGGTAACCTTTTCTCTTGCTTCAGATGTGTTAAGTCTTTACACTTATTAATTCTTTTATGTAGTGTTTGTGGTTTGTAGGAGGAAATTGATTTTCTTGTAATGGGAAAATCATCGCTCCTATTATGACATAAAACTTTAATTTGATGTCTCCTTCACTGACCCAAGCTAATTACAACAAAAACATGTTAACAAAGTGAGTAAAGGTCTTTCTTTCATGCATCAATTTTACTACTCAGGGCTGCCCCCAGAAAGTCTTAAATGAAGGTGCTGCTCCATTACCCTGGGACTGAGTGTGTGTGTGTGTGTGTCCACTCTGACAGGCTGTGAAATCTTGATGCTCAGGGTGAAACTTGAACTCCTCAGATCATTGGCTTCTAAGGAACAAAGAAAAAGAAATCCTGAAGGGGGTTATCTGTAGTGGTCAGAAAACACAACAGCTGAAAAACTCGGACATAGCTTCCTCTTTAATTTGGGCAGATTGGAATGCACTCCCCCAAAATCAAACGGAAATAGTAAAATTTAAAAACTTTTATGAGTGCCCAGCTCAGCTGCACCTGGCTCCCCTAATTGCCCTCCACCGAGTCCATACTGAGGAGGCAAGATGTTTAGCCACCAACAGCCCTTATTAATGTATAATAGGAATTTACTTGTAAAACAGAATTATTGGGATGGCATGATGTCATAAAGACAGAGTGCTGACATTTTAGATTGCTTTATATAGGAATGTTGAATTATACTTTCAGAGTGGGCTATTCCTTCGGTAATTAGTCACAATTTAGTGAGGCCCCGATGGAGTGCAGCGTACAGACACACAGAGTTCATGATTGTAAGGGTCCTGCGTTACAGGCCGTTTGTGCACACGCACGTCATTCTCATGAATTATCTGTGGGAAAGAAAAGTCTCCTCTAGGCATTTGCAGATGTGCAAAACCTGACCAGAGCAGGTATAAATAAATGAACTGGTTCAGCAAGACTGTTGCCCTGATTTCTGCACAGATGTCAAAGCCTTAGAATTCCAAAAATGCCTGCAAATTTTCTTTGTGGTCTCAATGATGCAGGTAATGGGATACATTAATTTTGCTCGACCTCAAACTTGGAATCTGTCAATAGGGCTCTGTGATTCATGGGTACAGACATTTGCCCGCCTCGTAAATATAATGTGTCTTGATTACTAGGCTGTTTGCAACACTTCCATTGTAAACCCCGTTTTCGGAGGGGTTTATAACTGGTCCATAAAATATCACACAGGATGACACTTTGAATATGAGTTCTTAGTCCTGGGGGATGAAGATATTTAATGGGATAGACTTAATGTTCTGTATACCCATTTGCTGGTTTATGAAAACCTAAGCTGCATATAAAACAATTCAAGTTTTATATATTTTAAAGAGAAAATATTTAAATAATAAGGAGAGCTTCTTATTGCTCATTGTGTTCATTTGTTTTCCTGAGGAAAGACTCTATACTTGAGTGTTGGATCATTTATTTTAAGCAAGAAGGAAACATTTTAAACATGGTTATGATATCAGAAGACATTTAAAAACTCATTCAGTATTAATGTCTTTGGGATTTGATGCCAGTTAGCCATATAAAGTCATGTTTTAGGTCAAAATCAACAAGAATTCTAAGACAAAGCTTGAAATATGCAAGCCTTGGAAAGTAATATAATATTAAGTGAGTCTACCCTGGGTAAGATAACAAACATCCTTTCTGAATCAGAACATAAATTTTCTCTTGTTTTGACGTGAAAGTCGCCAAGACCTGCTCCAAGGCCAGGTCTTCGTCACCTGTGAAGGCATGGTGATTGCGTGGCGATGCCCATCCAATGTGGGGGGGAGTGATGGGGTCGCCCTGAGGAGTCTGGGGTTCCTGTGTCATGGCAGGGAAGGGTGGAACGAACCCCATAGTGCTCCCTTCCGGTTTGTGAGAGCCAAGGTCAGAGCCAGGATCAACTGCTGGAAGTCGAAGGGGGTTGGATATGGGACTGTGATCAGAACCTGAACTTCTGAAGTGGGCGTTCACCTCCCACAACTGACTGGATTTGTTAGAGAACTTAAGGGTTTTATTTTTAAAAGCCATCTTACAGGACTTTGCAGTTGATTCCAAAACCACCAGTCGGCCTGACTGAAGGGTTTTTGTTTGTTTGTTTGGTTGGTTTTTGTTAATTTGTTTTTGTCTCCCAGGGGACAAGGGGGACTCGGTTGTGCCATAAAACCAGTAAAACAAGCCTGTGTTAAATCTGCAACGATGAGTGAGTTTTAGGTTTTCTTCCTCCCTTCTATCGTCCTTCCCTTTGATTCTCTATCCCCTTCTCTCACTTTGCTTCCTCTGGACTATAGGACCCTCCCTTGAAGACGGCACTAACAAACCGTTACAAGGACGAAAGGGTTCTCAGAGCCCCCAGCAGCAAGAGGGCTTTTCCAGAATCTTTAACGGGCAGTAGAAAGGGTTTCAGTATGGTAGACACAAGATGGGCACGTATTTCAGTTGTCTTTCTAGTGCCTGAACTATTTATCAAAACATACCCACACCCGTTTCTGCCCTCATGTAATCACCTTGGGCAGGAACAAACTCTTTTCTTTACACCGTTAGACTTGTTCCTTCCTGTGGCATGTAAAACATAGAGGTGCAGTACCTATAATTCTTAGGCTGACAGGCATTAGACTGGCCAGTTTGATTGAGCAGTAATTACAGGACCTTGAATCAATGTCCTGGGCTGACGGGCAAGCCTTACTTTTTTGAGTAACTGGTCACATAAAGAACTTCAGAAACGTCTGATTGCCTAAAGGTTAAGACAGAAATAGGGTTAAGTGATACAGCGATAAATACAGAAAGTTTGCAGCACTGAAGTTTGAAAAATAAAAAATAACACAGTGCACTTGGCACTTCGTGTCACATGTATGTTAATCCTCACAACAACTGTATGAAGTCAGTCATTTGTTCTGCACCCACTGCTCACATATCGTGTGAGCTGGGACAAGAACCCTGGGCTGGCTTATTCTAAAACCCACAGTGTTCCCACTTTTGTTAACAACTCAGAGGTCAAGTACTCACGAGTGAGCCATAATTATTTGTTAACGCGTTAGTAGGTATTTTTGAGCACCTATTGTGTGAGAAGCCTTCTGCTGGGTTCCAGGGGCACAATATGAACAAGACAGCCTTAAAAACTTTATAGCCTTCAAGAGTTTATTAACAAGTGAGGCAGGGGAACTAAAAAGTAAACGAGAAATCATAGACTAGGCTTAAGGGCTAAACTGAGGCATGTGAAGGGGCGCTTGATCTGAACGTAGGGATTCAGGCAAAACTTCCCAGAAGCTGAAAAGCTGAAGGAGGAGATGGCTTTAGCCAGATCAAGGGGACAGCTGGGGACCAGGGGTGGAGGGACAAGGGAGAGGATTTTTATCTGGGAGCACTGCAAATGCCAAGCAGGTGAGAAAAGTGTTTAATTCTGGGAGAGGCTGGAGCCCTGGACAGTGGTCAGGGCCAAAGGGCCTTTGAACTGAGTTTAAGGCGTTTCTGCACTTTTAAGGGCTGGGAGAAGGGATTGGGGGATTTGAGATGGGGTGAGGTGATCAGATTCGGAGGAGGGGAGAAGCTGGCCCTCACGGAGCATGGAGTGGATTAGGGGGCACTGGAGCTAAAGCCCCATTCATAGCCACAGTGAAGAGGATCCAGAATGGACGCTGGTAATCCCGGGCAATTTGTGGGATGCGAGGGGTAAGGTCCCAGACAGGAGCCTTCATGGGTGGCTGGGTGGGCAGTGTTGTCTTTCACCCAGGAGAGGATCAGAAGACAGTGACCAAGTGCAGGGGAGCAGGTGATGCCTCCCACTTTGAACATACTGGAGCCTGGGGCGTCCCCAGGTGTACACACAGGTCTGATTGACAGTCGAAGCCAGAGAGAGAGATTGCAGGGCCATTACTGTACACATATTAACAAAACCACCGGAGAGGAAGAACATGTGGAACAAGAAGAGCACATAGGAAGACCCTGTGTGACGAGGACAGGCCAGGTACAGAGACCAGGGGTCTGCACAGAGCAGAACAGACGGCCAGAGGTGGAGAGCCAGAGGTGCGTGCCATGGTCTGAGTGTTTGTGTCCCCTCAGATTCATAGGCTGAAACACTAACCCCCAAGGGGACAGATGGTGTTAGGGAGGGGGTGGGACCTCTGGGAGGTGATTAGGTCATGAGGTGCGGCCCTCATGGGTGGGATTAGTGCCGCTTTAAATGAGGCCCCAGAGAACTCGCTCCTCCCTTCCACCACGTGAGCGCATAGTGCCAAGGTGCCCTCAGTGAACTGGGAGGTGCCGTCTGTGAACTGGGAGGTGCGCTCTTACCAGATGCCGAATCTGCCAGGGCCTTGATCTTGGACCTCCCAACCTCCAGAACTGTGAGAGGTAAATTTGTGTTGTTCATAACTCATATTACAATTCTGTTCTCTGCTGCCTGCCATTGAAGGAATGCAAAGCATCCTCTGTCTCTGCCAGCGGCTTCACCTGTGGTCTTCTCCACGGGGCTTTCTCGACTTTCCCCCAAATCTACCAACTTACTCAATCAGTTCTTGGTATCTGCCCCTCACTAATAGATCACTTCTCTGACCCATGCTGGTTTTGTGAACCAGTGCTGTCATCACTAACTATATTAACACCGGTGTCATGATGAGATTATGGGGAGCAAAGCACTTACAGCTGGGTCTGCTGGGGTCCTAGTGAGCATACTGTAATTAAATACTTCTCAGTTAAACATTTTTGAGACGAGTCAAGCTCTTGAGCACATACTTAGTCCATCAACTTGCTTGGGAACTGACTGTCGGTAAATTTTAATATTTGCTAACCCACAGATAAACTCTCAAGTAATTTTTTGCAGGGTTTGGACACTTGCTATTTCCATGATTTCTTACAATGAATTATTTTAAAGGACAATATTGACATTCCATTTTGCTCCCCTTGGCTTAGCGTTTCAGTATCTTTCAACACATTTCTCATTTCTGTACAGCCGGGTCACAGAGAAATGGGACTGCAGATGTATTTTGGGCTGTGAGTTAAGATGGGGTAAAGGTAGAAGCCTGGTGTGATGGGTTTCAGGATCCACAGCCCAAGAGAGGCGAGTTTCCTCCATCATCTGGACTTTACATTTCTTACCTACCACGCATGGTTGAATAATGCGGGGGTGAGGGCCACCGACCCCCCTGGCAGTCAGATATCCATGCGTAACTTTTCACTCTCCAACAGACTGAACTACAGCCAGCCCTTTGCATCCATGGATTCAACCAAGCATGGATTGAAACAGTATATTTCAGTTCTCAGTTGAGAATTTGCAGTTGGGAAATCATGATTAGGAATCCGAAAATATGTACTGTTTTCTAACGTGGTTGGTTGACTCAGAAGATCTAAAACTCGCAGGTACGAAGGGCCAACTGTATTTACTGAAAAAAATACCCGTGTATAAGTAAAGAAAGCTGCACAGCTGAAGCCAGCGCTGTCCGAGAGTCAACTCTAAAGACCGGCAGTGGGGTGTCATGGTTCTAAGAGTCTCCTTCTAGAGTCCAGGCAGGTACTTGATGGCTTTTTGTTCCTCCAGTTCTTGAATAATTCCACTGGCTTGAATGTCAATGTTCAGGATATTGGAGAGGGTGAGACTTCTCACCAGTTCTCAGCCAACCTCCTGAGACACGTTCTCGTTTTGTCCAGTACTTTACACTTCCCAAAAATTTTTATAGTCTAGTGGTTCAAAATAATCAGTAGGAATATAGTGTCTGGATTCACTGCTCAGACCTTTAGGATTCTTAAACTTCCTTCTCTGTTCTGTGTCACTGAAATTCAGGCTCTGTTATGGCATCAAGCTGAAAAAAAGCAACTAGACCCTTTGTCAATTCCCTGTCAAGTGCCCCTCTTTCCACTAACCTAACAATCAAAAGTTAGGCTCATAAAAATGATCTGGAAATAATATAATCTTCGATTCCCAAATTCCCTTTGCTTTTGTGTAGCATTGAAGCTTCTTCACCACAAGAGGGCAGCACAGGTGATCGAATGAAGGAAGTGGCTTCTGCAGAAATAGTGACAATGTTTGTAACACTAGTTTTTAATTTACCAAGCGTTTTACACACAATTTACATATCTGTATGTGAGGATCTCCGCGGTTCTCTGTGACAGGTAAAGCAGGCATAATTATTCTCATGCTCTAGACAGGGAAACTAAAGCTGGAAAGATTGAAAGATGACTGTGTTCAGTTGTATTGTGCAGCTACTAAATCCCATCCAGTGCTGGAATCCAGTCAGACCTCACCTGAATCTAGGCCTCTTTCCACCACACCACTCTGCCCATACAGGGCACATTAGCATCCTTCCAGTGGCCTCCCCAAGTAGAGCTGGGAGGCTGTACAAAAGCTAGAAAACCGGCTGTTCCATGGCAACGCTTCTCAAGTTTTTCATCTGACACAGCATCCCGTGAAGTCTTCCCAGGCCCCCGTGTGTCCTCGTGCTCTGGGAAGAGGGGGAGGGCTGGGACTGTTTGCCTCCTGAGTAAGCACCATCAACAGCTGTCACTGCAGCCTCAGTTATTTTGATCTATTATGACACAGAGTGGGTCTTAAAAGGTAGGCGGTGGGGAAGATAACAGGAGAGGTCAAAGAGAAGGAGGAACCTGGACCTGGATGTACATAATTCAAATCACTGCTTCCGTTTCTATGGTGAACTTGGAAATTCCTTGTAGACCCCGAGAGCTTCACCCCTTGGAGTAGTTTCAATGGAGATGGCCGGACACTGTCAAGGCCCAAGCAAGGCTAAGGCAGAGAGAAACGGAACACCCCATTACTGAAAACCGGATCGGGTTCCCAGATCTCAAGACTGAGCACTGGAGGGGCTGCAGGCGTCCCAGAAGTGGTCACTTGGCTGGGGGGCTTACATACAGAATTTAATTCTAAAGGGATTTTGCCACTTTTTCTTCTTTTTTGTAATTGGGGTGATTCTATCAGATAATTAATTTTAAATGCTTTTATTCATTTGTTGCAGGGGGGGGGGGGGCTCAAGTGGCAGCCTGTGGTTATACTAGTTGCCTGATGATTCATGAATTTGGATTGAAAACCAGAGTAGGTATGATCAATATGTGAAAAATAGGTGCTGCCTAATTGCCTTTTTAAATCAGTAAAATAATTAAAGCCTTTATAGTCTGGCCAATTAATTGTATAGTCGGCTTAATAAGGAAAATGCTTGAGAAAGATAAAATTACAATACCAAAAGCAACTAATAGCTGAAAAAACTTCCCTCGTGTGGTTGATTAATGATCCTCCTATTTTTCTCTTAAGAGACTAAACATTTAGTAAATTCGTGTAGTTCCACTACAGTCAGCATTCCCATTGTAAAGGGCCAGTCTTACAATTTTTCATTCATCATTTTCTTAGATTCCAATGCAAGTGTCATTGTTGTGTTCAGTAAAAGAATACAAATATTTATTTTAGACGTTTCTTTAAACAGAGTCTTAGTGGAGGGTAGAGCTCCCTAATGCTCTGCAGCTGGGTTTGGGGGTCTTAAAATGGGTCGTCGTCTGCACACTAAGTCCTCTGCAAACGCTCAAGTGCAGAGAGCACTATCCCACTTGACAAGAAGTCTCCAGATATGGATTTATGCAATAGGATGTAATGTTTACTTTGGACGGGCTATGATCTACCTGGGAAATTTTCCTATTAAACCTTTATTAAAAAAGTTCTAAATACACATTTGTACAATGTTTTCTTAGGGAACATCTGTGTAAGGAACCTTATTCATTTCCAAAGGGAAATTTTAAAATGGAGAAAGACAGCAATTAGGTAAGCAAACCAGAGAACAAGTATGAATCCGCTACGTTTGGAACTCCGAATTCTCGCTGAATTGTCTTTCCTTTTCCTGTTGGTGCAGATGGATAAACGAATTGTTATCCTAACTGGAATTCGGAATCCACCTCTCGTTCTCATGCCTTAAATTAAACATCTGATCAGTTTTTTCAGCGAAGGCTGTCATGGGAGGAGTTGGGTACTGGCTTTTCTTCTTTTTTTCTTTCTGTGTAGCCTGCATTGAACCTTTGGCCTTACCCCAAGTGTATGGGTGGTATATGGTTTAAAACTGATATATTAATGTTGAATTTTTATTGTCACAGTTTCTGTTCGTGCTCCTTTCAAACCTTTCATTTATTTGTTTCTGAACCTTGGGTATCTCATAAAAATGTCACCATTGTGGTTGAACATTAAGCACCTTCCCATTTTGCCCTGGGCCGTTGAAATAAATTTGGACCAGGTGCTCTGCTCATAATGGAGCCCCTTGAAGTGCTCTGATAATGAGCCGGGAGCGGAAGCTGTCAGCTTTCAGCTGGCTTGAAGAATGCAATTAGGGCGGTTTTAATACAGCGGAGGGACCCCATCCAATCAAGGCCATTTCAAGTTAAACCAAGTCTAGAGTCCTAAACGTGTACTTTTAGGCGTTTGAGTTTTGTCTCTGCAAGGAGAATGGGGAGAAGCCATGCCTGTACAATGCTTTCGTTTTGAGTCAAAGAGAAAAAACATTCTTCTGGATGCCAGTGGACATGCCCTCAACCCTCCTCTGTTATGTTATTGTGACCTTATTTATGATCTGATGTCACTCTGAGCAAGATAGCTAGTGTAATGTTAAGTTTCAAATCAATCAACTATTTTGCAAGACCACTTAGCTCAACTTTTTTTAATAGCAAAAAAAAAAAAGATTTAACTAAATATCTATTAATATGAGGAATGTTTAAGTAAGACATTCACTGTAGGAAACTATCAAAGAGAATATTGTCTGTTATATATTGCTGAGTAAAGCAGGTCATTTACAGGACAGTATGTACAGCGTGATTCTGTTTGGGGGGGAAAACCAACTAAGTAAAATATACATTTAAAGGTTTGGAAAAATCCACACCAAATCGTTAATGGTAAAAATAAGGCCAAGTGGTGATGGAGGTAGGTTAAGTATTTTACTCTCTCTTTCTAGATTCTTTTAAATTGTTTTCTCAGTTATTTAACCAATACTTTTTAATATTCTTGGGGTAGATCAGCTCGCTATCAAGCCAATGACTTGTTGTCAGTGAGTAAGCGGGTTTTTGTGGAACAGGAGTGAGGAGGGAGGCTCACTTCTGTTACCCCCCGAGGTTCTAGGACTGAGAAAGGCTTCTGGGAGCTTTATGTTTGTCACCAGATCGTCCTTCCAAGGGCTTTACTCCACAGACATTCGCTTTCCGTCCGAGGACACACAGGTTCAGAGGGGTCAGAGATTCGCCAGGTCACAATCCTGAAGTGGGGTGTCAGGATCCGAGCTCAGCTCAGCTCCAAAGGCTGTGCCCTTCACCCCTACTCCAGCCCCTGCTCGGCTTCTCAGGAGAGTTCTTTAAAAGCAGATTTTATTTCCAGTCATGTTATCTTCTCCTCCTTGATTTCTTTCCAGAGAATGAGGACATAATTCAGGAGTGGTTGTTATTGTTGTTAATGGTTGACATTTCTTATAAACATTTGGGCCAGTCATTAAAAAGTCTCATTCTGGACCCGTGGGATTCACAGTGGTGTCTCTAGTAAATGTAAGATTTTGTCCTAAAATGAGGTCATGTATAATAATGTCAATTCAATTTCAATTGGAAAATAAGTAATTTCACATGGTGGGGGATGTCCTCACGAATAAGAAATAGTATGCAAAATTTAACCAGCAGAATAATTATGAAAGTATTTTTATTTATAAACTCCTGATTGCAGAACTTAAGCTGATTGCTTATTCAAATGACTCATTTCTTCTAATATTTATTATTTAGTAAGCCCTGAATCTTTTTTATTCCATAAAAATATGAAGCTTATTGCACAGACTAGAAATCTCCACCTTACCTTTTCTACCTACCCTCCACCCCGGGTCTGTGTGTGTGTGTGTGTGTGTGTGTGTGTGTGTTTACAAATATGTATTTCTAGTTCTTTTTTTTTTTTTAAGCCCTATAAATTCCTTTTGTTTCTCAGATGTTCTTTAGCTTGAATTTCGGTTTCATCTGGGATAATGCTTTTCTGTTGGCCTTTTAAGGTGTTATGCATAGTATTAAAATCCCACGTCAGGTTTCAGCTCTATTCCACAACTCACACTTTGGAATTATTTCTCTGAAAGAAATAATGACTGAGAGACAGAAAGTCGAATGGTGGTTGGCAGGGGCTGGGGTAACAGGGAGTCGCTGTGTAATAGCCCTGGAGTTCTGGAGGCGGCTGGCCACGATGGTTACACTGTATGAAATACCACTGAAGTGTTCGTACACTTAAAAATGGTTAAGATGGCAAATTTTATATTATGAGTATATGACCACAAAAAATTTGGCCACAAGTGATCCTCATCCAGTGAGCTGAACTAACATTTAATAGCCTCTCTTCTGACACAGTGACACAGACTTGTTAACTCTGGGCAAAGTAATCTGTTTAGCCAGATAATGTGAATGCCCCCCGCCCGAAGCCTGAAGCTCTCGCACTGCGTAGGTGAGTGTGCAGCACTGTGAAATTTTGCAGTGACTCTTGTGTAATGCTGTTACTTAGCTACATTTTCATAAAGCGTAAAAAAGTGACAGAAGACCATGTGGGTGGGTGGGGCAGTCAGGAGGTCTCAACTGTGCGTTTTTAACTGAAAAGGACTTATTCCTGAACATCTATTTCAACTTAAATGATTGAGTTTATTCGGTATTTGGGTTCCTTTTTCATATGCAATTTCTTAATTATGATCGTCTTCTTAGGTTTGCTTATCAGCTGCTTGACCATGCAGTGGTTGTATTTGAACCTCTTCTCCCTTTGCCGCAAAAACGAATGCACAGATCCAGGGCCTTCAGGGTGTGGAAGTTTAGTTACTTTGAAACTGCCCACGAGAGAGTGCTTGTCCCTCCTGGGGCTGCCGGCCAGCCTTCCCCAGGCTGGGACAGGTGCAGATGTGAAGTCAGGGACATAAATGGGTCTAGTCACCATCATGGAGCACAAGGGTTCAGTGTTTCTCCAAAAGGGGTGCACCTCGGCGGTTTTAAGTACACCGTGTGAAATTGTTCACCGTGGAGGGGAGAATGCTTTAGGGCAAACCGTGAGCAGACTCAGCTCAACTACCTGCTTGATTTAAAAGGAAAATAGAACAACATGAAAGATTCAGGTCCAAAGAGTCAGTCAGGTGGGGAGTAAGGAGCAACGTGGTCATGACGTGGGGGAGCTGCCTACAGTCCCCACAGTGCATGGCGGACCTGACCCTCCGTCTCCGAAGTGAAACCTCAGATGCAGAAGAGCCTGCCGGCCGCCGCCTGGGCTGGGAGGGGTGGGGCGAGCGGGCAGGCCTGGGACTGGGTTTCCAGCCAGGCGGTGGCCCTACGAGCTCTGTGTATACAACCTTTCTAGGTCTCGGGGCTTGTTTAAAAGCTTAGGGGATTCAGCGAATCCTCTTCCACTCTACTGAGTGAAATCTAAATAGCAATAGTGTGGTCTTTTGTGAGAAAGAAAGAGCGTGGGTCCCATCCCTTCCCCACACCTGCACAGAGTGCTAATTGTGAAAGTCCTGTGCCTTCAGGCGGGAGCAGCACTAGAGCCGTCCACCCCTCACCCCCACCCCGACCCCACTCCCCGGCTGGGAAGGGGCGGGAAACAAGGTGACAGAGGTTGTCTTTCTATTTTTCCTAAATATCATATTTCTTTTCCTGTCATTCACGCAATGTAGTTGCAATTTTAGCTTTTTAAAAAACAGGTACCCAGGGAAAAGTCTGTAAGGTATGTGCATGCGTTTACAAACTAGTTCTTTAAAAATTAAAATTGTAATGCATGTGCATGATAAGCCATTTAAATGGTACACAGAAAGGGAGACTCATGTCCCTGATCCTTAACCCTATCCCAGCTTTTTGAAACTGCCCCTTTTAAGTGTCTACCTTTACTTCTACAGTGTTAACCAGAGGTGTTTTGATGGTGGAAGGGAGCTGAATTATCAGTGATTAATATTTTTTTCTTAATGTTTTCTATATTTTCTAGTTTCAACAACTACTTCTAGGCTTTTTTTTTTTAAGTTTTATACAAGAAGTTGTATGCCTGGTCATATTTATCTCCCAGGTGAAGCACTTCCAATTTACATGAAAACCCGCCTTTCGAAGTTGTTTTATGCTGTGTAAGCACAGAGTTGTAGAGAGTCATATCCATACGTAAATATGGTAACAATTATTTTAAATGAACTTTATTCTTCAGCTTGAACAGATTAAATTCTATAGTGGGCTCATGCCATTTCTTTAATTGCATTAATTATTTATTACATACTAGCATGCATACAGTTCAGTTGGTCTGGGGGAAGTTGATTATAGCAGCTTGTTTCAAGTCCGTTTTACACCCTGGGTTGACAACATTATCACACTTTCTCACTGAAATGAAAGAGCTGGGATAATGCTCCGGGGCAGTTCTAACAGATGCGGGGTTAAGGTGCAAACTGTGTTGGAAGCAGAGCCACCATATTTATAGTGGGACCCAGTGCGTGCAGGCGACATGTATTTCCTTCATGCATCTGCTTGGAAGTTGTTTTTTGGGGGGGCTGATTTTAGAATAGAAGATGTGTTTGATGCATTTAATGCAGGTACGGTGTTCTCACAGACTGTAGATGATTATGTTAAGCTTACAAGATCCTTAAGTTCTTTAATTTAACATTTTCTGTCTCTGACAAGGAAAAAAAATAGGTTAAAACCAGCTCTCCTTTTTATTGTCACTGGTTTCGGTCCATACTTTTGGCGTAAGAAATACCAAGAACACATTACGCAGGGGATCCCTCAGGCCGCCCTGCCGTGGCAGCATCTGGAACCGCCATTCTCTCCTTCTGGACCCGGGCAGTCCTAATGCAAATTGAAAGCAGCTTCCTCCACAAATTTGTGCTTTTTCTGATCACAGATGTGCCCTTCCATGTTGCCTGTTTTTGTAAACCAAGCATATTTTTGTCATCACCTCCAAACCCTTTAATCAGCTGTAAGTGCTGTCACGAGAATGGAAGGTCCATCTGTGGGTCTGTGTGTGGGTGGCAAATGGTAAGTGAATGGTTCGGGGGAAATCTTGGCAGGTCAGGAGTTGGGTTAAAAATACTTTTATGGAAAGTATTAACATTTGTGTATTCATATATTTATTGAAAAACCCCAAACCCTTCCAAATGGTTCTATGAGAAAGAAAAGAAGTGAAAGTTTAATTGTAAAAGTTTGTTTGGGAAGAGGATTAAAGATTTGTTTGAGTACAGTTGAGACAGGGTTTTCAGAAGAATTGGAAGTTCATGATTAAATTGTAGACTCTTCCTGGCATTGTGATTGGCAGAGGTTTGTCAGCTAAAGATATTATTATATCTTTGCCCTGATGAGTAAAAGTGGAAAAGAAGTATGCTGTGATCTGAACTCTTCTTAGAACATTCTGGGTCCTTTCCGCAACTTGCAACAGTCAAGCATCTCTTTCGGTGCCATCGTGGTTGGACCTGTCTGTGCCACTTCGCTTTATTTTCTGCGATGCAGGATATTTTACTACTTACAGGGGGCTGGCGCTTCCTGGGGTAGAAACCAACCCGATTCCATATTAAGCAGCTGTGTTCACCACGTACAGATACTCTGTTTATCTTGCTTTCTACCTGGCAACCAGTTCTAGTTACGATGCCTGCTGGTCATGGCCCCGTTCCCACAAAGATTTGTGGCTTTCAGGCCAGTCAATCAGATTTATTGAGTGTCTGCTGTGTGTGTGCAATATGCTCGTGCTAGGCATACAAAGATGAATGGAAACACACGCCTGTGCCCTCAAGGAGCTCACGTTTTAATAGGGGATTTTGGATGACCTTAATGCTCCAGGACATAGTAAGAAATAAGCCTTGTCCTGGTGAGATTTCAGGCTTTGTTGATGGATGCTGTGGAGGGAATTTGGTTATCTTCCTGCTGGCTTCCCACGTTGCTCCTGGCCCTCCATTGCTGTTCAAATGCCAGAGCCTCCTCCTGGCAGGTAAGAAAAAAACAGGGGAGAGCAAAAGAACTTGTTCTGAAGCATACGAAGGGCTAGATGATTTGGGGAACTTTCTTCAGATTCACTGCCACAGACGGCCAGGCCGCGGCTGGACATCGGGCAGAATCACGCAGGCGAGGCAGCGCCTGGAGGGTGGAAAGTTTTACAAAAACATCTGTTCTATTTGGATGGTTCAAATATTTTCAAAAACATTTACTTAGCCAAAGCTCATATTTCATAAAACCTTTGCAAATATCTACGTTTTTCTTCTTCTTTTTTTTCCATGTGGACATGGAAGCAAAGGAGAGGAAAAATGTGGCCACATGTATGTTTTCAACTTCTTATTTCCAAGTGTTTGGCTTTTTCAGGCACGAAAGCCAATTGGGTCCTTTTCCTGTGGGATGTAGTTCCTGTAGACTTTTCTGTCTCCTTCAGAGAGATATATTAAGTCTTAAAGAAGAATCGCTCTAGATTTGATGTGTTGAGATTACAATAGTGATATCAAGCTGTAGTTTTAATTGTTTGAAAATAAAGGAAGAAAAGGTTCACAGGCTGGTGGGGGGGCGAGGATCAATCAAGGACAGAGCAACAGAATAGGCTCCCTCTCCCGGGATTGCCACCAGGACTCAGCTCTCCACATCCAAGGAGACTTTTTCAGAGTGCACTTAGCAGGCAGCAGAGAGGGAAAGGCATCCAGAGAAGGCGGCCCTGGGGTGTCTGTAGGTGAGAAACCTCGGTTCTAGATTTGTTCTAGACCTGGAGGCCTCAGGATTGGGTATGCAGAAGCTCACGGGCCAGACAGACTGGGCTGGCGGGGACTTGTTTGGGAACCGGTGTGTTTGTTAATACGTGGGGTGGGGCTCAGGTTTGGAGCAAACCATCCCGCATGCAGCCCTGTGAGAGCTGTGAGCCGAGCCCCAAACCGCCCCCCAGCGCCTCCGGGAGGAGGAAGCGCCCGTATCTGATGTGAAGACCTTTGCCCATGGTTCCTGATGGAACAGCTGGGCTGAGCTCAATTCATGTCTCCCTGTTTGTGTAGTTCTGTACTAAAGATGGGAACAGTGACCGGGAAAAGACCTTGGGGGTTTAAAGTGGAAATTAACTGTAAGAGCATGTACCTTTGCCCCCCCTGATTGGTTTGAATCTAGATGGGACCCTGAGGCCCAGGATTCGGCCCCCTCGGTGTGGCATCAGCAAAGATTGCCGGGTCATCTGCAAGGTGGGTGGAACTGTGACATTTACAGTCTCCATAAGCCCCAAGTCTGACAGGAGACACCAAGACACAAGTCTTATTTCCTCCATGGTTCTCATTTGGTTGTGGAGAGAAGTTTTTCAAGTGTTTTGAATGTGGTACAAACCCAGGAAATGGGGCCTCTCCTGTGGTACATTTGACTTTAGGTGCATAGCCCAGGCTCGTTGAACATACCAGCTAAACTTTCCATTGTTTCCCAGCACCAGTTCCAGGCAGGGACCTCAGGTCCTGGGGAAGCTGAGACACTTGTCCTTAGGACCATCTGGGGCGAAGTGGAAAGCGTAGGGCCTGCCATTTTTCCTGTCACCTCAAAACAAGGAAAAATCCACCTGGCAGAAGTATCTAATTTATGTGCAGTGCTCAGATCTTCCGATTAAAAAATAATGTAGTCATGAGGCCTGAATCACCTTGTGAAAACAACTGGTGAGGGATTTAGTTTTTCCCTGAAGCTGAGAAGGTTAGGCAGGAGGTGAAGAGAAAAGGGCCCCGAGCTAGGAGTTCCAACAGCCTGGTCCCGTTCCCGTCTCTGCCACCAGCAGTGGTGCTCGTAAGTCACTGGGGCGCTGTTCCCTGTCTGTCCGCCTTGTGCAGTAGTCGTCAGATTGGATGATGCATAAGGTCCCCTCTGCTCTAGGGCTTTGTGAACCGAGGACGGGGTGACTGAACTGAGGACCTGATTTCCAGAACCCTGGGAGCGTCTCAGGAGTGGAGTCACCCCCATGGGATTTTTGCAGCAGTGACCTCGATCGCATTTTGTGCAACATTCATTCCTGTGCCGTTGCCGTGTTACCGGGCAGCATTTTGAAACCGCTCACAGGGATGAGCCAGTTAACGGCCTGGACTGTCCGTCTTGGCTGTCACAGCCAGCTTTTCTGCAATTCCAGGGGAAACTACAGGCAATTGTTAATCCCCCAAAACACTTTGTATGGTTTCAAACAAAGATGTCAACAGATTGTTTATTAGTGACTCATGTGTTTTTTCTCTCTCCTCCTCCTTTTTGTTTTTTGTTTTTGTTTTATGTGACATTTCCTAGGCCTGATATTTTTCTGTTCTGTGCTGCACACATGGGGAGGAAACTTGAAATTTTAACCTCTGCATTTTCTGTACTTATCCGGCTCATGAGATTTCCATGTGGTCCTGGTTAAAAATGTTAATTTATTAGTAGAGTTAAAGCTCATTAATGGCTGTTCAACAATTGGGCACTGGGATCATTGGCCAGGTCTGTGGGGAACTCTGCGTTTATGCAGTTGAGGAAAGATTTTGTTAATTTGATGAGCAGTACAAGGTCTGTCCTTTCCTGGCTAGTTTGGCTCAGTGGATTGAGCGTCGGCCTGCGAGCTAAGTGTCGCTGGTTCGATCTTCCAGTCAGGGCACATCAGAGAAGGAAAACTCTGACTCCAAAAAACCTCCGCTGCCTTGCAGCATACCTCTTCAGGGGAAAGGCTAAGGGAGTAAACCCCGACAGAAAATCCGGAGCCGGAGTCCCTAAGGCGGTCTGACGTTGTAGTCAACACCGGCAACTCCTGCGGCGCACCTGAAGCCAAGCTGTATTGACTCCGTCTTTCCCTTGGACCCTTCAGCCGCGAAGAGAAGGGGGGTCTGCTGCATGGGCAACAGCAGACCCTCCATATCACCCTGCCCAGGCTCTGTAGCTTCAGCTTCGCTGGAGAGGACACTCCAGCGTCATCGCAAGATGTCGATTCAACACAGGAGGAGACAGATACTGTGTCACTCCCGAGTCGGACTGCACAGCCATTCTCGGCGGTGCAGATAGACTCTTAAGAAGCTACACCATCGTCTCTCGAGACGGACGGCTGCCGACGACAAGGTCTGTCCAGAAAGGATCCAGCCACATGCTATGAAAAAGAGAGACATTTATTGAAGAGGATAGGAGATACAAGAAACATTGTACATAGGACAATGACACCTGAGTCCCCTTCCAAGGAGGCACCTTGGGACCTCACACAGGTCTCCCAATCGCTATCAGCTGCCCCGTCATATTTTCCTGAATCTCATCGACAGTCTGAAATCTCTTCCCTTTCAAAGATGATTTTAGTTTTTGGAAAAGCCAGAAGTCACACGGTGCCAAATCTGGGATGTCGGGGGTCTGAGTCACCTGGGTGATTTGATGTTTCAAGAGAAAGTTCTGCATGAGCAGTGCACGGTCATGATGAAACTGCCAATCACCAGTTGCCTGTAGGTGTGGCCTTCTGGATTATCTGAATAGTTTCCGCAAAGGAATGTTCAAATTTAATGCAAAATCTGATGCAGATTCATTGCTCTCCTTGCGCGGTCATTTTGAATGCGATGGCCACACAGTACACATGCTCACTGATGTGTACAGTGAGGGCGTCATTATTCACACGTGTGCATTCCAGTCCACTTTCCTTGGCTGCCAGGTTACACAGATGTCACCCAAATGGTTCTCATTATATTGACAATGGCTGGACTTTTTCCATACAGCCCTTGTGTGTTAATATAACAAGGGGAATGGTTCACCTCAAAGAACCAATAGATTTTTACATACATTAGAAACTTTTGGGCGTTTACTAATCAATTGCATGCCAATAGGAGATCTTTCTTATCATTTAATGGAAGAATATCTCATATTGTTAACCTCCTAGCCCAGTTTCAGGTATACTTGAAAGTAATACAAATAGTTTGTCTTAAAAATAAATAACAGCTCAAGAGAAACAGAGTGAGACAGGAGAGGGCACAAGTCTGAGAGACAGAGGCCAAAGCACTGACCAGCAGGTGACCAAAGTCTCTTAACCCACCTGCACAGTTTGGAAATTGGCTAAAGCACCTGCCAAAGGCCCCATCCAACCTTTTTTGACACTGAGATTTCACTAATCTCAACTGACTTTCCCCTACTTGGTTCCAACTCACTATGTTCTCCTAAGTTACTAAAGCCATCTTCCTCCTCATTTTATTTTTCTCATTTTGTTAGACTGGGCAGAAAACAAGAGAAACTTTGCCCAACCCATTCTCCATCACCTGTCCTCCAAAGATTTCCAGGGGCGATAATCTTAGTACCTAATGCCTGGCATGGTATGGACAGCCCCTGTGAGACGCTGGCTGGGACCTCTGTGCAAGTCCCTTCAGTTGCTGGATTGCAGGGTGTGGGGAGGCCTGAGGTGGCCCCAGGGAACCAGTAGGAACAGCAAGGAATTCCCTTGAGGATCTGGGCACAGCAGCATTTGCCAACTGAGGCATCAGTAAGCCCCAGTTTAATGACTAGTAGCAGCAGCGTTCAGTCCTGCTGCTGCCCAGGTCATTTTCCTTGGAAGCTTTGCCCAAGGTGACACTGAGTGGCAGGGAAACATTCTGAATGAGTATTATATTTCTGCCAATTCGATTTTGTTCACACCCAGCCTTTCCTACCTCCACTTGCTGTGGGCCTCGTAAGTGATAAAGCTCTGCTTAGTTTGCTGGAGTGGACACAGACTCCATCATTTGTTTCCTTTGGTTTTTATCCAGGAGGTTTTGTGGCTGAGGATGGATGGCAGCAGCTTGTCGGAAACCCTCAGGGTCAAGGGTGAGGCAGGTGCAAAGGGTTAAGAGCTGGGAACATCACTCTAGAACAGGGCAGCCTTGTGCTGAGAATCTGTGGGTCCTTGCTGCTTCCCATGGTTCCCAATGAGTAGAGGCCATTACCGGATGGATTTTGTAGAATGTTTTTGGGAAAGCCTTTCTTAAAAAGGCCAGTCATCTCTTCAGGTCATAAAATGGATTTTCCCAATTAGAGTAGTAAAAACAACAAGAACAGAGTGAGCAGAGCAGCCATCCTCGGGGGGTGAGGTCCGTGTTGTCATTAGGTAACGAGGGATGAGCACGGGCAGCTCTGTTCCACACAGAGATCTCCCCGTACTTTAGCAGAGCCCGGTTATTTATCCCTGATGTTTTGCATCATCGGAGCTGATGTTTTCCAGCTCCCAGCTCTGACCCAGCCTGTGTCAGAGCCTGAGCAGCGTTCTTTTAGAAGTATTCAGCAGGTTTTGAAATACCTCTGGTGAAATTCTGTAGCCTCAGAGACTTGTTTCTGTAACTGTTTGGGTTAGAATTCAGTGCATCTGAGGTGTTAAGACTTAGGTAATGTGCTAAGCAAAAGACCGAATCTGCCTGGGGGGTCATTTCCTTAGCACTTCTTAGCCCTAGGTTCTTAGCAGAATAAAAACAAAATCAGAGATAGAAGAACCAGCAAGTTCCATGCTTAGGTTAGAAGTTCTGTGAATATTTAGCTGCACTTTTGGCAACTTTTCCATCCATCTGGTCCAGTATTTTGGTCCCGAGTAAAATTTGATGGAGCTCAACTTTTCTTTTTCTTTCTTTCTGTCTTTTGTGTCAGATCTAAAAGGTACATTGTTTGGGAAAGGAAGGGAAAGAAAAAACAGCCTCAGGGCAGTACAGCTAACACAGACATAAAATATGTGGTAGTTTTATTTTCTCTGCTTTTTCCCATTTAACTAGAAGGACAAATCAGGGACCCATATAACTTACAATTTCCTAGGAAAGAACAAAAAGGGTCATAGGTGGTTTGGTGATTTTCTTTTAGCTGTCACATTAAACTGTTGTGAATGTGCTTAACCTAGCTAATATGATTTTAAGAATTAAAACATCTTGGTAACTTTTCAAAAGAGTTGCAAAATTTCTAAGTCATCTTGCACTGACTTAAGAACACATGTTGAGATAGGATGGTGACATTTACAGTCTGCTCATTGGCAGGGGAGGGTCTGTGAAACATTGTGCAATAAACAACGTGTGTTTCTTCCATTCCCTCGCTTTGCCTTCTAGAATGTTCTCTTGAGGCACTCCTCCCCTCTTCCTCCCATCCTCTCCTCTACCCCAAGCTTGCACTCTGCTTACATTTGTCAAGAACTCCAAACTATGCCTCTGTGACCCAGGCTGGTTCCCCTTGGACCCCTCCTCTTATTCAAAACTTAGCTCTCCAGAGTCTTTTTTCCCCTAGAGGATTCTCTATCAGTGCTCAGGAAGAAAGTCGTCGTCTGGTTCTTGGGCCATCTCACCAACACTGCAGTTCATTTGTGCATTACTACTGTGTGCCAGGCTCTGGGGCTTTGAAGGTAAAGGAGACCCTGTCATTTCCCTATAAGAACTTAACCTAAGTGTAATTCAGACGTGCTCCTTGAAGGAGTTTGGACTAATGATCTATCAGTGCCCTCCCGCCTTTCAGATTCTTAAATATGACATACAACCCAGTGGAAGGAATCTCTCACGGCACGATTTCAGATAACCTATTCGACTGGTCAAGAAATTGTAAAGGCAAGGTGATGTCCAAGTGCCCCCAAAATTGCACCCTCTTTGTCTTACCTGCTTATAGGGCCAGGAACAGAGCAGTTTATAGGGGGGGGGGAATTAATTTGGTTTTGGATTTCCTAATCTGTCAAGAAGACTGAGTGAGATAATATCTCTTCCTGCTCCATCCCACATTCATGATATTTTGTTTGGCGGACGTGAAGTTTGGGGAAGCTCTGTTTGACTACTCGAGTGTTGTTGACAGTTTGTTTTCTCAACTGTCATTAGGTTAGTTTGAAAATTTACAGCATTTCTTTTGCAACCACTTTGTGGAATGCATTGTTTTAGTTTTTCATTTTAAAAACTAGTTCTTTGCTGAGTGGGGGGTGAGCAGGATTGTGTCTCTTCATTCTTTCCTAGTGAATAATCAGTTTCTAGAAATGGTGCTTTCTGCTTACGAAGGTGGATAAGAATTGACAAGGCATTTGTTTATATAGCATCTTTGCATAATTTTCTCTTTTTCAATTTTATGTTGGTTTCCTGCTGGCTGGTTAAAGAAGCAAATGCTGAGGGTTGAAATAGATTTTTGTGGAAAATGAACTTAAGATTAAAAGACGGAAATAAGTGAATAGATGGCCAGGTTTCTCTGGTCATCAAGGGGTGTTAGTTCCATATCCTTGGGTTGCTTTTTTTTGTTTTTTTTGATGCACATAAAATTTGCCTGCTTCAGTCATTTCTATTTTTAAAAGGTGGTAGTATACAAGATGCCTAATTTAAAAAAATTCTTGGCAGTTACTTATCACCCTTAGGCTGGTGTGACCTTTTAGAATTATTTGGGGGAGAAAGAAGAGAACGTTTCCTGCAGTTCTGATGACGCTCTGTGCGTGGACACGAGGTGCAGCTCATTACATTTGAAATTCCGTTGTGATAACTTTCAGATGGTGGCATTTCTCCAGGCCTCCCTCACGTGTCAGGGAGATGCATATAGATTGGAAACTATTTACTCAGGGAATCTCAAATGTTACTGAATAAACAGTTGTAAAATGTCAAGTTATTTGCATGCTGGTGAACTGGATGTCCTAAAAAAATTTGTAATCCTAGATATTTGCTTGTTTCCGTTACCAGGGTATGGGAAATATTGCAGCTGAAGCATAGTGCATTTATTTATTTTCTTTCTTTTTTCTGTATAGGAATTGTTATGTTGTGGGTAGTTTTGTTTAATTTTTAAATTTACTTCAGCTTCTTCATTTAAGATCCTGAGTCCAAATGGCTGTAGTGGGAAACATTGTTTTTGTTTTTTTTTTAAATCCTCACCTAAGGACATGCTTCTTGATTTCAGAGAGAGGGGAAAAGAGGGAGGAAGAGAGGGAGAGAAACATTGATGTGAGAGAGGAATATCGATCCGTTGCCTCTCATAGGCATCCTGACTGGGGACCGAACCTGCAACCCAGGCAAGTGCCCTGACCTGGAATCAAACTCTCAACCTATTGGTTCACGGGATAGCTCTCCAGCCAGCTGAGCCACACTAGCCAGGGCTGAAACTTTCAAATTTTTATTCCTGATGGTATTTGACCCTTTTTCCCCCTCACTATATGGGTATTTAGTAATGCTTACGAGGTACTGAGTGATGTTTACCAGTGATTTCCAGGCTATTTCTTTTGGGCAACTTGATCTTTCGCTAGTAGGTCTCCCTTCTTTTTTTCACCTGTGTTCTGGTGCTATTCCAGTGAAGAGAAGGGAGAGCGCCTCATTCATCTTCTGGTGCCACAACACCTAATATAGGACCTGTCTGATACTGGGTCCACAAACAGCATTGAACAAATAGACAAATTATCCATCTTTTTAAATGTATTTTTAGTATCTTCATTGCAAGTTGTCACCCTGGAAGTAACTAGGATCTTCACATTCCTGTCAAATTAAAAGGCTTTAGAATGAGGTAAAACATCGTCCCCTCCTTGTGAAAGGAAGAAAGAACAGGGTGTGAAAAGAGGGAGAAACAACTGATTTGACTTTCAACCCTTGGGTAAATGAGGTGCTGAACTTGGGATTCTTTCATTTGATGTAAGAAAAGAATAAAATAAGCAAAGAAGATATTTCCTGGCATTATTCAAGGATTTTCAAAACATATGAGGAGCGTGGTGGGCCAGTATTTTAGCTGTAATGTGCATTAAAAGGCTATCTTTTGAATCCATAGAGTGCTGCAGGAAGGGGAAGAAGTATACAGCTATCTGAACTCAGAAATGAGTGTCAACCACTGTCAATAAGTCTGAGTCAAGCCAGGGGACACAAACCACACAGTTAATCAAATAGGGGAAGTTTAAAATAAAGAATTAGTAAGTTAAAAGCGAGTAACTATAAAGATGTAACGGGAACTCTCAAGGGTCCTGTAGAGCTGAATAAGAGTACCTAAGGGAGGACACACTTGGAAGAGAGTCTTTCTTGCAGCCCACTGGGGTGCAGGAAGTCTGATATGTTTCCTGGGCTAGCAGGAAGCAACCCTCTGTGCACGGACAAACTGAGGCTGGTGGGCAAAGGAAAGTGGGTACCACTGTGGATGCCAAGTCTGCAGCATGCCGGGTGTGTGCAGGAGGGCTGTGATGGGGTGGCTCCTGGGCCCAGGACAATGCTGCGTGATCACCGACAGACTGTATGCCCTGGACTCCTGGCTGGAGTACAGCATCGCCTGATGTTCTCATATGCATGCGATGCCTGGGGACCAGGAAGATGCAAAAACACAGGATGCTGGAATCACTGCAGTGTCCCCACAGCGCCCTCTACTGACAAGTTCTAACATGGAGCTAGCTCACTAAAGAGAAAACGCTTCCAGAGTAAATTTGGAGTGGAGCCAGCGTGAACTGATAACTGGCACAACCCCAAATTCCAATTTAGCCAAAGGTGTTCTGTTTTGTTATTGAGAAAAATGAGAAGCAAATCAAAAGGAGCTCATTTCCCTTCGAGGGCTTACTTTGCTATTTTATAACTGAAGAATACATTAGTGCTGGCAGTGAAAACTTGGTATGCAATTAAAAATCAAGTTCGTGGGAGAGATTGATTTTGACAGCTTATTTTTAAAATCAGCAATTATTAAAATCAAGAAATGCTTGTCTTACAAAAACCATCTCTCTGATTATTAAAAGATTAAAGACACACATCTTACATGCCTTTTTACATTATTTGTAACATAATGGCTTTTCACCTCTCTAAAAACAGTCTGGGCCTGAAATCTCTTATGCCTTTTACTTAGCAAGAGCAAGGGATAATCATATGTAACAAGCCCCAGGCCATCCTCCGTCAGTGTGCCACAGAGTTGCTCACCTTTATATTTGGTGGTAACAGCCAGTTCCCTCCATCAGACATCATTAAAATTACTCTTTGGGTTTTCTAATTTATGCCTTTTAATTTCATTGTGCTCCCTCTTGGTCCTAAATTACAAGAGTGAATAAATACGCGTGTTCAGCGAAATGTGCCTGCCATTCATTGTTATGTGTATGTTTGTGTGTTTTGTGTAATTTATTAAATAGAAGCTTCAGAAAAATGAATGCACTGGCAGAAATGTTAATGTAAAATTACATCTGGCAGAGCTTTATTTTATGAAATGGTAATACGAGAGCAATATTATGGAGCGGACGGTCTGTATTGCAAGGTCTCATCATAGCACCACTAATGATAATAACCTTTTTTTTTTTTAGTGTTGGCTATGGCCAGGCATGTTCTAAATGCTTAACATGTGTTAAGTCATTTAATCCTCACAAATCCCACATATGAGGCAAATACTATTCTCATTCCCATTTTACAGGTCAGACTACTGAGGCAGAGAGTTTTAAGAACTTCTCAAGACTGCCTAGTTAATTAACTGCTGTGCAGGAACTTGAACCTGGGCACTTTGGTTTCAGAGCTCTCACTCTGAACCCCTACATACCATTCTGCCCACAGATTGATGGGGAACCAGATTCCTTTTCAATGCACTATCCATCTGACAAGGCAGGAAGAAATGCTCGGATGTTAAATACCAAGTGAAATTTGGAAACCCTGAGAGAAGACGCTGAGCACCTCAGGCTGACTTCCACCTTAAACTTGCCCTTAGGTTTTTATAACCTCCAGGACCACAGGAGGCAAAACCCTGAACCCACCCAAGCTAGACAGCATGATTAGTGAAGACTCCTCTCATTATGGAACTAGAACCCCTATGCTACATTCTCTTGGTACTGCTCGGAGTGGGGGGGGGGGGGTTTCCAAGGAAAATTCTCTGCCTTGAAAACCTTAAAACTATGTGGAAGAGCAGAAATAAATCTCCTAAGAATACTTGTAACCTGAAGGCAGCTCATGGACTTAGAGCTAGAATTCGCACTAGCTGGTCGTCAGAAAAACATGAAACTAAGAACGGAAGGGCTATGAGGTTGGCAGTCCCAGGACCTCACGGACGACGCAGGTGCAAATTCTTGGTGGGGGAACTCAATCTGACCATAAAGAACCCTCACAGAGAGCTTCTGAAATGCGTTAACTCCCATTCAAAGATCTCAAAACACAAGACAGTAAAGGCGTTGTGAAAGTGAGTCAGCAGAATCAGCCTGCGACTTTAGATATTGAATTTATTCAACACAGCATAGAAAGTATGTTTTCTACGTTTACAAATTGGGAGAAGAGATTGAAAGTATGTCTAAGGGGCAAGGCTATTAAAATGACAAAGAAAACTTGAGAAGAGGAAAATATAAGTTATATAGATAAAAATATAGCAATTGATATCAAACAGCAATTTAATGGGAGATTAGACATACTTGAAGACAGAATTAATAAACTGGAAGATAAGATTGAATAAAGTATTCAGAATGTAGTACTATGGGACAAAAAGATGGAAAATATAGAAGAAAGGCAGAGAGACGAGGAGAATAGCGAATTTTCCAGAAATGATGTAAGATACCAGTCTCCACATTCAGAACACCCATCAAATCCCAAATAAGATTAAATTTTTAAAGAGGTCCCTACCTAGAGCGATAGTAAAACTGCAAAACAGCAGGACAAATAGAAGATTTTAAGTAGTTGGCAAGACACAATACATGCAAGAATGGAGGGGAATTTTTTTAAATTTTACACTAACCAGGATGAAGGAAGCCAAAAGTTTGTTCTTTGAAAGATTAATAGAGTTGACGGTCTTCTTCCTAAAATTGATCAAGGAAAACAAAAAAGTGACAAGTAAATATTATTAATAAAGGAAAAACTGTATCGTCTACAGTTAGAGCAGAGATCTATATCCAGTAAAAGAATATTTTGAACAACTTTAAGGCCAGTACTTTTTAAATCATAGATGAAATGGGCAAATTTTTTACTTAACTAAAACTGACTCAAGAAGCTACCAAAAACCTGGATAGCCTATCACCATTACAAACAGGAGTAAAAAAATCTTTTTATCATGAAAATACCAGGCCCAGGTGTTTTTACCACACAGCATGGTTGAGGAGTAAATGAGATAAAACATATCAAGTGCTCTGGTGTACTTGTCACAATAGTGAACGCTTAGGAAAACTTAGCTGTTGTCATTGTTATCCTTCCTTAGGCACATTTGTGGGGTCTTTCTTTAGCCTGTACTGAGGTCTAAAGGTAGAGTGTAAAATGTCTGAAAACCTCATAGACGCAGGCACATAGGTTAAAGTCATGAAAAACAATTTTTCTTTCATGTACTTTTACAATAATTAGGTTGAAATCTTCCTCATAGTACCAATTCATTTATTTAGCACCGATAAAACCCCACCTTCCCCCTAAACCTCTCTTGAATGTATGGTCATCACGAGGCTTCCAAGTTACTGCAGTGATGAGGGTCTCAGACGATGTTTCACTAGGAACTAGCTTTAATCTTACTTTCTATTGTTGAGAAATTGGGGAAAATGGCCACGTTAGTGTGATTTTTCTTTTTCAGTTGTTCCGGAACAAATTTAGTGACTTCACATTTAAACATGTTCTAGAATAGCATCTCAAAATCTTTTCCCTTAAAAGGCACAAAACATTTTTATAGGTATTTATTTGTTCACAAAGGACAGTATAAGTAGTCCTCAAATGAGAGATGGGTGTGTTTCCAAATGTCATCGTGAGTGACTTTTACTGAGTCATGGAGATAAGGGGCTACAGACTTTGGGAAGGGGTTTCGGGGCACAGTCAGGGGGATGCAAGTGTGCACCAGGACTTGTGAGGATGGGCTCAGGCACCCTGGTTGTTGCCAGATAGAAACCTGAGCCCCGTCTGCAGATAAGCTGGGTAACAATCTTTATTTCGTAAGCCATGTTTGCTTTTCACTTAATCCACTAGTTTAGCTCATGTGACATGTGTGGACATGATTCTTATGGAGTAGAATGTTTGGAATGATTTATTCTTCTGTGAAATTTCATGCTCACATTCAGATAATGCATTTCGTTCAGCCTAAATAGGTCTTTTTTTTTTTCCCAAGACAGTACAAGAAATGAAGCTGCCCTTAATGTATCGTTGCCCTTTGCATCTTGCAGTTAATTTTTATATGTTAAAGACTTACACTCCCAGGAGCCCCATCTACTGTGGAGCGGTTCTCTTCTGTCATATACACATGCTGTGCACTGCCTCCTTCCACTAATTAACTCGCCTCCTTTACTAATTAGTGCTCATTTTGCTTTATTGCATGCTCCAGCTTTTTTTGAAAAGAGAGCCTCTCTAAATCCTACTCTCTGCTCCTTTATCATCTGCCCTGCAGCGGCCCACTAGATATTTATGGAGCCCCTACTGTGTAAAGCTGAGCTGGACGCTTTAGAGGCTACTGAGATGGGTGAACGCTCTGCTCACAAAGAATGGAAACCAGAAGGGGAGGACAGGCTGTGACATTACTGCCGTAGCAGGCTGGACGTGAGCGGCACCGTTGTGTTACATTGTTTTCTGAGAATTCAAAGGAAGAGGAGGTTGGATCCTGACTCTCCTGAGCCGTGAGGCCTTAGGCATACTTCTCTGAACTTCAGTTTCCTTTCTAGACTGTGGAGCTTATGTTATATGCACTGTAAGGGCGTTTTCAGGAATGGAAATGATTTATATAAAGCACCGTGTATGGGAAAGAAGCTCTCATTCACCTTTTTATCAGATCAGCAATGACACACACACACACACTCAGATCAGCAATCACACACACACACACACACACACACACACACACACACACACACCCACCCACCCACCCACTACTACCTGCCGGCGCTGCCTCAAGCACGTGGGATACGTTAGTGAAGAAAACTAAGGACCTGCCTTTGCGGAGCTTACATTCAGTGGCCTAATTAGGATTAAAAGGTTACAAATAAGCTCATCGTAAACAACTGTTTGTTGCTGTTACTGTTATATGATGCATTTGGAGGACTCTGGAAAGGCAAGGATGGGCGGATAAGGCTTTCACAGCCCAAGATGGAATTTGCAGAGGGGTGGTCGCAGGGGAGCGGGCAGGACTAACACGCACCAGCGTGTGGGGCGGCTCTTCTTCACCGGGTGGACTCAGGTGTGTGGGGACAGTACACGCGGCCGGCCCTGGGGGAGGGGTGCGCGTGCCAGGCTGGGGCTTTATGACAGTGATAAACTGTGGGGGGGCAACCGGGCAGTTTTCACCTGGGTGTGACGTCACCACATCTGGACTTCGGGACGTTTTAATATGTCAGTGATGCATAAAGGAACAGCAAATGCGGCGGTGGACCGAGCACTACCTCGAGCTGTACGCAACGAAGAACACCGTAACAGACACTGCTCTTAACGCCATCCCAGACCTACCAGTCATGGAGGAGCTAGACACCCCACCTACTGCGACAGAGCTCAGCAAAGCCATCGACCGCCTCGCTTGCGGGAAAGCACCAGGAAGCGACGGAATCCCTCCAGAAATCCTAAAGAGCGGGAAACCAGTCCTGCTACAGCCGCTCCACCATCTACTCTGTCTCTGCTGGAAGGAGGGTTACATCCCCCAGGATATGAGAGACGCCAACATTATCACCATGTACAAGAACAAAGGAGATCGCAGCGACTGCAACAACTACCGGGGCATCTCTCTCCTCAGCGTCGTCGGCAAAGTATTCGCCCGGGTCGCTCTTGCCCGCCTGCAGACCCTTGCTTCCCGCGTCTACCCAGAGTCCCAGTGTGGCTTCAGAGCTGGCCGATCAACAGTGGACATGATCTTCTCCCTACGCCAGCTGCAGGAGAAGTGTCACGAGCAGCATAAACCACTCTACCTCGCCTTTATCGACCTCACGAAGGCGTTTGATCTGGTCAGTCGAAGCGGACTCTTCAGCTTGCTACGGAAGATTGGCTGTCCACCACATCTGCTTGCTGTGGTCATGTCCTTTCACGACAACATGCACAGCACGGTGTCCTACAACGGCGCAACCTCTGAGGCCTTCCCAGTCAGCAGCGGAGTAAAGCAGGGCTGCGTCCTCGCGCCTACGCTGTTCGGAATCTTCTTCTCCATGCTCCTCCAATACACCTTTAAGGACTGCAGCGAGGGTGTCTTCATTCACACCAGATCCGATGGCAAGCTCTACAACCTGGCCCGTCTACGAGCCAAGACCAAAGTCAAAGAGGTGCTCATCCGTGAGATGCTCTTCGCCGATGACGCAGCTTTGACATCACACTCCGAAGAGGGACTCCAGCAGCTAGTCACTTGCCTTTCCCACGCATGCAAGGAGTTCGGACTAGCCATCAGCCTGACGAAGACGAATGTTATGGCTCAAGGCACGGGGACTCCCCCATGCATCACCATCGACGGATACACCCTGGAGGTTGTCAACGACTTCACTTACCTCGGGTCCACCATCTCGAGCTCTCTGTCAGTCGACTTGGAGGTCAACCGGAGAATCGCCAGGGCAGCCACAGTTATGGCCAGACTGAACCGGCGAGCGTGGAACAATTCCAGCCTCACTGAGAAAACCAGACTGCGCATCTACCAAGCCTGCGTACTCAGCACTCTCCTCTATGGCAGCGAGACGTGGACTACCTACGCAAGGCACGAAAGGAAACTCAACAGCTTCCACATGAGGTGCCTGCGACGCGTCCTGCATGTCGCCTGGCAGGATAAGGTCCCCAACACCGAGGTGCTGAAGCGAGCCAATATGAGCAGTTTGCATGCAGTTCTTAGCGAGAGACGCCTCAGGTGGCTCGGCCATGTCAAAAGAATGGATGCAGGCCGTATTCCCAAAGACCTCCTCTACGGCGAGCTAGCAGAAGGCAAGAGGATGACAGGGCACCCAAAACTGCGGTTCAAAGACATCTGCAAAAAGGACATGACACAATGCTCCATCAATCTCAACACATGGGAAGTTCAAGCAGACGACCGCCTAGCCTGGAGGCTCGCGGTCAGGCAAGGTACGTCACGCGCGGAGGCTGCGCGCAACGAGGAGGCGGTCCAGAAAAGATCGAGGCGGAAGCAGCGTCAACAGCAGCAACAACAGCCATCTGCCTTCACCTGTACCAAGTGCGGCAGGGATTGTCACTCCCGAATCGGACTGCACAGCCATTCTCGGCGGTGCAGATAGACTCTCAAGAAGCTACGCCATCGTCTCTCGAGACGGACGGCTGCCGACGACGACGACGACGATGCATAAAGGGAATTGGAAGGGGGAGAGGGACTGGAATTTGGAGAGGCCAGGTCATTCATTGCAAACGTTCGGTGAAGAAAAACCCGAAAGGAGTGAATTGGATCCACCCTGTTCTTTACTAATTAGATTAGGAACTTTTAAAACTTAATTTTTTAAAGTCTTATTGACATAAAATACACAAATCTAATTGTACCCGACTAACTTTTACACGTACCCTCAGGTGAACACCATCTAGACTAAGATACAGAACATTTCCAGGGCCTTATTGGGGACTTTTAACTCACAGTGCAGTGTGGACCCCATTCTCCGTCACCTGTTTTAGGGCAGGATTGTGGACAAGTCTGCAGGGTAATAAACCCTACCTCATGCCCACCCCTTCTCAGCTCTCCGGTCCATCTCTCTCCCCTTTTTCCCTGAACAACCAGTTGCTACGTTAGCCAGCCAACTGGGAGAAAGGTAGACTGTGTCTACCAGAGTCTGCACCTCTTCCTGAGTTAACTTTTAAGTGGGCTACACGGAGCACGTTTACCCTCATGGCCCCAGGCATGAAAGAATCACATTTTAGACCAAGCCCCGAGTTTCCTAAAGGGAAGTAGTGGGAATATTTACAAGTAGCATCAATGGGGCCGGAACACAGCCAAACAAACCACAAATAGAGCTCTTGTCAGCCCATGAACGAGGGGAGGGGTCACTGGATCTCTAGCAGCGCCCCCCCCCCCCCAGATTAGCACAGTTTGCCATACTTCCTCTCAAAGTAAGAGCACCGTGTTCTCTTTCTGCACAGGAAGGGGACCCGTTCTTGTTCCTTTGCCAATAACTGCGTTGCTACTAATACAGTATGTAATTGTTAGAAAAGATCACCAGGACCTGTCACATTTAAAAGGGTGGATTCTTGAGGCTGTATTTCTTCAACTTCTATTACTATTGTGTGGTCCGGTTTATACGCCAAAGCAAATAGGAAGGCATTCTATCTAAGATAAAAGTATTGAGCATCGATCAAAGTGGTGTTTTGTATATTTGAGCATATATGGGAATATGCTTTGTGGTAAAGAGAATTTGAAGCTTTTGTTTATCCTAAGTGGTTTGTAGCATGTTTACTTTCCAAAGGGAAGTTGGGAAGCATATTTTTGAGAAGGCATGTATGGAAATAAGGGAAACAGACAGACTTACCTTGATTCCTACACTAATTGCAGACATTAAATTTTCATTCTTGGAGGATCTAAAAAAACTAGTGGTTTTCCTTTTTCCTTTTTGTTTTGCTTTATTCAACAGGTTTTTTGGGAGATTAATGCAGACCTGCCGTGGTTGAGGGCTGGGGTGGGAAAGGTGAGAGTGGAAGGGTCCTCTGAAGCCCTCTAGCTTCTTCTCAGTCATGGGTGGACTCCGCTCACGTATTCCCAGCCCACTTCAGTTCTTTCCACTCCATCCCAGCCCTTTGTTAAAACTCTGTTGGTGGTGTTAGGAGAGTTTTAAAAGCAATTTCATTTCAAATTCTTCTCTCTTGAAATCTGACATTGAGATCACAGCCTATTTTGGGCCTTCGGGGTACTTTTTCCCATTAGTAGGAGATGTGAAAATACTGTCTTATGTACTGTTTTCTTTTACTATCTAATAGAATAGATTCGGTTTCTTCAGTTACTTCCAGAATGTACCCCTGAAAAAGATGATTTCTTCCTAATTGTATTGTTCGTAGTCTTATCCAAATCCAGGAGTCTAAACTAGAAACCAGAGCTGAGAGTGTAATGAATGTCATATGTAGTACACTGATTCTTTCAGGAATAGGTCCTGATAGCAGAAAGACTGTTGTAGTTTCTGGTCTACCTCCAGAAATAACTCAAACAGATTAAAGACTAAAACAATCCAACTCCTAGAGGAAAACATAGGGCGAAGCTTCAGGACATTGGATCTGGAAACTATTTCTTGGATGTGACACCAAAGGCACAGGCCACAAACAAAAGCAAAAATAGACAAAGGAGACTACATCAAACTTCAAAACTCTACATCAGAGGAAACAGTCAACAGAGTAAAAAGTCAACCTAGGGAATGAAAGAAAATATTTTCACATTATGTAGCTGATAAGGGGTTATTTCCAGAACATGTAAGGGCTTCTACAACTCAACAACCACAAACCAAACAACCCAATTAAATAAAGGATGGAGGACCTGAAATGACAATTGCCCTAAGAAGCCATATAATACAAATGGCCAATAAGCCTATGAAAAGACGCAACATCACTAATCACAAGAGAAAGGCAAATCAAAACCATAGTGAGATATTACCTCATAGCTCACACCTGTTAGGATGGTCACTATCAAGAGAAGAGAATATGGCCAGCCTTGGTGAAGATGTGGAGAAAGCGCAACCCTTGTACGTTGTTACTGGGTCAACGTAAAATGGTGCAGCCATTATGGGAAATAATATGGATGCTCTTCTAAAAACTGAGAATAGAATTACCATGTGTCCAACAATTTCACTTCTGGATACGTACCCCAAAGAATTGAAAGCAGGGTTTTGAAGAGATGTTTGCACACTCATGTTCACTGTAGCATTATTCACAATAGCCAAGAAGTGGAGGCCACCCACATGCCCAACAGATGAATTGATAAAGAAAATGTGTCATATAAATACAATGAAATATTATGCAGCCTTTTAAAAGAAGCACATTCTGTCACATGTTACAATATTGATACACCTCGAGGACATTATACTAAGTGAAATAAGCCAGTCACAAAAGGGCAAATATTGAATGATCCCACTCATCCAAAGTATTTACAGTAAGCAAAGTCATAGACTCACAGTGGAAAGATGATTGTCAAGGGCTCAGGGGAGAGGAGAGGAAGAACTAGGGTTTAATGAATACAGTTTCAGTTTTGCAAAGTGATAATGTTCTAGAGATCAGTTGCACAGCCATGTTCATATGCCTAACGCGACTGAACCATACACTCAAAAGTGGTTATAGTGATGAACTTAATGTTAAGTATTTTTTACCACAATAAAAAAAACCAGTCTCCATACTTGTCTCTGTTTCTTTGGGGGAAAATGATTCATCATCTTTGCAAATGTCCTATATACTAAAACTAGGAGTCTTAGCATGATTTTTGCAGTTTAAATTTAACATCTTGACTGATCAGCGTATCAAGTAATCTCAACACAAAGCTACGTGTGGCTTTTCTTGCCTCGTGACAGTGGAGAGATGATGGGTTTTGCTTGCTTGTTTGTTTATTTGTTAAATGCTCCTACAATTCCTGCTGTGCTAGGCGACTTCAGCATTTTCAAACGAGGCTGAAGAAACCGCTTGTAGGCAGGTAAGGCCTTGGAGAGTAGATTACAGATCTGAATGGACGTTCACATCTCCTTGGTGCTATGGAAGGTGACAGTGTTAATAGGGATTGCTTTCTTTCCAAAGTTTTTATAGTAGATTTTTATGCATGTATTTCAATGATCAAATTATCAAATTGATTCCAGAAACTCAAATAAAATGAAAATGAAGTAGAGATGAAAAGGCATGCAGTTTCCTTGGTAATATTCAATTTAGGAGGGGCACCCAATTTTTAATACGAGCAGTTTACAACCACTCATGGTTAAATGGTTTATAGGATTCTTTGTAACAAAAGGTGGTCTAATTACCAAGGAGGAGAGAATAATATAGCCAGGTTATTTACAACGTGTGACTAACTTAAATTATGATCCTGTTAGCTATACAAAAATGACAGAAAGCAGAAACATCAGAGCAAATTAAGCGTTTTGGCTTTTCATTAATGATCTCGAATATAGGGGTGTGCACAAGGTTAATTTTTTCCCCCTTTAAACATCACATGAGGTCTGCCCTAGGAGTGAACCTGAAGTTTCAAAGGTTCAGTGCATCAACTTCTAAACAAAACAAAACAAAGCAAAACAAGAAGAAAATGAGAGTATTTTTTCTCTTCCACTAGACCACACTAGAGTGTTTAGTTTCTTCCACTGCATCACAGGTAGGGATTCTAATGCCCGATTATATTAATCTTAGGTGCGATTTCTTTTGTTGTGATTTTAGTTTTACTCTGAGTTACTAGTTGATTTTAATTGTTCTTATTTGCAGTCTGTAAATATTGATGGACTGTGTCATTTACAGCACTCCTGTGGCACTGACCTTTGTGGGGAGCCTGCATAGGCGTCGCAAGACATTTTTTCAGCAGTATGGTGGAGGTGGGGACTTTTGGGGAAGATTTGCTGGTTAAAAGTGAAACAGAAGAAGAGTAATGCAGATTGGTCTGGAAAAAGTAGTATTTAGAAGCCAGTTTGCAGAAGAAAATGTAGAATTTTACTAAATCAGAGGCATTATTTATAGGAAGTGATTATATTCATTTAAAATATAACATCATTGTTTTTAAAAAACACAGTTTCAGAAGTTCCCCACAGAATCAATAACAAAAGAAAGCGTAAGGAAAATGCTAGTAACTCAGTTAACAGGCTTGATTTAATAAGAGTATTAATACACAACAAAAAGAGAATACATGTTCTTTTCATGTGACACAAATATCGAGTATGGACCAAGGCCACCAAGAAAATCTCTGTACATTTCAAAACTTGCACACCATGCATAGTCCAGGTTCTTCAAACAAGATACAACGATACTAGGTGTTAGCTTTCCCCCAGTCAAACAACTTGGAAATTTTAAAATATAGTTGACCCTTGGTTTGAACATGGATTTGAACTCTGTGGGCTCACTTATATGCAGATTACAAAAAATAAATACTGTAAATGTTTTTTCTTTGCTATATGACTTTCTGAATAACATCTTCTTTTCTCTAGCTTACTTTATTGTAAGAATATTGTATGTAATAATAAACATGCAAAATGTGTGTTAATCAACTCTTTTATGTTACTGGTAAAGTTTCTGGTTAACAGTAGGCTATTAGTACGTAAGTTTTGGGGGAGTCAAGTTATACGTGGTTGGTGCCCACAAACCCCAACGTTGTTCAAGGGTCAGCTCTGCTATTCTTTCTAACTATTATTGTTTGAGATATAATTCATATGCCATAAAATTCACCTTTTTAAAGTGTATAGTTTATGGTTTGTAGTATAGTCACAGAATTTTGCAACCATAGATATTATCTAATTTCAGGACATTTTTATCACCTTCAAAAGAAACCCTGTAGGTGCCCTTTAGTAATCACTCCTGTACGCCTCCCCCCAGCTCCCAGCAACAACTCACCAACTTTCTTTACATGTTTGCCTGTTCTAGACATTTCATATAAATAGGAGCATAGAATATGTAGTCTTTTGTCTCTGGCTTCTTTCACTTAACTTGTTCAGAGTCCATACATATTATAACATGAATCGGTACTTGATTCTTTTTATGGCTCAATAATAATCCATTGTATGATGATTATACCACTTTTTTTAATCCATTCATCCCTCCATGGACATTTGGGTTGTTTCTACCTTTTGGCTATTATGCATAATGATGCTATGAACATTCATGTGCAGTTTTTCATGTCAACATTTAAAAAACTGAGTAAAAGGGTAAAATCATAATTAGAATGGCAGGCTACTTAGAAGCTAGTGGGAATGGGAATACGCCATATAGAAACCCGTAAACTGTGGCCAAAGCAGTTCTCAAAGTGCAGGTCATCATCTTAAAGACTTTTATGAGAGCCCTGTTCCATGAGGCTCAGTTGATTGGAGCATCGTTCCATACCCAAAGGTTGCAGGTTCAGTTTCTGGTCAGGGCCCATAGCCAGGTTGCGTGTTTCCGTCGCCAGTCAGGGCGGATACGGGAGGCAACCAATTGATGGTTCTCTGTCTGTCTCTCTTTCCCTTTCCCCCTCTCTAAAAGCAATGAAAAAATATCCTCGGGTGAGGATAAAAAATAAATTAATTTTTAAGAATCTTTAAGAAAAAAAAAAAGGCATTTATGAGAAGCTGAAAAGAACTAAAGTATCCAAATAACTACTTGAGAAAGAGAACAAAATTAACCTCAAAAGTCAAATAACATAAGTAATAACTATAAATTTAGAAAATAAAATAAGGAAACACCTAACAGGTTTAATTTCTTTGAAAGCTAAATAGGAACATCTCTGGCAAGTTTAATTGGGGAAAACAGTGAGATATAACCAAAGGTTCGCATTTTCTATGCATCTATCTTTTTAGTGATGGATATGAAAATTTAAACAATAAATGATCACAACTGACTCAAGAAGGAAACATAAATAGAAAATAACCATTGAGGGAAATTGCTCTTCTGTTCATTCATTCATTCATCTAGCCATCAGACCTCCCATTTTCATCCTAACAAACCATCTAATTCTTTTTGAAGAGTAGCCAGTCTGCTCTCCTTCCTAAGTACCAGGTACAGATTTTGTTTCTGACTATTTGTACACCTCCAAAGCACGCACCAGGTTTATTCCACAGACCAGCGTAAGTCTTGTACCTAAACCAAACAAAAGTATCACCAAGAAAATGTGGAACCATCTCACTTATCAATATAGGTGCAAACTACATATAGTAAAATATATTTCAAGTTTGGTCTAGGAAGGTAAGAATAGTCCAATATTAGGGACACAGTGTATTTTACCCAGTTAATAGGATAAAATGCTAAAACTCCTATGTTTATCTCTCTGTGTGATAAATATCAGAAGCAGTTGGTTAAAAGCAATAAAACTGCAGTGAGATTGACTCATCATTAGAATATCAGTCCAAAAAAATGAGTATTTTTTTCATATGGTAGCATTAACCACGTATATAATATTATGGGGAAAAAATGATACCATCACAATCTATAAAAAAATGAAAGTGAAATTAACCAAAATGTATATGAAACAAACAATAGAACTTTACTAAAGTGCACAAAGAGATGATGATAAATGGAGATTCATTCCACTGCTGGTTAGGAACTCAGTAGTCTAAAATTAGTTTTCTCCAAATTAATAACACACACAATTGCAATAAAATCCCAATAGAATTTCTTTTTAAAGCTTGACAAAGTGCTTCTAAAGAGCATACAAAAGGATAAATAAGCAAAGAAATATATTTCAAAGAAATAATTGATGGGAATTTGGAATACTGGATTTTAAAACATGCTATAAATAGGTCCATGAGAATATATGATAAAGATTAAACTTTCAGATCAGTAGGAAAGGACAAATAGTTAATATATACTATTAAGTCAGCCAGCAATCTCTTGGGGGAAAATACATATTTAGATCTCCGTTTCATGCCACACACTACATTTCAAATCTATAAAATTATAGAAGAAAATAAAGCAATCTATTTTTATAGTCACGGAGACGGCCTTTAAAAGCATGACAATCCCTGAAGTCCTAAAATGTTTCATGAAATTGTAGTGAAAGAGACTATAAATTATGAAATTAAAGTATGGATAGCCAACTGGGAGAACATATATGAAACATATGTCATAACAGGTAAAAGGTTAATATTCAGAATTTATAGAGTGCTCACAATTGTTAAGGAAAGGATGGAATAGAGAAGTGTGGAGAGGGTATGAACAATCGCATAAAAAATACAAATGGCTAATAAACAGCTAATACCTTCAACTTCATTTACCATCAGGGAAAACCGCTATTGGATTCCAGTTTCGTCTGCCACGTTGCCAAACATCAAAATGACTGATCATGTCCAGTGTTGGGGAAGTTGTGTCAAAAAGGGCACTCTCCTACGTCCTGGCTGGATGCTCTGTACCTCTCCAGACACAACACATACCTACTTTGGACCTAACAGTTTTACTGCTGTACTACAGAAATTCATTATAGCAATATTTATGGTAAAACGTGGGGATAGTCACTAAGGGAACAGGTTAAATAAAATGTGGAGTATTCAATTTGTATTATACCATGCAGCCATTAAAAAGAACAAGCTAATTTTGAGTAATTTGACATGGATAAATACTGTGTGTCAGCAGAATGGTTAAGCGCCCAGGGTCTGGAACAGACTCATCACATGCAAACTGGGTGACCTTGAACAAATTACTTAACTTCCTTAAGCCTCAGTTTGCCCATCCGCAAAAATGGGGATATTTATAGTGCTTACCTCCCAAGGATTTAGTGGGAAGCAGGTGGGATGCTTCACGCATCCTGCTTGGCGCTGTCGTAAGCACTCAGTAAGAAAAGCAGGTATAAACTGGGGTGCGGACAGCTGCGTATTGGCTCCTGCTTTGAAGAAGCTGGAGAAGGATGCTATCAAGTGCCTGCTGTGGTCATTAACCTCGGAGAGGAAGTGGGGGGTTAGGCATCGTCACTTTCTAACTTTCTTCTTCTGTTTGATTTTGGTAGACTAAGGTTCTTTTCACTTTTCAAAAATTGGCAAATGCTATTGTGTGATTTTTAAAGGTGAGGAAAAAATTTTTAAGCCCACACTCACTGTGGACTGTTTCTGACCTCAGTCACCACTGGCCCGCCCTCACTTCAGCAAGTCAGCCTGTGCGGCAGTCGCTAAACTAACTGGTGTTTCTGATTCTGATTATAGTCCCTGCCCGCACCCCTCAGTGTGGAATAATCTAGAATACAGGAGTCGTAGCAGAGAAAGTTCCATCTCAGCTTCGCAGGGCTTTCCCTCAAGTGTCCCTTAGCAAGTGTTTCCTCGCCCGGCAGCTTCCCCTTCTATTGTGACTCAATCTGGGTCGCCTTGCGTGGGGAAGGCAGGAAGCAACCCAGATCCAGCCCGAAGACAACGTTTTGGATTTTCGGGAAAATGGGCCCAGAGGCACTTAGCCCTTCAGCCGCATTACACAAACACGCTCCTGCCTCCCTCCTCCCCACACCCGGCCCCGCCCCCTGCCCCCCACCTTCTTTGAGGAAACAAAGCAAATGAATTTCTTTTACGTCCCCCTAATTTCCACCTTCCTCCTCTTCCTCGGAGCCTTTTCCCTTCCTTCCAACCCCGGAGGCAGGCGAGGCACTGGTCTCGCCTCATTCAGAGCTGAAGAGGCTGGTGACCCCTGGTGTCAAAATTTCATCTCTTACACAATTGAACTCCTTCAGGAAACGCTGAGACTAAATTCCTGAGAACACCCCACTCCCATTGGATTGCAAATGTGGTTGGGGCAATCCTTGGCCGCAATGTGATTGTCCTGTCCCTTCCTCTGTCCCTCCCCTCCCCCAGTCCCTGGCCCCAACAATTAGGCAGTTTAGAGAACTAGGCATCTGTGACGATTATAACCTTTCTTACTGTACTGCCACAGTTAGCATCCTCAGTCAGTGACATCGTTTTCATTACCATCGCAGCTCCAGCCATAGATTCAAAAAGGTCAGTTTTAATTAAAAACTAAAGAAAAACACACTTTGTGAATTTTCCCCCTCAGAAGACTAGGTTATTGGCGTTCTTTGTAACTCCTGCTATCTTGCTGAACTTTCAGAGGGTGCTGACAGACGTAACATTCGCGGGCAGATGGCATCATCAGCCAGGACAGTGCGGACATGTTGGAGGCAGGGGCACTCTGGTCCTTGTGCCCATTCTCTGCTGGGGACCTCATGCATAAGGACCTACATCATCCCAATAAACTATCCTCCAAGCAGCAGAGCAGAAAAAGCTGTTAGATGGTCATCCTAGTGCAACTCCAGTTTTGCAGAGGCTGTTGAGGACTAAAGGGTTCACTTGCCTCTGTCCATTTCTAGCAAGCTGGGAATGGAGCAAAGGGTGCGGGGAGGTGTCAGTGTCGGAGGGGAGGGAGGGCGGAAGGACAGATGGACACACACAGGCTGAGAAGGTTCACTCATTTGCGTCTCCAGTGAGTTTAGATTTATAAAGGTGTATTTTTTTTTTAATTGAGGTAAAATTTGTACAAGATAAAATTCACCATTTTAACCACTTGCATGTGTGCATTTGGTGGTTTTTATGCCTTCACAATGTTGTACAACTGTCTCCATTATCTACTTCCAGAACATTTTCGTCACTCCAATAAGTAATCTTATGCCCACTCAGCAGTGACTCCCTATTCCTTTCTGCCCAGCCCCTGAAAACCAATAATCTGCTTTCTCTCTCTGTGGATCTAGTTATTCTGGTATTTTATATAAGTGGAATTATAAGACACGCTGCCTTTTATGGCTTCTTTCAGTTAATGCTTTCTTTCATGGTTCATGTACGTAGTAGCATGTGTCAGTACTTCATTCCTTTTTATGGCTGAGTAATATTCCATTGTATGACTCTACCACTTTTTGTTTACTCATCAGTTGATGGACATCATCTGGGTTGTTTACGTTTTGGGGCTATTATGGATAATGCTGCTATGAACATTTGTGAGCAAGTTTTTGTTGGAACACCGGTTTTTGATTCTCTTGGGTATATCCCTACAAGTGGAATTGCTAGTCATGTGGTAATTCTCTGGGTAACTTCTTGAAGACCTGCCAGGTGTGTTTCACAGTAGCTATGCGATATTTTTAAAGCAATGTTTAACTGACAGTGTTCCTTTAAACAAGCACTGAGATATGTGCCAGGCTGTGACAACACAGAGATGAGGAAAAAGCAGCCCACAGTCACAGGCAGAGATACAGTAGGAAATACTGTTGGTTCTAGCCTGGTGGAGGGAGAGGTGTGGGGCTCAAGTGGGGGCAGTTCAAGCTCTGGCTCTCAGAGGTGGCGCTTGAGCTGAAAGTCGGAGGTCGTAGGCCACATGGGGAGAGATGGATTCACAACCCTTGGGATTCTTGAATTCGAAGGGCACATCTGGCTCTGTTGGAGGATTGTGCCGTGCACCGAAAGGTTGTGGGTTTGATTTCCAGTCAGGGCACATACCTAGGTTGTGGGTTCGATCCCCTGTCGGGGTTTGTGCAAGAGGCAGCCTATCAATGTTTCTCTCTCACATTGATGTTTACCTCTCTCTCTCTCTCTCTCTCTTTCTCTCTCTCTCTCTCTCTCTCTCTCGTTCTCTCTCAAATCAATAAACATATTCTCAGGTAAGGATTCAGAGAGAGAGAGAAGAGCACATTGTGGGATAAAGAAGGCAAATGGTCCACCATGAACAGACAGCCATTTTTCATATAAGGCCATCTGCTAACCAGCTGTCAGGTTCCTGGTTTTACTGTTCATGACCTTCATTACCCACTGAGCTCCCCCTCTCAAGGTGAACCCTCATTCATTATTCCAATCTATTCCTAGTGATACTCAGATCTTTTGTGGCAGTTTTATGTCCCTCTTCTTCTTTTGTAGGACCCTAGGGCCCCGGAAGCCCCTGCCGGGTAGACAAAGCCCACACACTGAATAGTAAAATACGTTGTAGTACACATGAAACCAGCGGGGAAGCAAGGCCCCTCCTGCCAAGCAGTAGGTGAAAGGATGGCTGCCATTTTGTTTTTTGTTTTTTCTAACATACATTAGTTACTTTATCTTTCTGCTTTGCTTACAGCCTTGGAACACCCCTGGCCCCCAGCCATCCTATCTGTTGCCAGTGCTATCTGTAAAATACAAACTTGATCTTATCTGGAGCCCCGCTCCCCCACACGACCCCCTCAAACTCACAACTATTGAGTTTGTCTTCATTTCCTTCAGAGTAATTGACACACTCTAGCAGGGCCTCTAGGGCACCTTTTTTTTTTTAAATTATTATTATTTTTTTATTATTACAGATGTCCCAGTCTTGCCCCCATTGCTTACCCCCACCCACCCACTCTTCCTCCCACAGTCAATCCCCACCCCGTTGTCCATGTCAGTGGGTCATTTATACACGTTCCTTGACTAGACCCTTTCCCTTCTTTCCCCCTTCCTCTCCCTCCCCCCTCCCCCCTTGTCACTGTTAGTCTACTCCTTGTTTACATGCCTCTGGTTCAGTTTTACTCATTTGTTTGTGTTGTTCATTAGTCTTCTATATTAGGTGATAGCATAAGGTATTTGTCTTTCATTGCCTGGCTTATTTCGCTAAGCATAATTCTCTCTAGTTCCATCCATGTTGTCGCAAATGGCAGGAGTTCCTTCTTTCTGCTGCATAGTATTCCCTTGTGTAAATGTACCACAGTTTTTTGATCCACTCATCTACAGATGGGCACTTAGGCTGTTTCCAGCACTTGGCTATTGTAAATAGTGCTGCTACGAACATAGGGGCCCATAGGTTCTTTTGAATTGGGGTTTCAGGATTCTTAGGATATAATCCTAGCTATGGAATTGCTGGATCAAAAGGCAGTTCCACTTTTAGTTTTTTGAGGAAATTCCATACTGTTTTCTATAGTGGCTGCACCAGTCTGCATTCCCACCAACAGTGCACTAGGGTTCCATTTTCTCCGCATCCTCGCCAGCACTTCTTTGTTGATTTGTTGATGATGGCCATTCTGACTGGTGTGAGGTGGTATCTCATTGTGGTTTTAATTTGCATCTCTCTGATGGCTAGTGATGTTGAGCATCCTTTCATATGCCTATGGACCCTCTGTATGTCCTCTTTGGAGAAGTGTCTGTTCAGATCCTTTGCCCATTTTTTAATTGGGCTGTCTGTCTTCTTGGCATTGAATCATAAGTTCTTTAAATACAGTAGTCCCTCTGTATATCGCGGTTCACTTATCATCACGGCCTCACTGTATCGCGGGACTTCTTAAAATTTTATATTTAATTATTTATTGCGGATTTTTTGCTATATCGTGGGATTTTGCGGTACTGTACAGGAAATACTAAAGTAAATGTAAGGTTCCTACTTCGCGGATTTTCACCTATCGCAGGGGGGTCTAGAATGGAATACCTGCGATAAGTGAGGGATCACTGTATTTTGGAGATCAATCCCTTGTCTCAGATATCATTGGCAAATATATTTTCCCATACAGTTGGTTCCCTTTTAATCTTGCTAATATTTTCTTTTGCTGAGCAGAAACTCTGTAGTTTGATGTAGTTCCATGTATTTATTCTTTCCTTTATTTCCCTTGCCTTAGGAGATGTATCAGTGAAAATATTGCTACGTGGGATACCTGAAATTTTCCTGCCTATGTTTTCCTCTAGGACTTCTATGGTGTCACGGCTTACATTTAAGTCTTTTATCCATCTTGAGTTTATTCTAGTTTATAGGAGCCTTCTGTGTGGCACTGGTGACAGTCTCTCCTTCAGCCTTGTTCTCTCCCCTCTCCCCTCCGCCCACCTGATGCTGTAATTTGATGGGGCCACTTGTTCCCCAACATCACACTCCATCTTGCCTCCTGACCATCACACAGGTGGTTCTGTCTTTGAAATGCAATCTCCGACTTTTAGCCTTCTTAACCTAACTCCTATTTGTCTTTCAAAGTCCACCCTGTGTGCCTTCCATACATTCTTCTTCCTGGTTGTAGTTGTTGACTTCTCTATCCCTCCAGGAAGACTGTCTTTTTGAGGCACCCAGGACTTCATTTTCATGCAGTGACCCCATCATCTTAGACTGGACCAGTGAACATGTTTGAAGGTGGAACTTCATAGGATGATCTAGAGCAGTGGCTCTCAACCTTCCTAATGCCGCGACCCTTTAATACAGTTCCTCATGTTGTGGTGGCCCCCCAACCATAAAATTATTTTTGTTGCTACTTCATAACTGTGATTTTGCTACTGTTATGATATGCAGGATGTATTTTCATTGTTACAAATTGAACATAATTAAAACATAGTGATGAATCACAAAAACAATATGTAATTATATATGTGTTTTCCGATGGTCTTAGGCGACCCCTGTGAAAGGGTCGTTCGACCCCCAAAGGGGTCGCGACCCACACGTTGAGAACCGCTGCCCTAGAGTCTTGTACGCAAGTAGAGAGGCTTTATCTCCTCCTATAGGGTGAGAGAGGAGCCATTCCTTGAAAGTCCAAAGGCTGTTAAAATTACTCCTTAGCAGTTTTGAAAGAACATGATCAACATTTTAGGTGTACGAAGTACTAACTCAGTTTCTGAGATGCTCAAGATGAGATTTTAGGCCCTCTTTATTGCCAGAAAGCTACGTTACAGGGAACTCTCTCCTCTGAAGATTTGTCAATAAAGAACAAGGCGGCCCTTTCCTAAATGTTGGCAAAGATGCTCAGAATCAAAATTGTCGACCCTTGTCTGTATCATAGTCATAATCTATAAATTCAAATAATGTGAAGTATGTAGGTCTTGCCCTCAGGCTGATGAAGCTCAGACACAAAAATGTCTTGGAAAACGAAGAGGCACAAAATGCAGCAATATTTTATTGGCTTGTGGAGATATTTTATTGGCCAAGGCTTGGGAAGTAGATGTGCCCATGGAATTTTGTGCTGCCTCATAATTTCACACTGTAGTAAGATGTCTAGTTCCATTTTTCCCATGTCGGTGTCACCTTTTTAAAAAATAAAATATAGTCTGTACCAAATCCATCAAAATTCAAGCTCAAAGAATCCCAAGTAAGGAAGTACAGTATTTTGGGACAGTCTGACTTGGAGAGGAGGTCAACTCTCCTTGCTTCTGCGAGCTGCCAGCATCAGCTCTCCCCCATGCAAACGCACACACAAACATGCTCGCACACACGTGGACACCCACCAGCCAAACAATAATGCTTTGTGTTGTAAGGCACAACTAAAGGTCTTCTGCTTCTAATTTGAACTACATGATTTCTGTTGAACATACTTTAACTTTAAAATCTTTGCCATATATATCTAGGACACCTGTTGATTTGCATTCTATGAAAGAATTTGTGTCTTTGAGAGCATACTATAGCTGTATAACAAATAATCTATGTGGTTCTTTTTTTAAAAAAGACTAATTACTTTTTAGAGAGGGAAAGAGACATTGATTGGTTGCCACTTACTCGCACCCCAGTTGGGGACTTAGCCCCCAACCCAGGCACGTGCCCTGACGGGGTATCGAACCAGTGACCTTTTGGTTTGCAGGATGGTGCCCAACCCACTGAGCCACACCAGCCAGGGCTCTATGTGGTTCTTAAAGGACTTTCTTTCCTTCATGGATTTTTATGGCCTGCTTACCAGATTGAATTTGTGGCATATTAGATCAAATGTTGCTTGATTAAATTGAGTATCTAAAGTGACTTTTGTGTAATGAAATAAAGCTTGTTAGAAAACTACATTCTGTGCTAAGTGAAATAAGTCACTCAGAGAAAGACAAACACTATATGATTTCACTTAATAATGGAATCTAATGAACAAAATAAACAAAATAGAAACAGACTTCAGAGATACAGAAAATAGACTGACAGCTGTCAGAGGGATAGGGGGTGGGGGCTGGGTGAAAAGATGAAGAGATAAAAAAAGAAAACTCATAGACATAGAGAACAGTATGGTGATTACCAGAGGGACAGCGGGGTACAGGGAGGTAGAAGAGGGTACAGGGGGGCGGGTAAATGGTGACAGAAGGAAACTTGATTTTGGGAGGAGAACACACAATACAATACACAAGTGATGTATTATAGAACTGTTACACCTGAAGTCTATATAATTTTATTAACCAATGTCACCCCAATAAATTCAATGAAAAAAAAAAAATACCTACATTTTCCTACATAGTGTGGCCATTGTCAGCAGTACCCATTCCCAATCCTCCCTTGATTCTGGGCGAGGATTTAATTGCTCTCATTTATTGTTTATTTGAAGCATTCTTTTAAGCGGGCATCTGAAACTCCACATGTTCAAAGTAGAACTTTTGATTCCCACACCCCTACACATGCACACACTCGCACACACATGGGAGTGCAGGTACCGGTGTTCCTCTCCCAGGCTGCCTTGTGGCTCAGTCACTATGGCCTTCCTGCTCCTAAGACCCACCACGCTCAGTCTCACCTTCTCGCAGCGACATCGGACAGTCTCTCTGTCTGAGATGTTTACTTCCAGACCTTTGGTTGACTTTTAGCATTTAAGACTTGACTGACGTAAATGCTTCCTTCTCAGAGGACTCTTCCCAGTCACTCTTGATTATACCACCTTTTTATTTTCTTTATTGTTCTCATCACTCTTGGATATTTTCTTATTTACTTATTGGTTGCCATTTTTCCATCTGGATTATGCACAAAAATAAGACCTTGCTTGCCCTACTCAGGACAGTGTCTACCTGACACATACGTAGCACTCAATAGATATTTGATTGAATGAATGAATGAAACTGGCTTTAGCTGTTTCTTAGGAGGAGTTTGAAGGACCCAAGTAGTATATAAATTTGAAGCCGTCCTACGAGTTGAATTCATTTTTAATGAAATTAAGGTTTTCCTTTCCTGTGTAAAGAATACCATTTAATAACACTTTAGATTTGCATTATCTGGACTCTCAGCATTTTTTAATGTGTTGGAGTCTTCAGTTCGAGGACTTTCTGAAAGGCTAACTTTAATCACATCAGACCTGCCATTTCCACAGGGCTTAGAATAGATTCCAAAATGCCAGAGAAAATTAAATGCAAAAAAGCTCCATTTAATTAATGTTTCGGAATAAATTAATGTTTTAGGTCTGACTTTAACTGACAAGAATGGTGAATTTCAAAGTTAAAACTGCCACCCTTTTCCCATGTCTGTATTTTGGGTTGTATTCAGTCGTCCCAGTTATTTATCTCATGGGGGGAAAACGGAAACATACATACTTACTGAATTTTAAAATAACACACACTATTGTACTGATTATTCATAGGGGAATGGGTTTTAGCATTTTTTGTAACTCTTTAGTTATGTGGTAATTCCTGACTTTTCAAAGTTGGGAGCAGGTCCTACATATTTTTGTCTGTCACCACGATGCTTTAACACACTGAGAAGAGAGGAAGTAACATCTGCGTGTACAGTGTGTTCCAGCAGCTGGCTCGACTTATTCTATATATCTCAATAAATTAATTACAGAATGTTGATGTGTGCATTGGACACAGGGGAAGGAGGCACATTTTTATCTTGCCTGATTTAGTTCTTGTTTATCCTTGGATCTTAGACCATAGAAAAGAATTGGCAAGAGCTTGTGACAATTTTTTTCTGACTTTTTCTTCTTCCTCATCTTTCCTCCTTTATATTTTGTGCCTCAGTTTCCCTGTTTGCAAGATGACTGTATCCACCTCATCAGAATATTGTGAGGTAGTTAGCTGTTGTGTATGTGTGTGTCCAATATAGTCCCTGATACCAAACTATAAAAACATTAGAATGTCCTTGGAGGATTCCTGCACTGGGAGGGCTAGATAGATCTCTGAGGTCCCTTTCAACCTTAAGATTCTATGATCTTACATTTCAACAAACTATATAATTACAGCTCTTTTTAATTTTAATATCTACTGCCTCCAGTTTCCACTATTCATTAATTTGTTGACATCAGTATTTCTTTAGAGAAGTGTAACCAATGTGCTAAGCAGTAGAGTTACCAAGATAAATGATACCATCTATTTAGAGTCTACTTTGTTCAAGAAAAAGATTTGAGGCAGAGAGAAAGCTTCATCCTGAGCATTTGTTCTTCTTGGGTACTTGCTGTACTTTCAGTGTGCCAAGTAAAGACCAGCTGATGCCTACTGACCTGTCAATATGTTTAGCAAGTCTTTTGCTTTAAATAAATAGCGTTTTATTTTTCATAGTTTCCTTCTTTCTTATAAAAGTCGTGTGGGAAGGGCAAGCTCCAGATAATCTGGAATTCTGTTTGGTTGGGTTCCAGCTCTCAGTTAATCAAGAATTTCCTGGAGTTATGAGGTGTGCGCATGTTTCTTTTTTTGGAATTTCAGTTATTTGATATTTGCAAGTAATTCTTGGGAACAAGAATGGCAAACACGAAGTGTTCACAAGAAATAACAACCTTATAAAAAGCAGATGTTCAACAGTTTTATTTTTAAAAAAGATTGTAGGAAAATAAATTCAATAGTATAGTTTTTATCTTTTCTTCTTTTTCTTCCTTTATCTAGTCCAGTTATGCAAAGAAAATTCTATGAATCATTTTGTTTAATAAGTTCAAACCTACATAAACTTGTAGTGTTAGAACCATAAAACCCTGAAATATGACCATGTATCTATTAGTTATGTTAATACAAGCACAGCAAGAGGCTGTTTGCTAGGCATTGTGTAGCCATTGTTCTTACTTAAATGATGCCTTTTGATCTGGTGTGTAGAAGGACAGCTGTAAACCCACTGGGGAGCCTCTTTGGGGACATAAATGAAATAGTGACACAAACAGTATTAGAGTCATTCAGTTGAAAGAAAACATACAACAACTTAAACTTGAGGGGGAATATGATTGTGGACTTGAATTATCTATGTGGACAATCTCCATCGCATGGACAATTCCCGTTCTCCCTGCCCAGCGTGTGGTGTTAACCTGGTGGATTGGTTCTGGCTGGCTGCCCCGCCCCACCCTTTGTTTAGTGCCTTTTGTAAGAATTATCCACTGCTTCTTTTTCCTATTTAAAATTGTGATGTTGCAATGTGGGAAGTGAAAGTTCCCAAATCTCGCTGTACATTCCTAATAAAGCAACGTAGATGTGCGTGGCTAGAGGAGGGAAGAGGAAGTGGCAGGTAGGGATTAAAAGGAGGCGTGTTCTCAGAAGTCATCTGAGAGCATTTGTGCTGTCACATGGGGTCAGCTGCTTAGTGGGAGGTCTTGCATTGCTGGGGGTGTCCTGGATATAGCAGCAGAGTTCATTTATAAGAGCTGAATTAGGTAACCTCTTCATCCCACATAACTCTGGATACTGTATGATCCTGCGACTCAGAATTTAGAAAAAGGTTTTGTTTTGACTAAGTGTGTTTGATCTGGGCCCAGTGTATAATAAAACTGAGATAAAGGAAGAATATAGATGTAAATAAAAATGGGACAATTCCTTTCCTTTCCTTTAAATAAGGAAACTGAGGTTCTGAGAAGTGACCTATCCCAGGCCTCACAGCCAGGACCGGAACTTGGGAATGAGAACTCTGCTCTCACGGCCTCTCCTTCACTTGAATCTCACCTTGTCCCCTCTTTTCCTGAACCATTTTCAGAATATTTTGTGTGAAAGGGGGTCAAATATAGTATGGTGACGCAAGATTTGACTTCAGGTGGTGTGCGCACAATACAACATGCAGATGATGTATCATATATAGAATTGTGCACTTGAAACCTATATAATTTTATTAACCAACATCACCCCAATTAATTTAATTAAAAACTCACTGAGGTCAAAATGTGGCCTTCTAAGCTCAATCATTAAAGAACTTCTTGAGAATTAAATTAAAATTGGGTTAATTTTAACTTAACGTAACTGATTTTTTTCTGACTGAGCAGAACTCTTCAATGTTTTCTTTCAATCCCTCAGCTGCTATATCTTATTGCAGAGGACACTTGCAAGAAAACATAATATTTGTTGTATGTGAGTACATCTAGTCTCGCTGCTTTGTCTTTCTCTGAAGTCAGCCTTGTGTTTTCAGCCAAAAGTAGGCAGACGTTGAGCAAGGTCTGCATGTACCCAAATAAACTTGGAACAGATTGATTCTCTCTACACCCCACTAAGGATTTGCTCAGCTGTCTGCTTTTTTAAGGATTGTATTTATTTATTTTTAGTGAAAAGGGGAGGAAGGGAGAAAGAGGAAGAGAAACATGGGTGCAAGAGAGAAACATCAGTCGGTTGCCACTCGTATGCACCGTGAGTGGGAACCAAACCCAGGCCTGTGCCCTGACCCAGAATCGAACTGGCGATCTTTCACGTTGCGGAACGATGCCCAACTCGCTGAGCCACATGGGTCAGGTCAGCTGTCTGCTCCTGTCCCACAGATCAGAATCTTTGTAGAAGAACCTGGGCCACTGAAATGTGCCCATTGGGGAGTCAGAAGGAAGCCATGGTGTATCCGTTGGCTCCTGCTGCATGAGAAGAGTTGGTGCTTGAGAGGCAGATGGTCTGCGGGGAGAGTTGCTAGTGTGTCTGCCATCCACAGCCTCACCCCTGCATCCCATGTCCAAGAGCGCCAAGGCATTTAGAAACCTCTAGGTGTCTAATAAAGGGGGGTAAAACCCACTGGCCAGTGTTCAGGAGGCTGCTTTCCTCCCTCTCCCTGTTTGGGTAGGCCCCACAATGGCCTGTCTGCCATGAGGAAGCCCAGATGCCCTCCTATGGTGCCCCTCCCTCCTCTAAGCTGCGGACCTTTTAGATGCTTTTCAGGTGCCCTGTGGCCAAAGAGGCCTGCGCACCCGGGTTGCATGATTCTACCACTCATGTTTGCCTTCTGGTTATTCCCCAAAAGGGAGCCAGGACTGTCACACCCGATGAGGAATAAACAAGAAGAGAACTTTATGTTACTAATAATTTTGAATGATATGAATGTCCCTGATAACTGTATGACACGTAAGATGTTCGTGGTAGAAGGCGAGATATGTTTTAGTTTGTTATCAACGCCCGTGGTTTGGTAATAAATATTTATCAGGCAGACTTTAACGTGAAGTTCGTTCCAGGCTGGGCTGTTGTCCCAGTGAATGTTCGTGTGTAATGGACCCATAATTATTGCAAAGAGCGACATGTCAAAATGACTGGTTTGGGGGAGGTTTGATATACTTTTATTTTCCCTCACAGCTTTGACACACTAATGCATCAAGACGAAGGAACGACTGTAATTTCCTGAGTCAAGTTGCAAGGGTCCTAAGCAATTAGCTCACATACACTAACTCATAAAGAGGCGAGAGGGACTCAATTTGAGTTTTTATGTTACATTGTTAGGAGGAGAGATTATCTTCTAGCTAAATTGTCACAAAACGCACCCTTTACCCGGTTAAGGATATTATGCTTGACAACTACATTCAGTTTTTCCTTATTATTTTCACATGTTTATTGTCATGCATGTCTGTGGCCTGTTCTCAGTGTTTCAGTTGCTGTTACTTTAGAACTGAAACAGACAATTGCTCAGGACAAAAGCTGAAAGCTTTGGTGGGTCTTGGAACCCCAGAAGGGAAACACATCAGATTGTGTATTTTCTGATGTACATTTTGTCATTCTGAACACTCTCTGTGTACCACATGCTAACAATTTCTTAGCATGTCATTCTTTGTCTCTAAATCCTATCTTCTAGTTTATTTGACTCCTGGTTACTCCTTCCCAAAAATAAAACTAGAAACAAAGGCACCAATTAGGAAGGAAGAACTCTGTGCCTTACTCGAGTAGCTCATCTGCTTTTAAGAGTTTATTTTTTCAGAAAATATTTCTAAACAAGTTATTTTTGATGATGTTCCTTTTAATTGCTCAACTTTCTTGTTTCTTTGTTCTGCTTTTTTCACTTTACTTGAGAGGAATGCCAGCCACCCTGGTCTTTTTCGACCGTTCAAAAGATAAATTGGAACGTTTTTTTATATATGTGACTAATGCAATTTCAGCCTTCCTATCCTCTGCTTCACGTTGCCAGTTCCCCTCCCTTACCGATTGTGATAATATTTCATTAATACACAGGCTAGTGAAAAATTCATACTTTGTTTGCAGACTCCATGGCATGTTTACCTTTTATTCAATAACAAATGCCTTTCTGAGTGAATAGAGGAAGCAGGATTTCTCTTTTGGTATTTCATCCAGTCACATGTTTCTGCAACGGGGGATGATGGTGTCATTTATTCTAAAAAGATCATGGCATTTGAAATCAGAAGGCATGTGTTTAGATCCCACCTTGGCCACACACCTGGGTGTGTGAACCCTGGGAAGTCACTTTCACGGTTTGACCTCTACTTTTTTTTTTTTTTCATCCTTGAATGAAAGACAAGACAAAGCCTGTCTCTTCTGTAAATCCTTTTAGGGAATAGGGCAGGATTAGGTACCATGAGAAAATCTTCCCCAGGAAGACGTTGTGAATATTAATAACTACATTACACAAATTGTAATCACTGTGTACATGTTGGTTATTTTCTTTCAAATTTGGTTTTCAGTTGTAACTGACAACCCTCAGAGACTGCCTACTAATACTCAAAAGAACAAGGAGTAAGAGCTACTTATTTGGTCACAAAAGAAGCTGAAAGGATTTCTCTGTTCTTCAAAGTGTTCTTCCTCTGACCGTTTATTTTAAAGGCATTGGGACCCCAGTGGGCAAAGTCTTCTAGGTCTTGGCAGAAGGGACCAACGCCCCACCTTCGAAACTATATTGTCATGTCTTATCTCAGAAAGTCAAGTGAAAAGAATTCTTTTTTGTCTGTGTGTTTGGGCTTTTTTTTTTCCCTGAGAGGTATTTGTATTCATTATGCATCAGGACTAGATAATTTTTAAAAGAATTAAAAGTTTCTATAGAGTGCCATAATTACAAGCTCATAAACCAGGGATATTTCAAAATCAGGAAAGAAAGAGGTAAATTATTGCAGAATGGCATTTGAAAGAATTCTGTCAGCCCTCCAGGCTTAACCATGTAGCTGGTGTGTCCTTGACTTCCTCCGGTGGGGGTTAAAGGGGAGGGGTGCCCTGTGGTCACGTTGTCGAAATTCCTCCAAATTTCAGTATTCCAAAGCCTCACTGCTCATTAGTAAGATGCCCTCTCTCTTCCAGGGATTTTGCTCCTCAGATAACTTCGTGAGTGCCTAGAAATGCTCATCCATGCAACCCCAGTATCCCCTAGCCCTGATCAGTTCTGGGTTCTGGGGTGTCTGTCTCATGAATAATCAGGGCCACATCCTGCTCCTCCTCTGCCCCAGCATCTGCCGCTCTCACCAGCCCTACTGTCTGTTCTCTGCCACTCTGCTAGTCTTCTCTTTATCCCACACCACACACCAGGCTCCAAGTCCAGTTTTCCTCTTCGTTTTTGTGAACTTTTGATCCCACAATAGAAGGTCAGTGTCAATGTCTGAGCAGTCTCCTTATTTTCACTCCAGTCAGCATTTTATCAACTGTGTACCAAGCACTGCACTTCCATACGTTGTGGGGGTAAAGAGGAACCATCCAGTGTGCTGACGTGATTACTATATAATCCGCACTTAGGTAGGTCCTTGGCTGCATTCTGCTCGCAAGGTGCTATGGTAACATCTTTAGAAGATAATGATGGAGGCGTCAAGGACCAAAAGAAATGCATGAGCACACATGCCTTTGTCTTAGGATTCTTAGCATCACATGGGGAGCTGAGGAGAAGAGCTGGGCACAGGGTAGGAGGACAGAGAACAGCACGGGACATAGTAGAGTGTGTGTTTGCAGTGCCGGTAGTCAAAGAAGGAGCCCTTTGTGGTCACGGTACCTCCTTACTGGGTATGACACCTGCCTGGTCATGGAGTCTCTCCTTGACCAGAACTGTGCAAACTCAACTGTTTAAAGCCATCGGTCTCCTTGTATTGGCTCTTAGACCTCACTTGAAACGCATGAAGTACAGAGGCTTCAGGGATGGCCTTGGCTCATATTCTAAACATATTGGACAGATTCTCATTGTAGCAAAGATAAGGTTTCACTTACCACAAACAGAAGAGGCAACCCGATCCAGTGAATGAGGTAGAGGGTTTGACTCAGGCCAGCTGTTGCTCCAACTGGCGAAGTGACATAAGCTATTTACAGACACGCCAGGCAGAGGAGCCTCTCAGCAAGGCGCAGCAGAGCTTCATCTCTTCTTTCTCTTTCTCTGATTCCCACACTTAGGAGATGGATGTGTTTTCTGTGGTCATTACAGAGAATGCCCAATAACTTTTATGTTTTAATTTCCTAGTTACAGACCTATTTAGTTTTTGTCTAGTTTTCTCAAAGAATACGTATTTTTTTGTTTGTTTGTTTGTTTATATTTGAGATGTAGAGGCTCGTTATTGATTCTAATAGAGAATTCACAGGTTAAAGAAGTGAGGAAGGTGCCCTGGCTGGCTCAGTGGATTGAGTGCCAGCCTGGAGACCAAAAGGTTGCCGGTTCGATTCCCTGTCTAGACACATGCCCAGGTTGTGGGCCCAGTAATCAACTGATACTTCTCTTGCACACTGATGTTTCTCTCCTTCTCTTTTTCCCTTCTTTCACATCTCTCTAAAAATAAATAACTAAAATCTTTTTAAAGAAGAAGAAGAAGAAGAGGGGAAGGAGAAGATACAAGTGAGAGTCAAGAGGAAATCAGGCCATAAATGACGTTTTACAAATTTTATTTTTACATATCCAGGATAAGCTTTTACAAAGGTCATACCCAGAACATACTTTTAGATTCATTGTGAAGATTAGTTAGAGAACCAGCCCCCCAGTCTCTGCTTCTGGCCCTGTGAGACACTCCAAAGTGCTCTTGGAAAAGCAAAGGCCCCACACGCAGAAAGAGCATCCTCATTCTTTCTAATGGCAGGTCCGCCCACATGGCAATGCTTAGCTGCCTGCCTCTCCCCAGAGGATCTTAATCAGAGAAAAGAAGTGCAGTTTCCAAGTAGAAAAATTATACACGTACAAGAGGTACCTGCAGTGTGGTCCTTGTAACCAACGTAGGGTCTCACCGGGTCACTGTTTGTCCTGCTCCTGGTTTTCCTCCTTCAGAAACAATATGGGGCTGAAGGAATTGGGAGTGAGGGTCTCCCCACAAAATGCCTTCTCTTTCTTCTCCCCATCATCCACCCAACATCCACACACACCTGCATGCCAGCGTTTGCTTTCTGTGAACTTGGAGGACATGGGCACAGAGCAGCAGAGGCCATCACGGAGGTCCTCCCCCACCCCCTCGTGCCATCTCAACTTCTGAACACTTTTCTGAGAAAGTATGACTTCTTTTTCAAGGTCAAATGAATTAAGGTTCCATCGATACAGAAATAGAATGGCCAGGAGAAGTGGACCTGGGTTAGGTGTCCTTATAGCGCTGCAAGTCTCAACACCTTGCCCTCTGGAGCGATTTAGGACATGTTTATGGACTTTGAGGTAAATACCCTTCATGTGTAGCAACCAGACTTGGCCAGAAAGAGGTATCTTGGGTAATTGAAACAGTGCCTGTGAACTCTAGTTACTTTTAATGGTAACTCTGCACTTCTTGTTATGAAAGATAACACAAGAGTGAAAATAATTAATATATTTATCTGAACATATCACAAGAAGGTTTGTATCTTCAACGTGGGAGCAATTTAAGTCAGATCTGACCATCTTCTTGGTAAATGTTTGTGAAATACTTTTGGTCAGGACCAAAATAGAAATTAAAACATTTATTATCCTCTGTCCCTAAACCATAAGAGAGAGAGACATTGTTTAAAGTTTAAGTTTTAAACCAACACAATGATAAATAAAAACTATTTTAAAGTCAAGATGGTAACTAACGACCTATAGTTTATATTATAAATAGTAGAAAGTTTCGTAGTAACTCATGTGCTTTTTTTAGTGGTGCAAGTCTTAACCTGACAAATAGATAATGTGAAATTTATAAGACCTTCCCTAGTCCCTTCCAAAAAGAAGGAAAGCCAAAACTTGAAAGGATTAGCAGTCTTTATTTCTGCAGCCTTGTCCATAACAAGTCACACTCACCTTGGAGATTTACCTGCACGAGGAAGGTCTGGCGATATTTTGTCTGGTTTCATAAAGCCTTGTAATGGGAATAGCCAGACTGAAATTTTCCAAGTTTCCCCTTTTGGCAGTGAATCTGGCTGTAGAAACATCTTAGTTGTACAAGATATTTAAAACAGTTTATCTCTTGCTCCTGTCCACATGGATTTGTTTGTATTCCATCTCTGCCTTCTACAAGCCTATAAAATTTTGGCGGCTCTTTACAGTCAGGGCTGAGGCCACCTTCTATGGACGTATATTTTAAATGAACACTTTTTTTCACTTCTTTAAAAACATTCTGTCCAACATTCACGCACCAACCGTTTGAAGGGCTCTTGCTCCTTCTGGGTTGCTGAGATCTAAACATCGAGATGGAAAACCTACAGAGTCCTTGTCTCTGTTTTCTGAATCTCATAGCTCACAGGCTTTCACACCCTCGTATGATAAAGTCAAACTGCATTATTCACTTCTGCTAATTTTTCAGTCTTGAAAGTAAGGGTGCTTTACACTAGATATGACTAAGGTCAGTTCTTCAGCCAGGAAGTGTCTCTGACCACAGATGCCTGCCTTTTAAGGAACATGTAGCCCTTAGTTCGGACCTTCTGCCTTATTCCTGTAATATGCTTTCGGGGTGCACGTATACTTCTTCACCTTGCCAGCAAATTTGGTCTGATGAGTCCAAATGAAAAGAAAAAACGTAACATTGCTTTCTTTTCTTTTTCTTGTTTTACTTATGGGATCGCAAATTTATGATCAAAGGATATAACTCAGGAACAGCCAGGTGGAAGAGATGCATGATTCCAGTACTGTTGTATGTATTTGATAGCTGATTAGTCAAGAAAGGATTTTTCATCTCAAGCTTTTGCCCAAGTTTTCTGAATAAAATATAGCCATACTATTTCATGGTCTAGCACAAAAAGGAATTGTTGGTTTGATAGGAAGTGACCTTGACCTGGCAGGACATCCCAAGAGTGAGTCCCATGTTGGGAGCCGTTTTCCTCCCTGGGACCATCCTCTAAAAAGGAATCAGCACAGTCCCTGGAATCACTTCAATCATTGGAAATGAAAAACTCAAGGGAGATATTCCAGGAACATGGATATAAACAGAAGATAATTGCATGGTTTTGCTTCAAGTTAAGTATATCATTTTAAACCTTTTGCAAAATACTTTCTCCCTTAGTATGAAGAAATAGAGAAATTTGAGCTACTACTCTGGGTTTCTGTGTAGCATGAAAACTGTTCAAAAGTGAAAATATTCTTTTTTAAATTTTACTTTTCCATTTTAATTTTAAGAAGTAAAATTTTTACTGTTTATCATTGGTCTCTGCCTCCCTGGAATGAAAAGTCCACAATGGCAAGGATTTTTGTCTGTGTTTTTTTGTTTTTAAGATTTCATTTATTCATTCTTAGAGAGAGGGGAAAGGAGGGAGAAAGACACACGGATTCATGGTTACGAGAGAAATCTCCATCAGCTGCCTCTCGCACGTGTCCCCTGCTGGGGACCTGGCCCACAACCCAGGCATGCACCCCAACTGGTAATCGAACTGGCATCCCTTGAGTTTGCAGGAAGACACCCAATCCACTGAGCCACACCAGTCAGGGGCTGTCTGTGTTTTTAATTCACTTCTGTGTTTCTGTCACCCTGAAAAACAGCTGGCATTAAATAGACTTTCACAGTATATTTTGTTGAATGAATGGTTGATTGCCTAATATCATTCACTAACACTTAGTAGAGTTGTCAAGGCAAAGGAGACATTCCAAATGAGATGCCCGATTCTGTCATTACTTGTGACAAGTATATACACTAACTCTGATACTCAGTACTGAATGCTCTATAACCATAGTGTGGTTTGTGCCATTTTGGAAATTAGCAATAAAACCACAGGTAAATACTTAAGTGAATTATTTGGTCCTCATATTTTTCAAAGTCCTTCCACTTAAACTCTGGTACTTTTAAGGAACAATTATTTTAGCCTACTCAACCTTTTCTGGAAGTGGCAACAAGCAATAAAACACCCAAAGTTAAGGAAAAAATGGATGATGACTACATGGGTAATTTAGATTTGGCTGAATAACGTTCCTTTGCAGAGTAACATCTGAAATTAGTTTGGTGTTTCATATTGAACTTGGGTCTGTTTTTATGAAGGTCATTTCCATGGCCTTTGCAGTTGCAGATACCAAAATTTTAGATAAACTAATTAGCAGATACTGAGAGTAAAAAAAAAAAAAAAAAATTCCATTATAATGTCTTTGTAATCACCTGGGTTTTATAATGTAATAGATAGGCTCAATTTAGAAATAGAGTCCTGCCAGAATTTGGGAGCTTTATTGAGTTTGTTCAATAAAGGGCTGAAGCCCCTGCCTTTCGGCTTCCCACCCTGCTTCTGTAGTGGGAGAGAATAGGCATTGGGCTTAATCCCAGCTTTCCATTGGTTTCGTGGTGTTCCCTTGGATGTTGTGGGCATCACGGCCGCTTTAGTTACGCCCTTCGCTGTAAAGTGGGAAATATATTGTCTGTTTGGCAGTGTACTGATGAGAATAACTGAGATCCTGCTGGAGTGTAAGTAGGTGCTGAAGACATCCTTGTTGCCTCGTCCTTTATGTATTAATTTAGGGTGGCACCGGACAGACTGAAGATTCTGAGATACATGTTCCTCCCACTTCCTCGACTCCGTTGTCATTTCTCTGCTCTTGGGAAGTACTGGAGTCTAAAGCGTTGTTTCCCAGACTTTTACGTTTCATGGACCAAGAAAACTTTAGCAGCATACCGATGCTAACTTTTTCTTTTACCAGCTAAAGACTTTACAAAAATATATACCTTATATGGTCAACATCATTTCAGAAAAGGCAGGATACACGTACTTGCATAACCAAAAGGGAAAATGATCTGCAAGTGAAGGACTGACCTGAACAGTGTGTCACCTCTGGTCAGAGAGCAGAACAGTCCAGGGTGGGCATGTAGGACCCACTTTCTCCCACTTTTCTGACACAGAAAGATGGTTTCCTTCCTCATTATCACTGCCCCCTAAGTGAGCCCCTCTTGGGGCCACCCATGAGATGAGCATGGGGTTGGGGTCATTACTCCTGTCCTTTCAGGCTATTTCTTGGGGACAGGAGACAGGGCCATCACCCCCTTTGACGTGCCTGCTCAGCTCTTACCGTTTTAGGGGCCTGAGTCTGTGGTGAGCCTGGGGCTTGGAGACTTTCACCAGCCCTAAATGCACATAAATTAAAGAGTCTGTTTTTAAACATGGATAATAGAAAAAGACATGCTGGCGAATATGGGGGAAGGTGTGAAGCCCACCTGGGACGGCAAATCAAATCAGCTTCTGACTTGATGCCGTGGAAACCCGGGTGAGTGGTGTAGAGTTTCATGACCTGACCCCCTCTCTGGACATCTTTTTAACCATCAGCATTCAGGAGCCGTGTGTTCTCATTACTGATGCTGGTGATTTGAAAAATACTTAATTCGGGCCTGTTTGGTGAAGAGAACATTTAGTAACTGACTACTAGGTAGAGTTCTGTGTTAGGGACAGGGTATTGGGTCTTTCAACTCTGGCCAGTCTCCAGGAGAGTTATTTATTCTTTTTAGAAGTACACAAATTACAAAGGCTGTTTGTGTTTGCACACTTGAAAACACAGCATTTGCATGCTGCTTACAATCATTGCACTAATGATCCTGGTGCTGTCGGTCAGACTTCTCGGCACTGAGGACTTCTCATGACCAGCAGCACGTTGTAGGTGGACCCATCGGTCCACATATATTTCATGTATATTAGGGACATTCCAATCTCTAGGAGGGACCTGAAGCTCCAGGGGAAAAGGTGATGAAATAGGCTCCAGTTCAGGGCTCTTACTGGGCCACGGTGCCAGGGACAGTCACTTTGGTGCCCTCGAAGTTAAAACTTCTTGTGTCTGCACTGAATTTCCTTTCTCTTACTTTTGTGTCCCTCTTTGGGGAAGGATATTCTCCTGGCCTAGACCTAGCTGTAGTAAGATAAACAGGCTGTTCTACTACAACCTGTCCAGCTCCAAGGCTTAGGGCAGGTGGTTTAGGCTAGCTCTGGGCTTTAGGGAAGGATGCTTTTGTATTTATCCTTCCCTGGAGCTTCATCTTTAGAAGTCAGTTGTTGCTGTTAGCAACAGGATGCGGTTGTAGGCCTGGGGACCAGAACCAGCAAGGCCTCTAGACTTGCTCTAATCTAGACTTCACGCTAGAAGGTAAAAGTTCCTGATGGGCAGGGTGACCACAAGTTCTACTTTGTCCTGGCTCAACCTGGTTTACACATTTGTCCTGGTGTACTTATTAATAGTGTCCCCTTTCGCTGTCAGAGGACAATACGTTATATGATCATTCTTATGTGTCACTGACCTATAGCCCTCCAAAGCTCTGAATAATAACAGTGTACATTTGGCCAGAATAAATAAGCCCAGCTCCACCGCATCTCTCACAAACCCGTAGCCACTAGGGAAGTCCTGTCTAGAATTAGGGTTTCAGCAGCTTAACCAGAAATCTTTCCATTTCACCACGGTCCAACATCTGGTGCTGGGAGAGCCATACTGACAAAACTGGATATGCCACTGAGCCAGAAATGAAGGCTGAGAAGTTGAGGGTATGATTTCAAGGGAGAATCTTAAACCCCAGATTGGGCTCCTGATGGGTCTTCTCTAGCAAACACAGTTATCTCTCAAGTTAAGAGAGATAGTATGTTTTCAAATGACCTGTTTTTTTTCTGAATAATTAAGTGATGCGTTAAAATGAGTCAGAATAGGGTTTGAATCCCACTCAGTCCTTACGAGCCATTGACTGAAGAAAGTCACTTGACCTTTACCCGTTTTGTCATTTGTTTTATGAGGACAACATGCCTCTTTTTCACGATTTTCCTGTGTTTTTTCTGCTCTAGAGCTCTACTGTGCTCTTCCTTCTTTCTAGACACCTCTTTTGCTGCCTTAGTTAACTGTCTGCTGTTCTTCTTTCAATTTAAATATCAGCTCTTCTGAGAAGCCTTTCTCGTTTTCCTAGGTTAGTAGGGCGCTCCTCCCTTCACCTGGCATTGATCCACGGCATCCGTGTGCCTCAGCCCAGCTTTTATCCATACCGTTTATCACACTGGGTTGTACTGTCCATTTGCTTATCATCCTCTCGTCCCCTAAATGGGCATCTCTGTGAGGGCAGGAACTGGCTCGTCGGCTTCCCTTCGCCTTTGTATCTCCAGCCACGGGCCCAGTGCTGTACTCATTAACAGACCCTCCAATACTGAGCAGTACAGATGACCCTTGAACAACGCAGTGATTAGGGGCACCAACTCCCTCACAGTCGAGGATCCACCTGTAACCTTAGACTCCCTCCAAACTTAACTGTTGATAGCCTACTGTTGCCAGGAAGCCTTACCGAGAACATCAGTAGTTTGGTTAACACATAGTTTGTATGTCATATGTATTATATTCTTATAATAAAGTAAATGATATGACCCTAAAATAAGAAAATGTTACTAAGAAAACCATAAGGGAGAGGTAATACATTTACAGTAATGTACGTATTTATTGACACAAATCGCATATAAGTGGACCCACACAGTTCAAACCTGTGTTGTTTAGGGGCCAATAGTGTTTTCCAAATGAATGAGTTGGTGAAGACGGGCTAGTCAGGAGTGTTCTCACAACTTAAGTTTGGTCAGTAAGCAGTTCTGAACTTCAGGATCATATGTGGAATAGGATTGTGTCTCCCTAACAAATTGTATTCTGGCTAATGTGTACGTGATCTCTGGTATTTGGTATTATCTAGACACGTGGACTCTGTAATTTCAGAATTCACTTCTAGTTCTTCAGCTAACTTCATTTACACTCAAAGTTCTGGCTTTCCTATGAAGAAAAACATAACTTAAAATTGCTTTGCATAACCTTTAGGCTACTATAGGGTATTTTGGGAAACATCTTTTTTTTTTTCTTTTGTAGGAGCTCAGTTTCAACCATAATAGCAAAGGCATAGCAACAGGAATGACTTCAGTGAATCTTTCATTGTAAGAAAGTTTTCCTATTGAGAAGAAGGGAAGTAATTATTAACAGAGTCATGAGGAATTCAAAATTATCTGCAGAATTGCAGGACTCCATGATGAGACCAATGTATCTCTTCCTTCGTGAAACCCTCTCCCAGACCATTCTTGGTCATCCCAGGCCATCTAGTTTAGGAGCGAACCGTGCATAGACATTTTTGTTTGTTGTACTACTTTCTGGAGTCAGTATTGTATATTGTTATTTATTTTTCCTCAGCGTTGCCATGTATCCTCAGCTAAAGCACAGGCTTCTGGAGAACATGGACTTGCTCTCATATTTTTTCAGGACCTCTTAATGTCCAGCACAGCTTCATGTACTAAATGAGCGCTCAGTAATTTTTTAAAGTATATTCTATTGATTATGTTGTTACAGTAGTCCCATTTTTTTCCCCTTTGCTCCCTTACACCCAGTACCCCTCTTCCCTCTAGCAATCCCACCCCCCTTAGTTCATGTCCATCAGTCATGCATATAAGTTCTTTGGCTTCACCCTTCCCTATATTATTCTTAACTTCCCCCTGTCTATTTTGTACCAACCAATTATGCTTCTTAGTCCCTGCACCATTTCCCCATTTCTTCCCCTACCCCCTCCCAGCTGATAACCCTCCAAATGATCCCCATACCTATGATTCTGTTCCTATTCTGGTTTGCTTAGTTGGGTTTTGTTTTTATTTTTTAGATTCAGTTGTCGATAGTTATGAGTTTGTTGTCCTTTTAATGTTCATAGTTTTGATCTTCTTTTTCTTAAATGAGTCCCTTTAAACATTTCATATAATAATGGCTTGATGATGGTGAACTCTTTTAGCTTTACCTTGTCTGGGAAGCACTTCATCTGCCCTTCCATCCTGAATGATAGCTTTGCTGAATAGAGTAATCTTGGTTCTAGGTCCTTGCTTTTCATCACATTTAATACTTCTTGCCAGTCCTTTCTTGCCTACAAACTTTCTTTTCAGAAATCAGCTGATAGTCTTATAGGCACCCCTTTGTAGGTAACTCTCTACTTCTCTCTTGCTGCTTTTCAGATTCTCTCTTTATCTTTCACCTTTGGCATTTTAATTATGATGTGTCTTGGTGTGGTCCTTCTTGGTCTAGCTTCTTTGGGACTCTCTGTGCTTCGTGGACTTGCATGTCCATTTCCTTTACCAAATTTGGGAAGTTTTCCTCCATTATTTTTTCACATGAGCTTTCAATTTCTTGCTCTTCCTCTTCTCCTTCTGGCACCCCTATGATTCAAATGTTGACACATTTAAAGTTGTCCCAAAGATTCTCAAGCCTCTCCTCAGTTTTTTCAATTCTTGTTTCCTCATTCTGTGTTGGTTGACTTTTTTTCTTCCTTATGTTCCAAATCATTAATTTGAACCCTGGTTTCCTTCCCTTCACCATTGGTTTTGTGTGGATTTTCCGTCGTTTCATTTACCATAGACTTCAGTTCTACTCTTATGCGTTTGCCGTACTTAAGCATATCTGTCAAGCCTGTGAGTATCTTTATCACCAGTGTCTTGAACTCTGTGTCCGTTAGGTTGGCTATCCCCTGGTCGATTAGTTCTCCCACTGGAACCTTGATCTATTCCCTCTTTTGGGCCATACTTCTCTGTCTCCTCATCTTGACAGGCTCCTGTATTTGCTTGCCTTTGTGTCTTAGATAGAGCTGTCACTCCTGTTACGTTGTAAGGGGTGGAGCCTTAGGTATTCTTCAGTAATGAGCAACCCATTTTACCACGTTGTGGCGCTGTATGTGGGGGAGGGGTCAGAGAGGGAACACTGTCGCTTACTCAGCACTGGCCTCTTTTCCAGGCACTTCTACTACTTCCATATGGGACTGGCACCTCTCTAGCTGTGGGTCTGCAGACATTCTAGGACTGTGGGGCCCTTTAAACAAGTGGACTCTGCTGAGAGACTGGCAGTTTCTTCCTCTGCTCCAACCCCCGCTGGTTTGCACAGTCAGAAGCAATGAGACTTTATTGTCGCCGGCGGTAGAACCATGAGCTGTGCGGTCTGGTTTGCTGCTGAGAGCGCTCCCCAGTTGTCCCTCCCTACTTTTTAAGATGTGTGACTGTGCTTTTCGCCGCCACTGCTGCCACCACCATACGAATCCTCTCCACCCAGCTCCACCCACCCCCACCTGTCTGGATGAGTATTTCTTCTTTATATTTTTGTCTGTTGGACTTCCATGCAGCTCAGTTTTTTGGAAATTCTGGTTGTCTCTAGTTTTGAGGTAGTTGTATTCCTTCTTAGTTGTGGAGAGAGATGCAGTGTGTCTGTCTCGGCCTCTGTCTTGGCTGGAAGTTTTAGTAACTTTTTTTATGAAGAGAGAAATATTAACCAAAATCTTAGGTTATACTAAGTGACAAGATAAGACCGGCCTTATTTTTAAAAGAAGACTAGGAGGAAAGACAGCAAAACCCACAAGCTGAGCTATGTTTGGATAATTGGCAATGAGCAACATTTATTTTCCAGATTTTTTCACTTTTTCTGCAGTCATGGCTATTATTTTTTATTATGAACAAAAAAATCATAAATGTTATTATTTCAAAAAGACGGTATTTTTCTGCCCTAGAAACACAGCCACACTCGTTGGCAGGTAGGAGCAGCTGTTGGAGCTGAACTGTCTTCTTGCCGCATGATTCACCCGTTTGTCAGGGCAATGAGGATGAGGTGGTGCCAACTGCATTCTTTTGGTGGAAGTTTGGAAAGATTTGTCTGGAAAACCAATTAAGGGCAGCGCTGCCATGGTGTGTTTTTGGAGGTATGCTTAAGAATCGAGAAGTTACATAATGCTGAGAAATTAAGACAATAACCCAATTTTCTTAACAAGTCCCTTACCAAATATTTTTGTGGTGAGATTGTGCAAACCTCTCAGATTTAATCTAAACATATCCTTAGGTCTTTGAGACCAAGTTCCCTAGAAAATTACTGCTGGCAGGTATGGCTCTACCAGCAGTAATCCTTTATAGAGCCTGTCCCCTGTCACGTCACTTGGATGATCTCATTTCGTCTTCATAGAACCCCAAGGAGGCAGGTATTTTTATTTGTTAATATTTTATTGACGAGGAGCCTGTGAGCAAGGAAGGTTAATTAATTTGCCAGCAGAATGGACGTTGGGGGGGGGGGCACGTGGCCCTCTGCTGGGTGCCTTGTGCTATGCGGCCTGTGCCTTCAGGAAGCTGAAGTCACCTCTGGGGAGATGGGATGTAAAGAGATGATAAAACTAAGGTAACACTTCGGGAGCACAGAGGAAGCAAGAGCTGCTCAGGCGCCTTGGCCTAGCGTTCAGTGACCTCTACTCTCCCATCCTGGGCTCCCCCACACGTGTCCTTGTCTGTCCTGTGCACGTCCTTCTGGTTTCAGCGGGTGGCAGTGACCATTCCTGCTCATCTCTCAATACCTGCTACTCCCTCCAGCTGTTCGCAATGGCATTGGGATTTGTGTGGCCTTAGTATGTGCTGAGTCATCGCTTTAACACATGATTTCATTCACTCCTCACAACTATGCCCTTCAGATGAAGAAAAGGAGGTTTTGAGACCTTGCATTACATGTTCAGAGGTACGGTTAGGAAGTGAGATACCTCAGAATTAAATCATGTTTTGTCTGATTCCCAAGGCCCATGACTTTAACCCCCAGCCCCCACCCCCCTCTCATACCAGAACTCCCTGGACCCACATCTGCCTCTTTTGACTTCTCCTGTGCCTTCTGGTAGGGGACCTGGGCCTCTAGTGCCCCCAAGCACTTTGACTGTGGTAGACACGCGATGCAACACAGGGCTGTGCGAGACGTATGGCTGTGAAGAGAAACTTAATTTTGAAGTTCCAAAGAAGCCGGTTATTTTCCTATTTCTTCCCTTCCTCTTGGAGACTTCCTGCGGGGAAGTTTGGTTGGCCTTTGAAAGCTCCAGCTGCGGGTCTCATTTCACTCTGCAAACAAGCAGTCCGTTTTAGTAGGTCTCCTATCCGACGTCTCAGGTGCCAGATGAGGAGGGATGCTCGGCCAAGAGCTGCAAACACTTGAAAACAGTGACGTTTTTGAGAGGTCCTAGCACTGTCCAGTCCGAGTACAGACGCCCAGGTCACAGCTGAGCTGCCAGCCAGCACACGTGTTCCTCGGTATAGCAGCGGCCACTCGCTGCTGTTTCCATGGTGTGAAAACAGTGACTTGTGGTGGAGAAAACATTTCAAATTCTTTCAATGCTGCAAAATTGACAGATGGTAGTGATATTAATATTCAGGTCCGTGCTAGCTTTGGGGCCACCTACATGCCATGATCCTTGTAGCCACAAGATGTCAGTATGGTATCAGCCCTGGGCACCTAACACTTAAAATGGTGCATCCCTGTCCATGAAGCCTGAGATGAAGGCTCGGTCGGGACGCTGGCTTGCCTCGCCCATTTCCTTCTGCTGCAGGATTAGCCCACATACTACTGCCTTTTTGATTAATTTTCCCTCTGCAGTTTTCCGTTGGTTCACACTTCATCAGGAGGCCTTTCTGAGTTCTCTCTCTAAATTTAAATACTTTCCTACCTCCTCCCTGAGTCACAAATAACTGTAGGAATCCCCCATTTTGGTGTTATCTCCAGCACTTTTAAAACTGTGCAAAAGGATGTAAGTAACCGCATGGTTTTATCTTTTTCTAAGGAGGGTTTTTAAGTAATTCAGGATGGAGGCGAATGTTTTTTGTTTGTTTGTTTTGTTTTGTTTTTGGTTTGTATTCTCTCTCTCAGTTTAACGTAGAGAGAAGAAAGTAAAAAGCCATATTAACTAAGTCAGCAAAATGGGGAAATGGCGCTCAGGGAAGGAAACATTATGTTGAGGCCTGGTGTGCCCCTGTAACCTTTGTAGAGAAGGAGGTATATTATGCCCCTTTCTCAATTAGCTAGTAAACACATGGCAGAGGCTGATTTGGACCTGGATGTGTCTGGCCCCGGAGCCCGGGCCCACCAAAAGTCTGGTAACATTACTCTTGTAATCCTTCTGTATCATAAAACTCAAGGAGGAATCCATGCGCATTTTGGTCAGCAAATGACTGCTGAGTCCTGGCTACACAGACGATGGCATGATGTAAATAATACAGAGGCCTAGTAAATATATTTTCTGTCCTCAGGAAGCAAAATAAAGTCAAGAAAGGCAAAGCCACGTACGCCGAGATCAAGAGGAAACATTGAGGCGGTGGCGTTTCCTTGGAATGATGGCGGAGTGGCAACGCAGAGGGCAGGGCTCCCGTGTAGGACAAGTGCCAGTCCTTCCACGGGCTGTCTCTGAGACTGGCCTTAAATCAGCTGCTAATGCAAAGCGTGTCGCTAAGGTTGCTCCTGCCCTGACATTCTGTGGTTCTAAGATGGAGCAATATGAGAAGGGGACATAATCCAGGCTGACAGAGGTTGCCACCCATGCACGCCTTTGTAACCCAGATGGTGAGATTACTGTTAATCCTCTCTCTAGGTGGTCTGGTCCAAGCGGGACAGGTGAAAGCAAGACAGGAGGGAAGGCATGGCAGGGCTGTTTCCAGGGTCCCGGCCCACACTTGGCTGGGAGGAGCACAGATTTGAAGCTTCTGGGAAGGCCTGGTGGGGGAAACAGTGGGGGGCTGCTGGACTATCACTTCAGAAGTACTGTGTCAGGGTGATGAAGCTGGCGAGGATGGACAGGAGAGCCACAGGGATGACTGAATGTTTGAAAAATAAGACCCGAGAGGAGAGGTTAGAGAAACAGGGGTTATGTAACCTGGGGCTCCTCAGAGGTGACTTTGGCAGGCTTCTTCTAGAACAGGACTCTCAGTATCGCGGGTCAGAGAGCCGTGACTGACGCCATTTGCCCATAGCGAGTGGGGACAGACTCCAGCTGAGCCTCGAAAATTTTAGATTTGATCCGTGGAAAAGTTTTCTGCGGCAGCAGCTGTGAAACATGAACTACATCGTGAAGAGGACTTTATAGAGTTTTCTTTCTTCCTGTCTTAAAAAGCCAGAAGTTAGTAGAACCTTTCTATAATTATAGGCTTAACTTGACACTATAGGATATGTTGTATGCAGCTTCTGCTGTGTTTGGTTTGAGAGGAACATGACTGGCAGAGAGAATATCCTGTTTTATGTAAGAGTGAATCATATTAGTTATGAGAATGGGGTCTGGAGAGGATAATTATACAATTTTCCTTTTAATCTGGAACACTGGAGAGTGATATGGGGTGCCATTAATAATATGCTGGGGCAATAGGCACAAAATGACATTGTCCCTGACAACCTGTGACTCCTGGTCACTCTGACTTGGGGCGTGTCTTGTTAGGGTGATTGTCTTCAAATAGAAATCTCACGTCCTCTTCTGTTCTTTAGACTGTTCTGTGGCTTCCCATTGCACCCAGAATAAAGCCCACACTCCCTCCAATGGCCCACGAGGGCACAGGAGGGCTGGCTCCTGCCCCTCCCAGCCTCTTCCCTGAACTAACACACAGCGCATTCCCACCTCCAGGCCTTCGCCCTTGCCGTTTCCTCCACCAGGAGCCTTGCTCTCCCTGTCCCAGCCTCACCCCTACCCTCCCCTTCGCCTGGCTGGCTCCTTCCAGTCCCCTAGGTCTCGGCTGGAACCTCACCTTCTTGGAAAGCCCTTCCCTGACCTCCTTGCTATGAGTCTTCTTTTCGTCCCCCAGGTCGTTTCCTTCATAGAAACGGTCACACATTGAAAGTATTCCCTGTTTATCGACCTTTGGCCGTCTTTTTCACCGGCATGTACACACCATGAGGGCAGGAACCACACCTGGCCTATTCCCTGGTACCTGGTCTGGGCGGCCCCTTGCTCAGGAGACACGGACAAGATACAGACCTGCAGAATCGGTGACTGCTGCTTAATCCCCTGACTTCCCTTTGCACCCACAAGGCCTAGGGCTCTAACGCAGGAATCTGCTGCATCATGTAAGTCCTTTCATTCAACAGAATAGATTGAACTTGGTACACCCATCCTGTGCCTAAAGAAAAAAGCCTAAAGCAGCCCCTGTCCTTCGCAAATGTAGGGCATGTCGCTCAAGTTAAATAATGGTAAATGCTAAGGGCCAGTTAAGGGGCCAGGGGAAGCTGTGGCTTTGGCCTCCCATCCCCATTTCTAGTTTTCTTACTGAGGTAGTTCACACAATAGGATGTTTTTATTTATTTCCTTGGTGACCTTTCCCTTCCCAGAATGTAAATGTCAAGACAGAGAGGCTGTCTTTCTCTTTCTTGTTCACTGCTGTATTTCTAGTGTCTAGAACAGTGCCTGGCACACAGTAGGTGTTTAATAAGTATTGATCTAATGAAAAAGAAAGAATGAGGTCAAAGCAAGCATAGAATGCCTGGGCTGCATGTAGGTTTTTATTTGACCCCACTGAGGGGTGGAGGGGAACGGCCCAGAATGCGATAATGCGGCAGATAAGGGCAAAGAGAACCCAGTAGGGACCAGATCTTGAATTGACCTGTTTGGTCTAGAAAACAAACCAGTAAGTTTAGTTTTATGTCTTGAACTCCCACATCATGTCCCCTTGGCCCCCTTCCCCTCATCCTCACTCATTTGGTCTGGGTGACACCCAAGGCAGAGGTGTCAGGGGAAAGCTGGCTGCCACACACATTCCCTGGTGCTGGTATTGAAAGAGCCAAGCAAAAATGGGCCGCCTCGGGACTGTGCGACTGGTCCAGGGATTAGCGTTCAGTTTGTGGGTTGTCCAGGCCTCGTAGCCCCCTTTCCTCTGCATTCCCATTCTGTGGTGGTTCACTGCCTGGTTTTAACTCCTCCTGAGGTTGGAAACGTTAATTTCCATGACATTAAGAGCTCCAGGTTGGCAGTGGAAGCATTGCTCAGTGAGTTCTGCTGGAACTTTACCTCCACTCAAGCTCAGTCCAGTCTGAAGCACAGAAGGGACATGTGCAATATCCATGTGGCTTGGTCTGAAGGCACAGGTGGCCCTGTCACAGTGCCTTGAAATTCCACCATTCAGTTCACTCCCATGGGCTCAGAGGCTCTCCTTTGTCCTCGTCACAATGCCACAGCTATTTGGAGGAGCAGCATTGGAAGGCAACTTTCAGCCAGCATTGGAACGGGGCGAGCTGAGTGGAAAGCTCTTTGGGATCGGAAGTCTGATGAAATGTGGAAGGACTATGGTGGGTGGGAGGGCAGAGGCAAACTCGGAGCCTGGGGGGGATATGTGATCCCCCTTCCGTGTGGCAGAGCTAACAGTCAAGGAGGGCTCAGACAGCAGGGACCTCAAGTGACTGGCTGGGTGAGGGGGTGTTTCTTGCCTGCCAACAGCATCCTCATCTAAACACACAGTCCTTTTCGGGGTGGGGGGGGGGTGCATGGAGGATATGTGTATAATTTTCTAGGTTCAAATTATATTTCAAACATAGAGAAAATGCAACAGACACACCCCCGTGCATCTGCCATCTTGCTTTAACACATGTCTGAGAGCATCCGTTCCCTATTTTTTTAAACAACTTTTTTTAAAGAATAGTTTTAGATTAATAAAAAAATTACAGACAGTACCAAGTTACATATTCCCACACCCAGTTTTCCCTGTTACTGACATCTTACAGTAGTGATATAGTTTATTTGTCACAGTTATGAACCCAACTGACAACCAAAGCTCACACTTTATTCCGATTTCGGCAATTTTTACCTAACGCCCCTTTTCTGGCCAGGAGTGCATCCGGGACGCCGCATTGTCGTTAGACCCTGTGTCATTTCATAGTCATTCTGCCCCCGCGGCTGTAGGAAAATAGAAGGTTTATAACTGTCCTGTGGGTGAGCCCTCCATCTTTAAGCCCCTCTCTTCCTAATGACAGAGTTCTTGTTCAGAAGCCCGTTTCCTGTTTGCCTCTGCTCCAGAAACTCCGCAAAGATGAACTCTTTGACAGCCCGAAAGTATTCAGTTTTCTGATGCCCAAATTTACCACTACTGGCTAGAATCCAGGGGATGTATAACTAGATATGAAGAGAGAGGCCCTGCCTGGGTGCCTGTCACGATGCCATTTGTGCCACTGTGCATGGCTCCTGTCTTTGCACCGCAGTGGGAAGGGGCTCCCCAGTTCTGGGAACCAGCCACCAGTGCCCTCATGGGAAATCCTAACGCAAGAGTCACTTTCCTAATCCCTTACCTTTGTCTCCTAAGACAGAAAGCTCTTAACTGAGTAGGAGGAGAATGTGTATTTTTTTCCTGAGTAATTCTAGTACTGCATCTATTTGGGTGGCTATTAGAATCTTGGATTTTAAACCACTATATTTTTACAGCTGTGGAATCTAGTGCTTGAGTTGATTTAACAAGCAGCCATGGGTTTGTTTTCTGGCCTACGTCTGCCACTGGTGCTCTGGGAAAATTTGATCTGAGGCCTATTTCTAGGAACATGTTCTGTACTTTTTATTTAAATGAGGATGGCAGCCTATTGTGCTTGCAGACCACGCCTTAATTCTGGATGCGTGACAGGTGATTCAGATAATCGGAGCTGTGAAAAGTAAAGATGGCCAATTCAACCAGGAGTCCTGAGGGGTGGTTTCCTAGGCCCTGGTCTGTGGCCAGGATTAAAGACCTGCTCAAGTCCTCTTTGTGATGTTCCTCATGGTATTATATCCTTCGCGTCACAGTCAGAGGTGCCTGAAGCCTAGGCTGGCACGTGTTCCTATATGCCATGGAACCGGAGATTACTAGGCTGCTTTGGTCGTTTACAGAGCACTGGTTCTAGAAGTGTAGTCCTGAGACGGCAACATTGGCATCACCTGAGAACCTGTCAGATAGGCAGAGTCTCAGATCCCATCCCAGAGCGGCTGCTGAATTAAAACCCTGGAGCTGGGGCCCAGCGGTGTGAGGGGTGACAGGCCCCCTCCCCTCAAGTCTGAGAAGTACTGTCAGTGTATGACCCATCCTGAATGCCCCTTCTTTACCCCCACTCTCTTCTTCAATCGTGGACACATTCTTTTATTCGTTCAATCAGTATTAAATGAGCGGGCGCTGTGCTGGGAGCCAGGGTGGAGGTGGGCTGGGGAATCACAGGTGAACCAGCCCCCGTGCATGTCCTCGTGGAGCGGGACTTAGCAGTGGTTCCCAGCCCTGGCTAACGTTAGGGTCACCTGAGGAGCTTTTAGAAACCCAGGCCCATTCATTTAGTCAGTGTTTCATCTCAGAACAATTATATCAGACTTTCCCGGGCAGCAACCACACGGAAACCACTTTATAAAGCTTCCAGGTGAGAAACACACGCATGCTGGGAGAGAACGCCAGTGTCAAGCACAGTGGTAAGTGTGAAGACGGGAGTAGCCAGAGGGGGCGGTGGGAGCAGTTAGGGTGTCGCTTCACGCAGGTTTGGGCTGGGGGTAAAAGAGGAAAAGTACCTGCAAAGGTTTCCTCGAAATTTTGTTGAAAGGAGAACTAAAAGGAAAGTAAAAACATGGCTTTAAAATGGAGCCTCATATAACTTCAAAACAAGTCTTAGAGGAGAATCTCCGGAGACGTGGCCTTCTTCCGCGCATGGAATTGATCCTCCCATATACATCATAACTCAGTGGCGGAGGACAGCCAAGGGTTCAGCAGAGGCCACACCCAAAGCAGTGGCAGGCCCTCTGATCCCACAGCCGTTCACTGAAAACATCCTCTGCGCTGCCTGGGCACGTGTGGCTAAGAAGGTGCAGCTCAGGAGTAGAAAGAACCCACCCACACCCCTCGCTGGTCTTCAGTGGCCATCCTATCAACAACAACTTTTCTTTCCGAAACTTCTGATCTTTTTCCTCATGGTTTGAGAATCTATTTTTAAGACATAAAGAAGACGTTTATATCATAAATAATCTTTATTCATGAGTTTCTCCACTTTTGATTCAGAAGCTCAGGTGGGAGGGTGTAATGTGAAATATTAGCTGCCTTTGCCAGTTGCCCTACCCGGTTACCATGCTGTGAGCCAGGAATAGAAGTGACCTGTTTTCAATGACAGATCAAAATTTAGTGCTCTGTTGATGGTTCAGAATGAAGATTTTTTGACACTGAATGAAATACATACCAGTGCATTTCTGGTTGTGATTTAGCTGACCAAAGTAGTTATAATTATATTATTTTTACTCCTGGAGATCATTACTCTGAATGAAAAATGCTTTAGTGTCCAGACTATTAAGATGTGTATGGTGAACCTTATGTATTTAAAACAAAATTATTTTTTTCTTTCTGAAATGTTAAACAGCTTTATGAGCACGTGGAAGCTAGAATATGGTTGTCAGCATTTAAAATTAAATGAAAACACGGACATGTTTTTTGGGTTGAAAAGAATAAACTCAACTGTCAGTTATTGGGTTACCTTCTGTGACCCATCTCGTCCCATAAGCCTCTCATAATGTAGTGGGGAGACATGTCTAGTGACCATGCCATTGACATAAATCTGAGGGCATAAATATTATAAAAGGCATTGAGGAGAAGGCTTTGGGGTTTAGCATTTTTTATGAGAGCCAGTGCTCCTAGGGCTCGAAATATTTCTTTACTTGTAAGTGTAGGTTTGTTCTGATCTCTGGATCACTGTTGTTTTTTAGTGGCAAGTATTTCCCTGGTAATCAGAACCACGGGGTTAGAAGAACTTCAAATGTCTGCTGACCCTCGGGTTTAGAAGGCTGAGTGTTCACATGGGGCAAAGATGATGCGGGTGTTGACCTCCCTGAATAGTGCGCTCTCTGCTGGTTTCTTCCTCCCTGTCTTTTATATAAGAAAACGGAAGCTGATGTTTGTTGGGTTTAGAAATCCATGTGTGAGTAAGCATTTTAAAGAGCCCAAGTATGAGACGAATGCCATCTCGTCTTTATTTGCACCTTTTCGTGCAATAAAATGAATGAAAAATTCTGTTGGGCGTTGCATCTTAGGACCCAAAAGTTCATACCCAGACTTCGCTCCGAGTCATTGGACTAAATCTGAAATGTAAACTTTTAAGAGACTATAATTGAATAGACTTAACCTATATTTATGGAAAGGAGAGCTCCCTAGGTGATTATCTTTTCTTTCTATTCTGTAGGGACCTTCCTTAAACTCTGCAGGTCTCTTACCTGCTAACGTGATTAATGAATCTTTTGCCCACTAAAATTGGCCATTAATTATTTCCTTGGGTTGCAGCTATAATTACGTCTTTCAAGTAAAATCTAGTTAGCATAATAAGCAGAAAACACCCTGCCAGGTGATGTGGGATTGTAGGGAGCTAGTTAGCTATGGCCAGAGGGAGCGGGTTTACCATGCGGTAAGCAGCAGTTGGCTTGAGCTGGCTCCCACCAGTTACACGTAGAGAACATAGACCAGATCCCCCGGAATGGGAATTTAGATGAAGTAGCTCTGTACACAACCGTGTTAGAAAATACTACCTCATGGCGTATAATTGTGAGGTCATTTCATTATTAAGAATGCTATTATCTTTCATTCCTTTATTGATCCTTCCAGTAATCACAGTTAATTGGTGGCCTCTGTGCTAAGTGCTGGGGACAGAAGGGAAACAGGGTGCTGGCTTTGCAGAGGCTGAGTCTGTTGAGAACATGAACACTTTAAAGTGTAATTCATCCTTTTAATAGATGTGTGTACTAAGGCGAATTCTAGCAAGTAGGCTCCCTGAATGCTTTGGAGCGGCGGTACCCTTGGTAGTGGATTTTGGGGAGTGAATCAGAGAAGCAGTTCCCAGTAGGGAAACAGCTGTGTTACAAATACTTATCAGTCAGGATTTGAGAACAGAGGGGAGGTAAATGAATCGGCCCCCTGTAAGGGTGTGGCCAGGTTCAGGGACATAGAGGTGCCCAGGACCTCACAACATCGAGAAAGGGCAAGGGAGGTGATGCCGTTCGCAACACCTGGGCTGCGAGAGAGGGGACTGTGGGAGCTGCGGCCCCAGGTGGAGGAGTGCAGCCCCTGCCCAGGTCCCACCTGGCTGAGAGGGAGTGGAGAATCCAGCCTGGACCTCTTTCTTCTTTCACCCTCTAATTTCCTACTGGTGCCTGTCATTGACTGAACCCAACCAGAGGCCAGCGAATCCGGGCAAACCAGCTCAGGGCACAGAATAGGGCAAAGAAGGGCAGGCGGTTGACCTGGAGCAGCAGCACCAGGATAATCAAAACAAAAGGTGTGGAGTAAGAACAAGGTGTGCGCAGAGGAAAGGAAGAAGTGAGCAGTTGCTGGAGTGCAGGGAGCATAGAGCCATGGCGGGGCAGGGAGGGGAGGGAGCTTAATGCATGATATTATTGATTTGTAATTTAGCAAGCCTCTCATTTTTTTTTTTTTAAATCACCATTTGGGACTCAACACTGGATCATAAAATCACTTTAATGGCTGTCCCAACATTTTATTTTTATTTTTAAAGATTTTATTTTTATTTTTACAAGAGGGGAATGGAGGGAAAGAGAGCAGGAAAGAAACATTAATGTGTGGTTGCCTCTTGCACGCCCCCAACTGGGGACCTGGCCTGCAACCCAGGCATGTGTCTTGACCAGGAATCGAACCAGCTACCTTCCAGTTCACAGGCTGGCGCTCAGTCCAGTGAGCCACACCAACCAGGGCTGCACCAACATTTTTTAAAAATGAAATGATATCAGGGTGTATTGCATACATATAGTGAAGTTGAGTAATGTTTTTTGAAACTTTATATATTTCTCTGGAGGAGGTGAACTGGTTATAATTTAAAATATATATCATGATGTGGGGTGCAGTTGGGAAAACACGGAGCTGGATCATTGACCAGAGTGTGGAGGTGACCCGAGGGAGGACAGGATGACAGGCAGCGTGGCTGTAGCAACAGCAGCTGCTAACACGTTTTTTTTAAAATATATGCTATCTATTCCTTTTTTAAAGCCATTCCTTTTTAATATCTTTATGATACTGAATCATGTTTAGAGTATTAAACCTCATCTCAAGTAAGCTCGGAAAAATCCATCAGTCTCTGCCTTCCATTTGCAGAAGCTGGGCTGATAGTAATGTTTACCAAATCCCTGAAGTCTTCTGAACCTCTGAGGAATCCCATGTCTTGTGATTACTTTGATAATGTCTGTTTAACTTAAGCATTATAGGGAATGTTGCATTCGGTTTGAATGTGTGATCATTTCATTTACAGGTGTCTGGATTTAAACATTGATAGGCTTTCCTTTCTAAAGCAAGTTAATTGATCACCCTGTTTTCAGTTAGAATGGCTTAATAAACTCAGTTGAAGCTAACTGAGAAGTTTTCTGTCTCCACTGAAAACACATGCGGCTTGGGAAGCACAACTGGAAAGCTTTCTGACGAAGGTCCTGCTCATCCAGGAGAGAAGTAATGCAGGGGGCATACCCTCCGGGGGTGGCGAAGGAAAATGAAATCCGAGTTCTTCAGATGAATAGCTCGGGTCGCTATTTTTGAGTGTAGCTTAAGCCTTCTCTTCCCAACACAGTATTGGCCAGAGCAGCTAACGGGTGTGTGGCTGCTTTGGGTTATTCCTGTTGAAGAGATTATAATTCCAAGGCCTCCTTAGGTTTGCAGCTGAAGGTGGGGCCTTACAGTTTTATGCTGGGAAGAGTTCAATGAAAATGTGATTCTCCCTCCAAGCTTCTGGAGGAGGTGGCGCACTATCTTTGCCTCCATTTCACAGCTAAGCAAACCGACTTGCTAAAAGCCCTAAGTTAGAAACAGTTAGAACCAGAACTAGAGTCTGTACTTCCTGGTTTCAAACCTGGTGTTCCTTAAGCTCTCTCGCCCAAGGGAGAAACTGAAGAGGGGGTGCAGACAGAGCAACTACGGATAAGGCAGTGTCGTGGGTTCTGGTTTCCATCGGTTTGTCCCACTGCTTCCAAAACACTGTAGAGCCTCTATCCACGAAACACTATTTTAGTCCTTTAAAAAAAAAAAAAGCCACTTGGCGTTTAACTGAGAGCACTGGTACTGAATACAGCGTGATAGGACCAGGCTGTGGTCAGCGTCAAACGGCACGCACTTGGAAGTCAGACCTGGATCTGAGGCCTTAATCTCCTACTCATGTGATTTGGGGCTTTCCCGAGCCTTATTTTCCTTTGGGAAAAGGCGGGGGAGCTATCTTCCCCGAAGAGTTTTCATGAGAATTGCGTGTGCATGTAGAATTGCGCATGCGTGTATTGACTCATAGTGGGCGCTCAGTGATGGTAATGAAATCTTTACTATTAGTTGTTAGTGCTATTTTAAGAGCAGCTGATCACAAATGTAGTCCCACAGTGTAGACACTAAATGCTTTCAGACCTGACCACTTGAAATAATAGTGGTAGTAGCTACATTTTATTAAGTATTTGCCATGGACCAGCCACTGTGCTCTGTGCTGTATATGGCTTATCTCTCTTAATCCTCGTGATAACCTCGTAATTTATAGGAGCTATGAATCACTGTCTTTCTTATCAGAAAACTGAGACATAGGCTGAGAAACTTGCTCAAGTCACACAAGCAGCAGATTGTGACCATAACTACCATATTATATTGCCTGTCTAGAGAAATTAAAGCCTTATTTAAAAAAGAAAAAAGGCAACAGAAAGTCCAGAGAGCTTTCCAGAAGTCCTTCCAAAAAAGCCAAGAATGCCAGGAGCCATCTGCCCAGTGCCAGGGCCTTCCCAGATGCCCAAGTTCACAGCATCAGCACGATGGATCCGAGTTGCAGCCCAGTGTGCACCGCAACTCATTTGCAAGTAAAATGAAGGTATAACCCTCACAGGATGGGGAGAAATGAATCCCCAACCACTGTGTAACCTCTGTGGCCCGTGAGCCTGCACATCGTGTCCCTGGCCCCTATCTGGGCATGGAGACGGTCGGAGTGATCCCAGCGCTTGCCAGGCAGAGCTCCGCAGATCAGACCTGAACTTGAGGAAGCTGTAACCAATGTTTGATGACTCATTTAGAATAATCAGGGCACTCTACGTCCAGATGTTTAACTATTTCTTTCTGTGCCTCCGTCTTTTATTTTAAAGCAATGATTCAACTTCCCTGGGAGATGAGAAGTAATACGGCTGATTTCCTTTTGCCAAATCCTTGACTTACTTCCAAAATGCAAAACTAATATACCTGGTTATGATCTGATTTGTAACTGAGGTGAATAGTAACAGCCCAGGAAAACCACACTGGTTCCAGCCAACCTGAATTACAGAAAATTCTGAACCACAGAATACTTGAAGCGATGCAGTCTTATTAATTTTAGGAACACACTGTAAAGAAAGAAAACCAATGACCAAAATTTTTTTTAAAGGATTCCTAGTCAGAGGTCTTATCAGAACGTCCTTATGAATAAATGAAAATAACTCACAGTTCGATGATTGTTGGTATTTGGTGGTTTGTGACTCGGTTTTAAAAATACATGAAGACACTAACCTCTCCACATAATTGCATGCCTCTCTACATAATTACAGGTCTTATACATAAACACTTTCTGTATAAAAAGGAAAAGGCAGGGGGTGGGGCCAAGCTTCTAGTAAAGTCTGAATGTAAAAGGTTTTATTGGATGTTGGATTTATTTATAAAACCATTAAGTCACGTTGAATAATTCGTTTTCAGTTTCACAATGGGCTCTTTAGTTTGTAGAAAAATGCAAGCTCTTTGGCTTAATGACTTTCCCAATCTGCTTTCTGTTCCTTTCCTGGTTTCTCAGCCTTGTCAAAGTCTATATTAGTGATTGTCAACTACACTTACCTATTATAATCTTTGGAGATGGGTCCTGGGCATCAGAGTTTTTTAAAAGCTATCCAGGTGATACTGAAGAGGCACTTCTGATTGAGAACCATTGGTCTCTGGGTACTTGGTGGAATAGTCATGGCTGAAACCAAATGAAATAAAACTTGCTTATAGCACCTGTGGGCATCAGGTCATGGGGGTTTCTTCTCAGCTTTGAAAGACCTGTTCCAACTGGCTCACCTCTGTGTTGATCCCTGCCATTTATCTCCCGTCCTTCCAAGGACTTAAATCTCAGCACATAGACAAGCAGTGAGTGATTCCCACACTTTAACAGAAAAGCAGATATTTTTTACACTAGGTGATTTTATCACAGATCAATATAAGTCAAATCCTCTAGAGTCTGGCCCCTTGAGAACCAGGACCTTTGTTGGGCAGGGGTCGGGGGATGCTTCAGTATATATCACCCAATACTTGACATGTATACCCTGGCTGGTTTGGCTCAGTGGATTTGAGCGTCGGCCTGCGAGCTAAATGTCGCTGGTTCGATCTTCCAGTCAGGGCACATCAGAGAAGGAAAACTCTGACTCCAAAAAACCTCCGCTGCCTTGCGGCATACCTCTTCAGGGGAAAGGCTAAGGGAGTAAACCCCGACAGAAAATCCGGAGCCAGAGTCCCTAAGGCGGTTTGACGTTGTAGTCAACACCGGCAACTCCTGCGGCGCACCTGAAGCCAAGCTGTATTGACTCCGTCTTTCCCTTGGATCCTTCAGCTGCGAAGAGAGGGGGCGTCTGCTGCATGGGCAACAGCAGACCCTCCATATCACCCTGCCCAGGCTCTGTAGCTTCAGCTTCACTGGAGAGGACACTCCAGCGTCATCGTAAGATGTCGATTCAACACGGGAGGAGACAGATACCGTGTCACTCCCAAGTCGGACTGCACAGCCATTCTCGGCGGTGCAGATAGACTCTTAAGAAGCTACACCATCGCGAAAAACCAAAATAAAAAAATTAAAAAAAAAAAAAAGAAGCTACACCATCGTCTCTCGAGACGGACGGCTGCCAACGATATTGGGCTTTCTATAAATATTAGTTGTTATTGTTTATTATTTTAATCTTGATTTTGTGTTTCCCCAATTAGGGCTTACTTCCTAATCAACTTTTTCTCCTCTAGAATCCAAGCTTGTGCTAAATTTATGTTTTGCTCAAGGGATTGAGATGGAAACTTTTTTAGGTACAGATGGGAGGATGGCACAGTGTATGTAGATTTCAGGTGAATGCAATGCATGGTGTCAGAACTGCCCTTTACAGAAAAGAATTGTTGGCAGGTGGGGTGGGATGGGGTTACAGGGAAAAAAGAGGAACAAATGGGGACAGATCTGCATTAATAAATATTCAGGCTGAGTCCCACTCTTATGTCAGTGTTTGTAGGTGGTGTTATTACATGTAGTATTGGGTGATGGAAGTTGTGCACCCTCTCATTTTTCACTTTAATTACTTGCCTGAAAAGACCCTGACAGCTTCAAAGGTTACTTCTGGTTGCATTGTTCATAACTCAGAAGTAATATGCATGTGCAATTTGCTTCATTATTGCCCACTAATAACCAATTCTGGAGAAAGCCCTAAAGCCACCAAAGGAGCCATGATTTGACACAGTGATTTCCTTCTTTCTCTAATTCTTTATCCGAGCTTAAGAGTGAGCCACAGGGCCCTGGCCGGTGTGGCGCAGTTGACTGCAGTGTCCAGTGGACTGAAATGCTGTGGGTTTGATTCTCAGCCAGGGCACGTACTCAGGTTGTGGGCTTGATCCCAGTTGGAGAACGTACGAGTAGACAACCAATCACTGTTTCTCTCTCACATCAATGTTTCTCTTTCCTTTTCTCTCTCCCCGCTTCTCCCCTTCCCCTGTCCCCAGCTTCCTCTCTCTCCCTCTTCTTCTCTCTCTAAAAACAATGGGGGGGGGGGAGTCTTCAGGTAAGGATTTTTTTTTTTTAAGTGCACCACAGCTCTTGTGATGATGTGGGCCTGATTTTTTCCATGAGCTTAGTATGGTAATTCTTAAAAGTTCTTTTTTTTTTTTTTAATCCAGAAAAACAAGGCAAGACATAATAATTATATATTTCACGTCCAATTAAATCAACCAACATTCTGGCTGTTCTGTGCTTTGGTGAAGATTTGGTTTGGCTGCACATAACTGAAAACCCAGCAAATAGAAGAGTTTATATCTTTTCGTTTTCAAGAAGTGTAGGTCAGTCTAGGAGGGACATAAGGTCACCGGATCAGGGATCCTGACTCCTATTGTATTGCTTTATCATGTGTTACTTTCATTGCCAAGATTGTCTCACATCCAGCGTAGATGCAGGAACTCTAGTCATCCTCTCAGTTAGTAAGAGAAAAAGACCACAAAGGCACATGACTGTTAAGGGGGCTTAGTCATATGGCTGTACTTGGCTCAGGGAATTCTGGGAAATGTAGTCTTTATATGACAACCATGTTTCTAAGCCTTGTGGAGGCAGAAGGGAAAATGACTGCAGGCATACCTCACTTTATTGTGCTTCCCAGATAATGTTTTGTTTTGTTTTTGTTTTTAAACAAATTGAAGGTAAGAGCTTCCAGCAGCAAAAAGACTACAACTTGCTAAAGGTTCAGGTGATGGTTAGCATTAAGTAGCAAGAAAGCATTTTTTTATTTTTTAAATTTGTTTTTCAATTATAGTTTATATATAATAATATGTTTCAGGTGTGCAACATAATGATTAAGCATTTATATAACTTACAAAGTGATCACCCCAATGAGTCTAGTACCCACCTGACACCATAGTTATTACAATATTATTGACTGTTCCCTAACAATAAGATATTTTTAATTAAGGTATATATATATATATATTTTTTTTTTAAGACAAAATGCTATTGCACACTTAATAATCTGCAGTGTAGTGTAACTTTTGTATGTACCAGGAAACCAAAAAAAAAAAAAATTCGGTGTGACTTGCATTACTGCTGTATTTGCTTTATTGAGGTGTTCTGGCACCAAGCCCACAATGTCTCCCAAGTATGCCTGTATTTGATGGCAGCCAGCATCTCTGCCACAGTGTGTGACTGATGGATCTCTAGATTTTCTGTGCGTCATTGTGTCACTGACTATAAAATGGAGATAATCTATCACAACAGTGCAGAATTTAATTTCAAAACATTTTATGAGCTACACCTAACACATTGCTTAGTTAATCCTCATTTCAGCTTCAGGGCTAAAGTACTATCCTTATCAACATTTTACAGATAAAAAAAAATACTGAAACAGGTTACACAGCTGGTGTGAAACTGAGGCTGTCTGACTTGAGTGGAGCTGCGTTACATCCTAAGCAGCACCAAGAAGTGGCAGCAGCTTTTCCAGTGGGAGAGTTCTTGCAATACCAAGCCTTAGAGACTCAGATAATCAGCTCATCTAAAATACTGTACTCTGGGTTAGCTGTTATTCAGTGTTCTGCCCCCCCCACCCCATCTTTTATATTAAACTTCCTAGTGAAATTTACCCATTACTTGGTTTCAAATGCAGATACAACCTCTGGTTTTTCTTTCTCTTTGCAAGAATTCTGCTAGACCTAGTTGGTCCTCTGTCAGTGCTCACTGGTTAATTAGCTGAGTTATATGCTAACCCAGTTTTTAGAGTATTCAGGTTTTTACTGTGTATCATTGTTTTGAGGGACGTGCTCTGGTTCAAGTGCCTGCTGGAATGTGTGGCATTATGATGGAATTCTCAGCACTTCAGTTGTATCCTAAGTCCTTTATCTCTTCTTTCTTTGAGGCTCAGACTTCTTGGTTCTGCAAAATGTCTCACCACACATAAGAAGCAGACCTCCTTTTCTTGTCTGTCAAACCCTTTCTCTTTCTAGTTATTTTCCTACTTTTGCTAATGAGGCACTCAGATCTATAACGTCAGAAAAACCTGGTATTCCCATTTTTCCTTTCACCAAATGTTACACTTCTATATTCCAGTTTCTCCACCATTCTCTACACCACCACCAGTTATTTTTTTGATAACATGGATCATATCAGTCTGCACCTTCAGTGGGTCTCCACTGTCTACAGAATTAAGTCTGAACACTTAGCATTTCTAACCTTCCAGAATATGGGCCCAATCTGAACTGCAAGACGTGCTCTGGACTTCTTGCCAGTCCCTGCTCATTTCTCCTGCTGCTGCTCATCTGCTCAAACTGTTTTCTATTCTGACCCACCATTTTCTCACCTTTTCTGTCTGGAGAGTTAGGTTAAGGCTCATGTAAAAAAAATTTCAAGAAGTTTCTCTGATCCACAGAGAATCATGTTTTCTTCCTATAGTAGTTAGTCTATTTTTTTGTGTTGGCATACATCCAATCTGTCTTGGATTGTTGTTAGCTGTGAAGTGGATTGTCTTTCTCGCTCAGTTGTGAATCTGCTAGCACATGGCAAGAATTCAGTATGTCTCTTTTAAAATTAATTCAGTTTCTTTGCCTCTGTTAAGAAAGTCTGAGCTTTTATCTAAGTTCAGACAACCTCTTTTATCATTCTTCTGTAGCTTTCTCACCAGCCACAGAAAAGACCATATAGCCACAGAGAATAACAGAAATTGTCATCTAGAAGCATCTAGGAACAATAGCTCTGTTTCTCATAATACTTGTGTATCTCTAAAGTAGAGTTTCTTGATTTCGGCAATATTGACACTTTTAGGCCAGATAGTTCTTTGTTGAGGGGTGAGGCAGGGTTGGGGGCTACCATGGGTGTGTGTGGTAGGATGTTTAGCAGTATCCCTGGCTTCTACCCACTAGATCTAGATGCCAGTAGGATCCTCCCCTAGTTGTCCCCACACATTGCCAACATCCTGGTGGGGAAAGGAGGGTGATTGCCCACAGCTCAGAACTACTGATGTGGGACCCACTGATTTCTCATGTGTGCTTTCTGCCTCAAGTTTAAAGTCATTTTTAGATTCCTTAAATCTCATCTATGAATTACACCCTGTGCCTCACTCCCTCTCTTTAAGACCCAACTGAGTTCTCATTCATCCAGAAAGCCTCCCAAATTAGACCTATCTGCTCCTCCCCATTATTCTGAATTTTGCATCATTCTGTAGCCCTCTGAACATCTTTGCTTCATGAGATCTGTGTTTCATGTAAATATAGCTATTGGTACAGTCATTTCTACGTTGGATCTATTTTCCTGTCCTTACTCTCCTAGTTGAACCGTCTGAGCTGTATGCTTATCTTTGTATCTTTTGTGTTAAGCATAAGCATGTCTGAGGCCTTCAGTCATTCGGCTGACATCACAGTGAGCCCTGGGCCTCTAAGATCTGGTCCCGTAAGCAGCTTCCATTTTGGTGGGGTGTTGAGCCAGATGTTGAGGTTGTACGCGTAGACCAGCGCATCATGGAAGATGGGTAGGATTTCCTTGGGCAAACAATTTTAGGCAGAAGGGTGAAAGGTCTCTTTCCATAAACAAATATTTCCCTCCAGCCTTGAAGAGCCTCATTTTCCCTGCCTTCCCTTTTGATCCCCGGCATCACCCACCAGCGGCTTATTTCTCTTCCAGATCCTTGCTTGTAGGCCTTGCTCCCGGGGGGGGGGGGGGGCTGACATAGAAGCTCCTTATGATCTTTTGTGTTGGATTGGCCAAAAAATCTGTTTAGTTTTTCCTGTAAAATGAAAGACACATTACATTTTTCATTTTCACCTATAATTTTATCGATTTGTATGTTTTGAGTATGTTGGCTGTCTCCTGCTGTTGGCTTCTAGTGGGTAGAGGCCAGGGGTGCTGCTAAACATCTTCCAATGCCGAAGGCAATCCCACAGCAAAAAGTTATTTGGCCAAATGTCAATAGTACCAAGAAACTTCACAGAACACTTTGGACACGTTCAGTCAGTCACAGCACCTTCTCCGTATACTACACAAATCTTTTTGAGTGTGTTTCAGTTGCATTTTTACCCATCTTGAAATAATAAAGCAATATGCTGAAAATGTGTATATTCTTCCATCTTCAGTATTAAAATGGCTACACAGAAATTCACCAATTTTGTAAGTTTTAAAAAAATGCTCACTGGTAAGACAGCTGTCACAATATAATCTAACAGAACTCTTAGATGATGTATTGTATGGAAAAAACTAAACTTCTTGGCCCACCCAATATTACATGCTACATGGATACATCATTAGGCTTATTTCTGGGGAAGCAGACTGTAAATTTGTGTGTACACGCACACACGAATGGAGGATTAAATGGGACCAAGTTTTGGCCTTGCTCCTGTTAGAATTTCATCATTGTATAATCCCTGTACCCCGGTCTCCAGGGCTGCTGTATACAGATGTGCAGGTCGTGTACTTCATATGCGTACCTGGCAGCTACAATGGTCTCTGGCAGTCTTCCTTGTCATAGGTAACAAGGTGAGAGAGAGCTTGGGTGGATCAATTACACCCTTTCACCACTAAAGAGGACAGACTGATCGTATCTGAGCCCTTGAGTGCCGTGCGTAATTCGAAATTTGGATCAGCGTGAGAGAAAATTATATCAATATATAACCTGAGATACAAAAACAGAACAAAACGTAAAATGCAAATTATTCCATTGTTAATTACATTGATAGCCATCAAAAAAAGAGTCGCTGGGAGTGACACTGGCACGTTTGGGAAAATTTGTCAGCGTTGCTCACCGCGATGCTGACACTCAAAGGGTTAGAGGACTACTGCACATCTTACACTTAGGGAAAAATAACTGCCACTCTCAAGCAATCATCAATGACCCTGGGAGTTCGATGGTTCGGTAAAGAATCAGAAAGCACCCTCGTCAGAACTGTCTATTTCTAATCACTTTAAACCTCTGGCCGTGCCAGATACTGGGAAGGCTGCAACATGCTGTGTTTGTTTATAAATCAGTCTCCCAGCATATTGCTGAAAGGTTCTCGGTCGAATATGTTTCTTTATTCCGTTGTGAAGGAAATCTTGGGCTACAAATGTGAACATGAATGCTTTTTTTTAAAAAATAGATGGTTTTATTGTGCTGCACAGTGTCCCCGACTTTTAGATATTTAACTCGTAAAGTTTACGGCAACACTTAACTGCATCTGGATTTCACATTGAATTTGGGAAGGCAAGAATCTCACTGTAATTTGCACTGACTGCCCAGTAATGGAAATTATGGCTTGGGAAAAGTTTCAAATGACGTGTCTATAAACTAAGGAAAAGTTGATCCATTCAAAGGCTGGTTATGTGCGATTGTAGGGGTGCTTTTTTTTTTTTTTTTTTGAAAAGGCCATTGCCAACAAGAAATACTTATTTCAGCAGCTGAAGTAAACTAGCCATGAGTTAAAATTTGGTCTTTGTAAATTGTTGGGTCATCAAATTCAGTTCTAAAAGAGGAGTAAAATTTGCAACAGAACTGTGACAGGCTTTTCCAAGAGCTATAAAGATTGTATAGAGTGCAGGGTTACAACTGGATGGTGGCAATGAGGTGACTTTAGAGGATGAGCAGCCTTTTTAATGGTCAGCATGCTGGCCCAAAGGGACTCAGAACGCGGGGCTTCCGGCCCTAGCCCTGCAGTGAAGTGGGTTTGTGTAAGTAGGTGCAGGTAGGTGTGTCACCTAGCCTCTCCAGCGTCAATTGGTCTGCTTTGCTCCTGGCTCCCTATCTCCCTCCCCCACCGTCTGTTGATTTTAGTATCTCCCATTCATGGTCATTACTTTCCCTCAAATGTTTAATGATTGTTCTTGACTGTTCTTGGCTCCTATTTAAGACCAAGGCCATAAAAAGCTGAGAGCCTCTGGACGGAGGCACGGATGGGGCTTGTTGACCAGGGACTTAACTATAGGGAGATCATTTAATTAGGGACTAGCCAGATGTCCACATCTGGAAGTCTCTTCTCTGAGGCCATTTAATCAGAGAGGAATCTTCCTGACTGGCTGCCAGGATTCCTGGGAACCGTGGAGTAGGCGTATTTCCACTTCTAATTCCCCTGTTCTCAGCCCTGTACAAGCAGACCTTGGAGATATGGTGTGTTCTGTTCCAGACCACCGCAATAAAAGGAGTAGCGCAATAAAGTGAGCAGTCTTTTAGCTGGTGGAAGATCTTATCTTCAATTTGTTTAAAAAAAAAAAAAAATCTGTGAAGAGCCATAAAATGAGGTGTGCCTGTATTATCCCCATTTACCTCAGCTCTGCTTGGTCTTCTGGTTCAAGATAATCAACCCTTTTGACAACCCTGTTTTCAGCCCCGGCCCTTCCCCTCCTTGCCTGTTGCTGTGCGTGGCACCTCCAAGTCCAGGGCTTGTGTAGTGGGTTCACTTCCTTTATCATGGGTCTCCCCTGCTGTGGGCACTTGAGGTTATAGCTTCCTCTACTCTTCAGGGGTCCCCATCATCTGGGCAGGGGACTGGTACTCGTCCTGGCCTGTCAGGAACTGGACCGCACAGCAGGAGGGAAGCTTGAATGTAACGTACTTGAATCCCCGGGTCCATGGGAAAATTGTCTCCCACGAAACCAGTCCCTGGTGCCAGAAAGGTTGGGGACTGCTGCGAGGTCACTTTTGCTCCTAAATGAGTTTTCCATCTTTCAACATGCTGGTTGAAATCACTTATCTGCTGATGTCTCCCCCTTCTTCTATCCTTAGGAGTCTTTTCCTTTATTGCCACTTTAGTTGGACCTTGGGTAGTGAAGGAAACAAATCCCCTTCATTCATCTGCCATGTTTGACCAAAAGCCTTCCATTTTATCGTAAAATTGAAATTAATTTGTATATCCATTTAATAATTACATATTGTGCATCTCCTAATCCTGGGCACTGAGCTGAGTGCTGGAGAGATGAACAAAGCTAAGACATGTGCCTGGACAAAGCCTCTATGGTGACATACGTACAGGGATCGTGCCAGCAGTGAAGTGGTGCAGAGAGAGCAGGAGGAATGTGACGAACTTGGCCAGGGACTTTGTGGAAGGCTATGCTGAATAAACTAAAATACTGTGGCTTTATGACTTCAGCCAGCGGGGGAAGACTGCGACCAGACTGCGCCCATTAATTATCACCAAGTGAGTCCAAAAAAAAAGTGGTGTATCCAGCCCAGATCTTCAAAATCACTCGGCTGGCTGGGTGGGCTTGTGCCTCCCCAGGGTCTCGCAGAGCTGCTCCCCACCCACATCCTCTCAGGCCCCCCACTGTTGCCGTGCACACTTAGGAAAGTCCGGCCGTGGGAAGATGGGGAATTTGCAGAAGGCCTTCCCAGGGTGCACGGCAGCACATCTTGCCCTCTCTGCTGCCTCCCTGCCTGGGAATAGCTCATGGCTGATAGAGACCTTCTTAGTGTTGAGAGGTAATACCACTGGTTTCTAATTTTTTTTTAATTATTTATTTTTACAGAGAGGGGAAAGGAGAAAGAGAGGGAGAGAAACATCACTGTGTGGTTGCCTCTCACTTGCGCCCCCAATTGGGGACCTGACATGTAACCGAGTCATGTGCCCTGACTGGGAATCGAACCAGCGGCACTTGGCTTGCAGGCCAATGCTCAATCCACTGAGCCATAGCAGCCAGGGTTTCTGACTTTGTTTTAAGTAATTCTACGTATTTAAAACCCCAGCAACGCAGACTAGCCAAAGCCTAGCTAAAGCCCATGAGCTCAGTTAGCCTCAGCTAACCCAGCAGACAACCCTGATCATGTTTTCATTTTGGCTTGAAAAGAGCACCACAAAAGGCTCAACGTATGTCACAAGTTCAGACCCTCGGTTGCCGCTGGTTCCTGATGCCGGAGACAGCAGAGCTGATGAACATCACCTTGGGGTTGAACAAGGCGACCGGTGCTCCTCGCCCCTCCTTGGTCCTGTCGCAATTCCATTTCCCATGGAGAAGGGTCTGAATGGTGTCCTTTCCTGATTCCCGTCCCCAGTCTCGCTCTTTTCTTCGCCACCTGAGAAGTCATAGGAGCTGCGGAAAGCTTCCACTTGGTGCGCGCGTCTCGTCCTTAGCGCACAGCTGCGTGTCTAAGGTCTCACCCCGGGGCAGGAACGATAGAAGAGGCGGAGCTCTACACGGAGGACCCTCCTCCTTGAGAGGATGCTGTGCTCTAGAAGCTTGGAAGTCAGGTCTTAGGTTTTTATTGCTTGGGTATTCAGACACATTTTAATATTTGAATTCTCTTAGCCCTCCGTCAACCTGAACTGCGTGAGCGGGGCCACAAGGCAGAACGCCGTAATCTCTCAGGGTGCGTGTGGGCTAGACCCCGCCCTGCTGAAACGCTTGGGTTCGTCTTCCTGCCTCTTCTTAGCGGTCTGAAAGGAGCAGAATGTGTATATGGCTGAAGACAGCCACGTGATAGAAATGCTCACATTCGCGCCGGGGGCCAGCCTGCAGAGCGTCCCGCGGCTGTGACAATTCAGGTGTTTTCCATCCCACCGACCACTTACCGCGTCGATTGCATCTCTGGGCAACGGCAGCCGATGGCGCAACTTCCCAGTTTTATCGGTGTCGTAAACAAACACGCCAGAGAAATATCTGGGGGGCTGTGTGTGACAGCAGTTCCTATCACATTTCTTATTGTAGCAACTTATATGTGAAAAATTCCTCAGTGCCGTGGCCCATGGCGTAAAGATGTCCTTTTCGTTGGATTCAGTAACCTCCAGTGGGTAGGGGTCGTCTCACCAGTTTATGCTGGTAAATTGCGTCCTGTCTTCATGAGGGGCACGTCAGCGTCCTGCTGTGAAAATCCTAGTCTCCTGTCCCTGTAATCCTTTCCTGTAGTTGAGTTTTTAGCCTCAGACAGTGACTTTTCTGTCGGGAAGGGGGAAGTAATGAAGGTGGCCATTATGCGTTGACTGAACGGGAAGTGCTCGGCAGCATAATAAATCCCTGCGGTGGTGAGTCATGGTCCCCGCGAACCCGCCCGCCGGGAAGCCAACGGCGACGCGTCTTCCCTGGTGGCACTGGGCAGGCCTCCCCTGATGTGTGGGCGCCGAGGGCCTCGTTTCGTTTTGAGAACTCAGAACTTTAATGGATGTTCTAACGGTTGCCCAGGGAAACATCTCACCTGAAAAAAGGGAGGGGTTGGAGGCCTGGGGGACATCCGTCTGGAAGCTCTGCTTTCCTGTCAGGGGCCAGAGTCTGCATTCTAGGGAAAAAAGAGGCGCTTCCCAGACGGTCTTTTTGTCATGGAGAGGGTGGCATTTAGAAGCTTCTGGAAGTCCATTTTACCCCTCCTAATTTCGGGGCATGTGAGCCTAAGTCTAGCATAGGTCACGGAAGGTGGTGAAACATGGAAAGTAAGGAAACATTTTAGAACCTTGCTCTGCAAATCGAATGCAAACATTGTTGTGAAGCAATGTTACAAGACGCGGTCCGTGTGAATGCAAGGGGTCACCGCCACGTTTCTGAGCATCAGACTGTAGGGTTTTGTGTGGGGTACTGTCTTCCCTCTTTGCAAACAGGTGCTGCATTGTGAGGAAGAAAAGAGGAATACAAACTGTGTGTACACATACACACACCCAAAAGAAAAAAGAGCCCAGGCAGCTTAGGAAGGTAGCGTTTAAAATAGATAATTATATAATTTGGAAACAAAGGAATACAGTTAGACTGGGCATCAGTCACAAACATAAAGGCCAAAATGGAAGACATAAACATGTTTATTGGCCTCTTAACCCTTGTCCCCTTTACACACACATTTAAGACACAGAATGGAGTTCTTCTCCTTCAAAATGGTGGTACACTTTATGTAATGAGGCACCAGATGTCTCTGTAGGGGAATGAGTTTTAGTGAATCAGGTTCAGGGCCCTGTCTCAAAAGCTAAGCGCCTCAACTTTCAATTCTGAAACTTGCAGCAAAATGGCTTTGTGAGTCCTTAAGACATTTTCCACACAGGCATTTGCAATCATCCCCTTGTTCTTTCTCGTCTTCCTCCTCTTCTCTTTTTGCTTTCATGGCTTTTGTCTCCAATCTCTCGTGTCTCACTTCATTAAGGCCCTAGAAAGACCTTGCGGGATTGGTCTGTCAGTCACCATTTGTGCACATGGCCTGCCCAGCATTCCAATGGGCCGTTTTAGGGATAAAACACCTTTGCCTGGTGAGCTTTGTTCTACTGACTCCTCTCCTGTGAACATCAGAGGTGTACAAAGCATTCCTGTCGGAAACATGGATGTACTCTGGGGTTCCAGCACACTTAGATGAGTGTGAGTGAGGGTTGTACTGGAAAACACTGGACCTCAAAGAGTGGTTTCCATGCAGCTAGAGCCGCAGCTTGTAGTCGTAGGCCGGCGATCTGCAGTCTCGGCTGCAGTGCGATTGTTGTAGGAGGGAGAGGAGGTGCTGACTTACTATCCGGTCTCACTTGTGCTCTCAGAACCTCGCGACCCGACTTGATGGAGCCCTTCAGAGACTCTTTGTCTCTTGTTCCAGAAGTTGGCTTTCACAGACACGCAATGGCAGAGACCCAGGAAGCAGGGTTTCTGAATAAGGTGTCCCTGAAGTTCTTGGCGCAGGAAAAACAATGAAGTAAACATGAGATTATTAACACGCAGAGAATAAGCTTGCCACCGCTCTCTAATTTTAGTCTGGGAGTTGAAGCCTTGTCAACTGATTTTGTGCTGTCATTTTTGCCACTGTGCCTGCACGCCTACCTTGTCACCTGTTAACGCACTTTGGAGTTGGTGGGCGGATCTTACATCTACCACGTGCAGTAAACACTTCCTGCACGAAGGTGCGGGAAACATCTGTCGTTGCATCAAAAAAGGTATGCCTGCCAAGTGCAGCTGGAGGAGTTCTAGTAATGAGATGGTTTTAAACAAGGTTATAATGAAGCCTGTGTGCAACGCCTGAGCCTTTTTCTAAGAAAACAAAAATGTGCTGCATTTCCTCCAATCTTATTAATATTACATAAACATTGTTTTTGCATATTTAGCACAATCATGTTACTACATGAAAAGCTTAAATAATTTCTAGTTATAAAAAGTGTGGTTTTTTTTGGGGGGGGGGTTTTGTGTGTGTGTGTGTGTGCTGTTTTGGAGAAGCAGCCTTGCAAAAGGTTGCTATGGTATTGAAGTCTGCCTCTTGGAGAGGGAAAACCCCTCTGATGAATGTGGTGTTTGTGGATCCGAACCAGTGTGAGAATTTCAGATCGAGAGTCAAGAAAAGTTGTAAACTCATCCTACAATTAAAAAGAAGAGCTACCCTACAGAATGTGAATCCCAATCCAGAAAAGTGTTCAGCAAACAAGAACAATAGCCCATAGATTTTCAAATTGATGGCGCTTTCCAATAGCAACTAATTTGTTCCAGCATTGAAGTGAGCATAATTAACAGAGACTTTCTTTCTTGGGCCGATTAACCACCAAAAACCATGCCAACATTGTAACCGTAAGCAGTGAAAACCAATATTTATGAGGGGGATTGTGCAAGAGTTTGCGTGACAGATGGACGTTTTATCACTGTTGATGTTTGGAATTCCCTTGAAAAGTAATGCAATATCTTGCTATTTATGAATGAATGAACAAATGATTGTGCCTTGCTGACAGAGTTTTCTTTAAAAAGAGGTATACTAAATTAATCTTTTTCTCTGTTTAGCCTCTATTACTTTAAGTTAGGTAGGCTCATATATTCTGATGCAAAAGCTAAAAAATCATAATTGTGTTTTTATTACAGATACAGATCCACGTGTTTTAGAAAAACAAGAATTACAGCAGCCAACCTATGTTGCCCTCAGTTACATTAATAGGTAAGCCATTTTCAGAATTTATAGCAACTCATATCTGCCACATGTTTATTTTTTAAATGTATCTTTTTAACAGAGTAGAAAAAATGTTTTTAGTTTTAAAATATTTACAGGAGATTATTGAAAACAAACCTTTATTTGGACTTTTCTTGTTTCTATATTCAGGAGGTAGTTCTCTGTGCATGTATGTGGCTGAAAACAAGACTGATTTATAAGCTCATTCTGAAACTATTTTGTATGCAGAGTTAAAATATGCTCTTTTGACTTCATAAAGCAGTTTGGAAGATTAATGGATTTATGTTTGAGTGAAGCTTTTAAATGCTAGGGTGAAGAGGTATTTTATGAGTTCAGAACATTGTTGGAATATCAGAATATATCAGGATATAACAAATTGAAATAACTTAATATCAGTTATTTAGTAATGTTGAGAGCGTGTGTTTCATGATACCACTTTTCCTATAAGCCAGCCTTTGGCCACCGCATGGGTAGTCTGATCCGAGCCTTAAGAACCGAAAGCCCTGTGCCACCTGAATGTCCACCAGCCCTACAGGTGACACTAGTACCCAGAAATAACGGGGAGCCAACAAAGGTTACTGTGCTAATTACTTGGATTTTAGTAATGCAGGTTCATTCAGGGTTTATTAATGCAAATTTACTCCTAATCCATATTAACCTAATAATAATAATCACTCAAACAATCAGTAGTAACATCATGCAAGAGAACTGGGAGATAACGAACCCAAGTCCCCGAGTCTCAGTCTGCAGGCCCTGGAGACAGCACAGTAGGCGGGGGAGCCTTGAAGCGGCTTACGAGGTAGAATCTCTGGAGTCGGTCCTGTGGGGCAGAGCCTCGGGGGGGGGGGGTTGCACGGGCAGTCCGGAGATCTGCAAGACATGGAGTAGCACCTTGGGGTGTGGTGCTCAACTGTCTCAGCAGTAGTCTGAAGCCTGCCTCAGTTATATACTTGAGGGTCATATATTCCACCCTTCTGGGTCAGGGAATCTCAGACGGGCTTATCCTGGGGTACTTCACCTCCACAGACGTGTCTCTTCAGGTCATGTGTGCATATATATCTTGAACACTCCACACTGCCAGGCATGACTTAGGTAGTTTCCTTCTTGAACCAAAGTGTCAGGGCTAAATGGCAGCCATCTTGGTTGACATGAGTGACTCCATTTTGCTTTATATACTTTATCCCAGTGGTCTCCAAACTTTTTGGCACCAGGGACCAGTTTCATGGAAGGCAATTTTTCCAGGGACCAGGTGAGGGGAGGGGATAGGAGGTGGAGCTCAGGCATTAATGTGAGCTAAGCTTCACTCACTGGCCTGTGCTCACCTCCTGCTGTGCTGCCCATGGCCCTAGAGCTTGGGGACCCCTGATTTATCGTTTCTGGACCCAAACCAATGGCATTTTATTGGTCCTGCTCTCCAAAGTAGCAGCTCATCTTTTAGTAAAGATGTTCCCAGCACCTGACCCATCTGTGTAGTGACGTGAGTTTTTACTGAAAGTGAACATTTGAGCACAAGCTTAGGGAACAGTTAGAACATGATTTGTCAGGTCTAACAGAGCACATGGTGTTTCAGCCAACTCAAGTAATTAAGGAAACAGTGATTTTTGGAGAGAACCTGAAATCAACTTACATTAAAGAGAGAAAAGCAAAACTAGTTTTTAATGAGAAGAAAAAATCTCTGCTCGTAATTCAGTGCATGAATTTCTATTGACTGTCCCTTTTTATATACAACGAAGAGTTTTCAGTCTGTTGTAACAGCTGAGGTTCAGGGTCTGAAGTAGAAAGCTGGGAATAGATTATCTCTATTGTTGCATTTTAATGCCTTTTTAGAAAACACTTCAGTCTTGTCTAGAGAGAGCTTTGAATTGGAGTTGCCTGTGCTATTTCAAGTTCCTTTATGAAGAGTGGTTTTAAAAGAATTCATGAAGATAAGCATCTATTTGCATATCTCCTTTGGATTTCCTGCTTATCAGCCTTCCCTGGAAGTGAGAGAAAATATCTATAGTTTAACATTACCCATAATTCTTGAGATGTTTAAAGTAGAACACTTTTGGAATTACATCAGATACAAATAAAGATGTATTTGTTTATCTGGAGTAGTCACAAAACCTTTGTTATTTCCAGTGATTAGCATAGATTTTGAAAATTTTTTATACATTAGAATTATGTAAATATTAATTAGCGTACTAGTATTGAGCAATAGGATCAATGGACTTATAGATTAATTGTGGTATTGAGTATTGCTTTTTAATGGTACAACAATTGTGTTTTGGATAAAATATGTTCCCTGGGTATATATAAATTTGTGTGACGCTAAGCCTTACTCTAAAGAGTCTGAGGTTTTCACATTCATTCTTGCTGCTTATATTTGTCAGCCATGTTGGCAGCAAGGATTTATTAATTATACTCACTAAAGAAATAAATATTCTGCCAAGTGTGATTTGGGACTACAAATGAAGTCAAATGGGCATAAGAGCCGCACACAGAAAACCCACAGAGAACTTGAATCGAGTGTGATAGTTTAGCATAAACTGTACAGTAGGATATGCCCAAATCCTAGAGCAGACATAATCAGTGGATATGGACTATCTTGGATGAATGAATCTTCTGGGAGAAAAATGAGTCATTATTGAAAAGTAATTTTTATTATTATAGCCATTCCATAAGCATTGTAGCAAATTAGGAAGTATAATCAAACAAAAAACATTTTTTTTAATTAAAACATCACATTCCCACCACCCAGCTATCACTACTGGTAACACCTTAACACATATGTTTTTAGGTTATTTTTTTAAATTACATACATAATTTTTAACCAAAAGCTGACATACTGCTTTGCCACCTACATTTTAGTCATTGATTTCTGCTTTTCCATATCAGTACACTTGAATCAAATCTGTGTCTAACACAGATCATATTTGATTTTCCCAGATGATCTAAACAAATCCTCTCTGGTTGTTTGTTGCATCCAGTGTCCAACCCGGAACGTAACATTGCACCTGGATGTTTTGTCCCTCACTTCTTTTGGCATGGTCCTTCTTATTGACAGTGACTGTTAAAGAGATGGGCCAGGTGACACAGAGAAGGCTCCCACCCTCTGGGTTTTCTTTTCGTTATGTCCTCACAATGCCATTTGGCAGGTTCCTCTGTCTTCTGTGTTTGCCATAAACTAGAATTTGGACCTGGAGAAGACTCACCTTGAACTGGACACATCCTTCTATTCGGAGGCCTGAGAAAATGGAGAATTTACGACCTCACATCCCCGCTCATAGAGAAGTGGGCATGTGTAGAGGATCGACGTGTTTCCTAGCGACTTTTAGGTGAAGAGAGGGACTGTGTATGGAAGGCTGCCCAGGGTACTAAGAGAGTTTCCCACTCGGGATCCCCTTCTGGACGGTGCCACATTCATAAGGTAGTACTTAACACATGGTAGATACTCTGGGTATCTGTTTGTAGATGGTAAATAAACACCTAGTAAAGGAGAGAGGGCAGAGCAAGGATGAAGCCAAGTCTGGCCCTAGGGAAAATATGTTAAAAGGCGTCCTAGGGGCCTGAGATACAGATGGGAAACATTGAAAGTCATACGAAGCCAGTACAGATTCCAGAAGAGACTAGTGTGGGTTAGGTAATGTGAAAGAAAGTCAGCTTGACAGCAATATCCTGACTACAGCAGAAAAGAGTACTATAAAAAATATATAAAGAACAAATAAAAGATCTTTTTCTTAAACCTCAGGGGAAAATAAAGCCTAATTTTGCTGAGCAGTGAAGGCAGGAAAGGAATTAATATTTCTCTGCTCATATATCTGTTTGTCCAACTCTAATGTAGTTTTGGGCATCTCAAAATTGAAACGAAACTTTCTTTGGCAATAACAGTGACTGAAAACAACAGTTAGGATCCTTAAGATGGAGCTAGCTTTTTGGCTTTTAAAAAGAAAAAAAATTGAGTAGAAATTGGAGCCTTTATTTATATCTATTTACTATTCCTTTGCTCTCCTGAACATAATGTGTTTAACAAACCTTTAAATTCCTTTAAAAATAGGTCTCTTCAAATACCTGAGAAATTTTTTAAATAGAAATAGTTTCATGAAAGAGACTGAATGAATTAGTGAAGTTCGTGGGAACAATTCTGCAGGAAAAAGATGGATATAAATTTTAAGGCTAGGGAATTTCTGTTAATTTTGTAACATGAGGAACAATGGCAGGTCTATGTGATGGGAAATCTAATTGCTTAGTCTGTATAATACTTATTCACCTTGAAAATAAAGTATAAAGTGCAAGAAGAAATGCTAGAAGATTTTGAATGAAAGAAAGACCATAGAAGAAATGACACCAGAAAGGGCAAAAGTAACACTTCTTTGCCTTGTGCTCTATGCTAAGCATTTTCTACATGACTATTTCATCTTCACAGTAACGCTGTGAAGGAGGTACTGTGATGGTTTCCATTTTACAGGTGCAGAAGCTGAGACTCAGAAGTTAAATACTTGCCCTTCTTCCCCGGTGGTATACCAGGGCAGTCCTGGGTTCAAACCTGCCCAGTTAGGCTGCAGAACCCATGTTCCTAATCACTGCACAGCCTGGCTTGTGGGGATATCAGTGAGGAAGGGACTAGTTCAGAAAAGTTAAGAGGGGAATTTGGGAAACGAATGTTGGGAAAACAGGGCAGAACAGCTGGGCAGAGGGACCACAGACAAAAATAAGAGTAATTACCACGCTGTAGGTAATTGGAGGGTAGCAACCTAATAAAATGAAACAGTGTGAGACAGCAGAAGCTAAAAATGCCGTGAGAGGTGACCAGTGACTCCTGAATGATATATTACCACCAGGATATGAGTGTGCAAGACACATCCTAGCTGAGTAGACCGGAGCTATAGTGGGGAAGGACACCGAGGCATCTTAGGTCAGGAGGAAAGAAAGGGCGGAGCACAGCGAGCACATGGGGAACTGCCCCTCCGCACATGGGGAACTGCCCCTCCACCACGTCTCACCTCATAGGCAGGTGATAGGTGAGCTGCAGAGTGAGGTCAGCTGAGTGGCCATAAAAAGTTTGATGAGGACCCTAGGTTACATCTGTATATGGCCTTCAGGTTATTGTAACGTAGTTCAGGCAGCTACCTTGAGGTGATAACGTAGCTTATTAATGACTTTCTACGATGCCCCAGAAATGGATAACTGAGATCACTGAAAGATAGAATAACATGCATGGCCGTGACTATTACTTATACTATTTTCTCTACAAAATGTATTTATTAAAATAATATAAATTGAAGTTTCCAAATTAACTTTAATTTCTAAAATATGTATATTGTTGTATAAGCTGTAAAGGAATATCATGCCTAGGCACCAATGGGTACCTCCTTGCACTCACTCCTTGTCATTTACTACCTAATGAAAATTTAATATTCTTTTATTCCTAAACTACAGCTCTACTCAAATCTCCTTCACTGCTTGGCATGGTAGTAGTTAGGTTTGACCTCCTAAAAGTGGATTTTTATTTAGCCTAGTGTTTGCTATTAAAGTTAGACAGCAAATTCTAAAGTAGGTTTCATAGAACTGTAACTCCAAGGGGTGTTCACTGGCCTCTCTCTCTGTCTCTCTGTCTCTGTCTCTTTCTCCCTCCCTCCTCCCTTCCTCTTCCTCTCTCTTTTCTCTCTCTCTCTCTCACACACACACACACACACACACACACACACACACACACACGAGTTACTCACAGAAGGGTCCTTTGGTTGATTAAGTTTGGGAAATCCTGAGTTAAATAAAATGGAATTCTTAACCGCAGGATATATCAGATCCTTTCCTATGCTGATGTGCATTTTATGTTTCCGAGAGGGGTAATATAATTCTCATAAGTACCTGATTCTGAGCACATTTTCTTGAAGCATCAGATGGGACTAGTTCTGTGTATGTCAGGTGGGCATTGCTAGAATTATCACTTCTACCCACATCCTCAAGTTCCCCAAGGAACTTTGAAGCTTTTTATTCAGGACAGCTTTCTATTCTTTTTCTGATTCAAATGCAGTCTTTTTCTGATTCAAATGCAGAACACTTATCTTTTTTCTCAGGGTCTGTTGGGGAGAAGGAAGACAAAATTGTGGCTTTTATCTGCTAGCTCAATCAACTTCTACTCTTTGTTTTTGCCTCTTTTAATAATGATCCATTTACCTCTCACGACTTGCCCAGACATCTAGCTGGCTTCTTCTTTAAAAAAAAATTTATTTTTCTTAGAAACTGCCACTGTTTATCCCATTCCCCACCCCCCAATTCCAATGTAACCCTCTTCTCTGAGAAAGAGGGCAATGCAGGGTTAAGAGTATGAGCCTGCTGAGCTTTGAGACTTGTCTCTGCTGTTCATGAGCTATGTGAGCAAGCTGGCAAGTCTCAGCCTCTGCTTTCTCATTGCTGGTAATAGTTCCTTCCTTACTGTATTAAATCAGTTAGTGCATGGAAAGCACATATAACAGAGCCTGTGACGTAGTGTTATATAAGTAATGGGTCTCCCCCCCCAATATTCTGCTCATGCCAAGTCACCTTTTTCTCTATCAACCCAATACTTAGGGGAACAACTGCAAAGGAAGCATTGCTTTGGGGCAGGGCCAGAGCATTTCCCACCAGGGAGTACACTCCATGAGGCAGAGACATTTCCTGTCTCCCACAGTTGTGTCCCCAGCCCTCAGAACAGTGTCTGGCAAATAGTAGAATCTCAATAAATATTTATTGAATGAGTGAGTAAATGAGTGTAAATTTGTGTGAAAGTGAATAAATGATTGAGTCTAGGAAATCTAGCCACGCTTCTGTGAGAAACCTGGGGCCTCTACTACCCATGTGCATCGAGAGGGTTTGTGATGAAAATGAAATATTATATGATTTTTATTTAGCATTTATGTGGAATTTTGCATAAAAATATACTAAAGGATGGCCATAACTAGTTCTGCCACCCTAAACGACTGGACAGATGTATGAGATAATGGATTTTGGTCTCAGGACCATAGGGCAGTACAAGACTCAGATTCCACAAAACAAAGAACACTTAGCAGGTGAGTCCTGTGATCACCTGGCTCCCTCTCTGAGGACAGTTTCCGGATTGCAGTAGCATAACGAGAGACCAAGCACAGCAGTCCCATTGAGCTGAGAACGGGGAGGTCAGAGTTGGGACAGCTAAAGTTGCTGGCACCTGTAGCACTGGGGAACTGGGGATGCGGCATCTGTGCAGCAAGGGGCTGTAAGAGTCTCTGTGGGGGTCTTTCATGCACCCCTGGCTGAGCGTGGGCTGCACCCGGTCAGGGTAAGACTATGAGTCTTACCAAAGAGCAGTGGCAACAGGGGTGAGGATGAAACAGTGAGACCAGAGGCCCAGTGGTGCTGGTAGGCATTGCATTCCAGCTCAGCCAGCGTGGAAACAACTTCTTAATGCCCTAGTCTTAACCGAGACACCAGAAAGACCTCAAATTAGAAATAATGGCTTTGTCCTAGAGTTTGTGGCATGCTCTAGAGACACCCTAACAACACCGAAAACCAAGGCGTCATAAGATCTTCAGAGGAGACAGAGCTTGGAGGTGAATTCTGACAAATTTAAAGGTCTTGGGGAAACACTTTGGGCTTTCTACAGATTTGACCTAATAAAGTAAAATCTGAGCCTACACAGGTACAATATGATCAGCCTGAAATTAAACTATCTGCTACAACAAAATAACTGGTCTTCATAGGAATGAATCAGATAATACAATGTCTAATAAACAGTAAAAATTACTAGACATGAAAGAGCAAAATCTAGCCCTTACACAAGAAAAAAAAATACAAAGCAGTCAGTAGAGACCCTTCCCTAAGATGGTCCAGATGTTAGATTTAGGAAACAAAGACTTTAAAACAATCATCATAAATGTGTTCAAGAACTTAAAGGAAAACTATACTAAATAGCATGTTGTTTTGAATGAAAATAAAATCAGTCTGGGTGCTCTTTTTTGTTTTTTTCCAATCCTCCTACCAGAATGTGAATGTGAACTGTTTAATGAAAGCTTTCGTCCTCTTCCCCACTTTTATTCTCATTCTGAAACCTCACCCAGTTCCCCCTGGACTCATTTTTGCAAGATTATAATCTGTCATTTAGACAAATGTTCCCTGGCCTTTTATTTTATACAAACAAGCCTGAAGTATTTGATTTTTTTTTTTTTTTTAATCTAAAGGCAGTGTTTTTAGTTTTAGGTTTTTTTTTTTTTTTTTCATGAAACCACCTGTTTGTGGTCTTCAGAGAACAGGCATGTTTATTACAGTACAAGATATGCTTCTATCTTCCCCTCCTTTGTCAAGCAGATCGGAGGTTCTGTGTGCCCCAGCCCCAGGCCGAAGTTTGCAGCCTAGTGCGTACCGTAAACATGTTGCATGCTGTTAGATCTCAGATGCCAGACGTTGTGCTACCATTTTCTTAGCCTGTGTTTTTATGGGCACCAGTTGAAACGAAGCCGCAGTGGCTGCCTGCCAGATTTTCCTTGCTACGTCTTTGACCTGATTTGGCTTGCTCGGTGTGTTCTGCAAAAACCATGCACAGTCAGCAGACACTGGGAAGCCAGAGAGAGCCCTGGTGTGACATTTTGGCTGGTTCCAACGGTTAGCTTGTGCTGCTGGCGTAACACACGTGGCAGGAGAGGTGAGTGTTGGCAGAGCTCGGTGATATGACTCGCTTGTTAGGCCTTCTTGTATAACTTATTTTGTCATCTACAGTCTGTCCTCGGGGCAATTACTGCTTTCAAACAGGTTGCTTATACAAGTCAAATAACAACAGGGCCATTGTTTTAGTCTTCCTTTTCCCCATCCATCAGTATTTATGACTAATATTTATTTTATGCATCTTATGCATCTTTGAATCCAGTTCAAAGCTACATTATTACATTTTTCCCCAAATCTTCAAACTTATTATAGGTCAAGAGAGATGCAGTGATACTGAAACTATCTAGAATTAAACTTCTACTTCCTTTCTCCCCACTTTGTAGAAACCCATTTCCTGGACTTTGTGCTAAGCGAGAGCAGCTATGCTTTCAAGGGCTTCAACTGTGACATTTCCCCATTGATTGGTGTCTCCATGGCCACCTCTTCTTTTGCCACATTTGCCATGAGACCTCTAGGGTCTCAGCCCTTCCTCCCTTGCCTCCACATTCGGGCTGGTTGCTGGCTATTAGCTTTGAATTTACCGATTTAGATGAATTCTCTTGTCCCAGTGCTGTTGCCACTCATGATCTCCAATCTCAGCCTCAGAGAACATGTCTCTCCATTCAGGCTAGCGGCCCAGAGTTGCCACCGAGAAGCACCGAACAGCATGATTCTCCCCCCTGCACACGCCCCCCACCCCCCGGCCCCACCCACAGACGCAGCCTTTCCAATCTCAGCTGAACCCTCTTTCATCCCAAGTGAAAACCCTGCTAAACCTGTCAGTGTCCCGTGTTGCCCGTTTCTACGTTCAGCCTCAACGTTCCTCTCTCTCCTCCGAATTCACCTGGGTCTTTTCATCCATGTTTGCTTCATTCTCTCCCTTGTTCAAAGCTGGCACCAGCACCTCATCTCTTATCTCCGTGGCCTTGCGCCTCCTCTCCTCTGGCTTCATGCAGTCACACCACAGTGTTAATATAAGAGCCGGTATCTATCTATGTGCTTCCTCAGCGCGGGCATAGGTCTAGGGGGTTGGTTGTAACATTTTCTGTAAAAATGTGAGGGATTAACAGAAAGAAAAAGATACATAATGTACAAATTTATATATAATATACACACGGTTCTCCTTTGTTTTTTATTTAACATCTCTTTAGGTCAAAATCAGAGAGCGCTCTAATTCATTCTTTAATGGCTACGTAAAATTCTGAGATATGGATGTTGAACAGTTCAACCCTTCCATTACTAATTGGTGGACATTTAGGCCGTTTCCAGGTTCATTTGCGTGTGTTTATGGTTTTGGCCACTAATAACAGTGCTGCAATGTGGATTGATCCCCGTTTCTTCTACAGGCCAATATTTCTTTGCTTGTATTTCTGCTGCTTCTCATTGCCGACACCATGGCTACCTTAGTGGAATCTGTCCGATTGTCTTTGTCTCCTGCCAGTGGCCTCCTGTCACACCTGGAATTAAAGCAAAACTCGTCACCATGGCCAACAAGGCTGCTGTGATCAGGCGCCCCCACCTCTCCCCTGTCACCACTCCCTGCCCCCTCCCTCCCACAGCTGGGCCTCCGTGAGCACATCCGGCTCATCCTGATCCCAGTTCCTGTCTTTGCTGGTCCCGCTGGTGGGATGCTGTTTGTCCCACCAGAGCTTCACGCAGCTCACTTTCCCACCTTGTTCAGGTCAGATGTCACCTTGCACTGCAGGTCTTGCCTGAGCACCAGTCACAATAGTCCCCCGTCCACCCGCCTCTGTGCCCTTTCTCTGCTTTCCTGTTCTTGGCACTTACCCCCCCTGGGGTGTGTGTTTTGTTGAGCACCTGTCTCTCCCTGGAGGATGTGAGCTCCAGGGGGCCAAGGACTTTGTCATCATGGTCATCGCTGTATCCACGGCTTCTAGAACGGAGCCTCAAACACCGTAGGTGTTTACTGTTTGAATAAATGCATAGGTAACGATCACAGTTTTATATGTACGTTGTGCTGCCCTCCCTTGCTGTGCTTCATGCATCTTCCTCCTTCTGCCCCTTCACATCCGACAAGTACTGTAGCGGCGAATTTTATCCTAAGGGATGACCTTGGAGATCCCCCTCTCCCCCACCATTCCCATTTACAGAATGACTCCAGGCGCTACACCTCTTATTTCATTTGGAAATTCAGATCACTGGCAGTAAGCTACTTGATTTATCATTTTCCCCTTATGCGCAGCACCTCGGAGTTAATTAAGAGGGCCATGAATCTTCCCTCCGTAGCTCTAACGCTTTCCCATTTGCAGGATACTCTCGTATTGCTGAGACTGTTGATTTGGGACTGAAGTTGAAACATTACTTAATTTTCTCACATGGAGGTTCATTATGCTGAGCCTAAATACTAGTCTTGCCCCCCTTCACTCGCAAGCTTTAAAATTGCTCCATGTTTTCAGCTGCGACGTAACTTGTTCTCATTTCCGACACCATGGCTGAGCCCTTGCCTGTTGGCTTCAAGCAGTGCAGCTAGGTCGGCGCCCTGTCCCCAGAAAGAACTGTCCGTCCTCGGCCACAGAGTGCTCTCACCTCTGGTCTGTGTGCAGCTTGTTTCCAGCAATAGTGACCTGGACTCAGAAAGGACAGCCCCATGGCCATGTGACCCCAAACCACACCAGGCCACCCAGCCTGAACAAGTAAAGATAGTCGAGTCATAAGAAAGCGTTAACCTTCAAGCCTTCAAAGACCAAAGCTAAGTTTTATCACCATTGTGGTACTGAGGAAGAATTAAATGTGTAATACAGAAGCTTACTTCCCTTGTATTGTTTTCAACACAGATCAGACTGTGTTAGTTGAACAACTACTGTGGGGGGCACCGGGTAGCACACTTGACAGTGGCATCTGTAATCTCACAATGACCCTGCATCACAGCTCTCAGCACCCTTTCACACCTAAGAGAATGAATTCCCAGGGTGGGCAGGGGAGGTTGGGGAGGACTGAACTTATTAGTGCCTTGGGCCCCTTTGGCAAGCTGGTGAAGCCTGTGGACTGTTTCCCAAAATCATGTTTTTAAAGTCATAAACTAAATTATATAGAATAACAAAGGAAACCAATTTCATTAAAATAGAACTGTCAAAATGTTAAAATTACAAATTTGTGATATGGTAGCATGTACTTCCTTATTAAGTCCTTAAATAAGAAAGCTTGGGTGTCGGGTTAATAGCATCCATAATTGCAAATAAGTAATCAGTATAAACAATATTTTTAGATCTGTTACAATTGTTCTGTGACTTATAGGGGTGCACAGTAATAGATACTTTGAAAATACTGTGACTCGCTGCCTATATTCATAGTTACAAGAAAGGCTATGTTTTAGTTAGAGGTTAACAAAGTAAAGGTGTAAGTTTTTTTTTTTTTATCCAAGTTCACAGATCTCCTGAATCCTACTGGGGGCCCCTGTGCATCCACAGACCCCAGACACCTCAGATGCCATAGTTGCTAAGTAGCTTTTAGATGTGGGCTCAGACCCAAATTGATGCCATACCAAAGTCTCTGCTTTTTCCTGTATCTTTTTTTTTTTTCTATACTTCTTTATTTTTTTTTTTAATTTTGGTTTTTCAATTACAGTTGTCCCCTTTTCCCCTAATTTCTCTCCCCCACCCAACCCACCCCCTCTCCTGCAATCATATCCCTCCCCGTTGTCCATGTCCATGAGTCTTTCATACAGGCTCTTTAATTAAACCCTTCCCTTACTTATCCCCCTTCTCTCCCTCTCCCCTCCCCCCTATTGACTGCTATTCTGCTCTTTGTTCTATTTAGTTCCTTTGTTTGTGTTGTTCTTTAGTTTCCTGTATTAGGTGATATCATATGGTATTTTTCTTTCTTTGCCTGGCTTATTTCACTAAGCATAATTCTCTCTAGTTCCATCCATGTTGTTGCAAATGGCAGGAGTTCCTTCTTTCTTTCTGCTACATAGTATTCCATTGTGTAAATGTACCACAGTTTTTTGATCCACTCATCTACAGATGGGCACTTAGGTTGTTTCCAGCACTTAGCTATTGTAAACAGTGCTGCAATGAACATAGGGGTGCATAAGTTCTTTTGAATTGGTGTTTCAAGATTCTTCGGGTATAATCCTAGTAGTGGAGTCGCTGGTTCAAAAGGCAGTTCCATTTTTAATCTTTTGAGGTAATTCCATACTGTTCTCCATAGTGGCTGCACCAGTCTGCATTCCCACCAACAGTGCAGTAGGGTTCCCGTTTCTCCACATCCTCGCCAGCACTTGTTGCTTGTTGATTTGTTGATGATGGCCATTCTGACAGGTGTAAGGTGGTATCTCATTGTGGTTTTTATTTGCATCTCCCTGATGGCTAATGATGTTGAGCATTTTTTCATGTGTCTATGGACCTTCTGTATGTCCTCTTCGGAGAAGTGTTTGTTCAGGTCCCTTGCCCATTTTTTAATTGGGTTATTTGTTTTCTTGATGTTGAATTGTATCAGCTCTTTATATATTTTGGAAATCAGTCCCCTGTCTGTGATGTCATTGGCAAATATGTTTTCCCATATGGTTGGTTTCCTTTTCATCTTGCTGATGTTTTCTTTTGCTGAGCAGAAACTCTTCAGTTTGATGTAATCCCATTTATTTATTTTTTCCTTTATTTCTCTTGCTTTAGGAGATTATATCCGTGAAGAGATTGTTACGTGAGATATCTGATCTTTTCTTGCCTATGTTTTCCTCTAGGACTTTTATGGTGTCACGGCTTACATTTAAGTCTTTGATCTTTTTTCTGTATCTTATAGTGTCTCCCCACACTATTACCTTACTTTCCATAAGAAGCTCACATACTAACCCATCATTATACTGTCCTGTGGAGTAGCTTGCAGCAGAAGAAAGTAATAAAAATTAACATGTGATCATAAACCTTTTTATTTTACAAAGAACTTTCACAAATACTGACTATCCTGGTTTCTTATGCAATCACACATTTTCTCCCTTGAGCCGTGTTCTACTATAAAAGATGGCTCTTACATCACTTTTTTACAAGGATCAGAGAAGTTCAGTGACTTGCCCAAGTTCACACCGCTGTTGAAAGACAGTGTTGGGGTTTGAACTCCCATGTGTTTTGGTTGTGTATCTGTTCTGTCATTCTTCTGGGAACCCATATAGTAACATGAAAAGACATCAGATGGTTTCTCTCAGAACTGCACAGAAGCCAGGCATGACCAGTACAAGGCCCAGGCCTCCTGATCTCCAACACCATTGCTTCGCCTTATACACAGTACCTCTAAAAACCGATTACTCAGAATTTACTCTCATCTAGCTATTTAAATTTTTTATTTATTAATTTGAGAGGGAGAAATATCACATTGTTGTTCCAGTTATTTATGCATTCATTGGTCAGTTCTTGTGTGTGTCCTGACCAGGGATTGAACCCACAACCCTGGTGTATCAGGACAATGCTCTAAGCCACTGAGCTAGCCAGCCAGGGTTCATCTAGTTCTTTAATCAGACATGAAGATCACGTGGGATTATCAGACTAGAATAATTAAAAGTGCCGACTTGTGTTTTATGTCATCGTCATCGTCGCCAGTTGCAGATAAAACCAAACAAGTGACAATTTTTCATGCAACCCTAAGCAGGTGGTAATGTAGCCACCGGTCGTTGCACTCATGTCGGTCCTGTCCCAGGGGCTTTCCCCCGTTTGATGCGCATGAGTGCATTTCCTTGTTGATCTGTTCCCTCTGCACTGTGGTTAAGGCTGTAAACATGATGTTCAACAAGGAGGATTTGCAGAGAAGTCTTCCCAGCAGCTGCCACCTTGTGATCATTGAGACTTCCCTGCATGTGGGCCCATGTAGTTTACAGATGGTGGGGCCCACATGCAATCGGTTCTTGCCAGCTCCCTCTCTCTGATGAGATGATGCAGAACGCCAAGACCAGAAATTAGATCCGGCTTTTGGAATTGTCCTTGCCTTTCCGGCAGTGTCTGTGTGCATGTTTTCTTGACTAGGCCTGGCTTAGCTGACTCCATGTTTTAGTGGAAGTTGAGAGAGTTTAGCAGTAGATTAGCTCTCAGGAAGCACGGTATCACCTTGGGAAACTGTGTGCTCACTTCTGTATATATGAGATGCTGCACGAGTTTGCCTTTAGCCCAGACAAAGGTTAACAGGAAAGGCTGAGTGGAGTCCTCACCCTTGCTCCTTGAGGAAGAGGGTTATGGTGCTTGCTCTTCGCACCGTGTGTCAACTGCAGGTGCCTCTGCACACAGACTTCCAGGAAAAACAGAATCTATTGTTGGTTCAAAGTTGATCTATATCTTCAGTATTGTGGCAGACTCATGTGGAGCAAATAAGCTAGGAAATGGCTTGGATTTGTTCTTCACTGTGCCCATGCAAACATTCGCTCCTTTGCTTGTTGCCCATTGTGTCGTTGCGTTCAGCACCAACCAGATGCAGTGATGTACCGTTCTCTTGGGCCAGCCAAGTATGATGAGAAGCTGGGGCTGTATTGCATTCATCTTTGCTAGATAGCAGCCATAGTTTTTAAAACTCAAAGCCAGAAAGTGTTCAGTCATAAAGGTACATTATGCTCTTAGCTCATTTGTCCTTTAAAAAAACTATCTCTGTTCTTTGGCATAGATTTCTCTAGGGCTAAGACAGTAAGGTCTTATTTTCTAGAATTTTAAAGGGGCATTTACATTTGTACATAGTATCAAAGAAATCTTAATTCAAACTTGAAAAACTATTGTAAACTCTTTAACTTCTGATCCCCTAGGTCACACAACACCTTTATAGCCCCTAAAAGATATCAAATACAAAAAAAATCAGATCCTGGCCCTGGAATTCCTACCTGATACAAGCCTCTTTGTTTCTATCTTCAAAATTACACAGCTTCCTGGCTGTCATTTCTCCCATCTGTTAATAAGTTTATTATGTGAAACATGAATTATGGGACTCGTTCTGTTATGTATAGAATAAATACAAATTATAGAACAGCAAATTAATCAAAATTTTAAGTGGTCCTCCATTTAATTTCCACTTGTATCTGGGTTTTTCTGTTCAACATGGATTACCAAATGTATCCATTTTCCTGTTCATGGTGTTTGGCTCTTACAGAGTCTGTGAACACTCTTGTACCAGTCTTTTGTGAGCGCAGCATTCATTTCTCTAGAACTGGAAGCACTGAGGTACGGTACAGGGGGGGATTTGGCGGTTAGAAACAGCCAGAGAGGATTTGAAGCGGCTGACCCACCCTGCTCTCCCCCAGGCGAGGCCGAGCTGCCAGCTGTCCCCACGCTCACCGGCATTCCGCACTGCCAGTCGTCTTAAGCTTGGTTATTCCGGTGCTTGTACAATGGTATTTAGAGCCATGTAATTTCGATCGATCACACCTCTTTATTTTTGCTGTATAAAAATGCTGAAATAATAGGAATAACACATTGAAAGAAAAAGCATTTAGATTTCATCACATAACATGCTTTTTATGTGTCCCTTCAAGTATTGATCTTCACGTGCTTAAAAATGATGACAGAGAAACTTTTTATAATTTCTGCTTCATTTATATGTTTTCTAGATTGCTGTGCAATAATAGGTAGGTAGGCCAATGTGAATCCACAAATAACAGTGGTAAGAAGACAGTAGTCCATCTCTTTACAAATTAAAGTATGAGTCTGTTGAATCCCTCTTTTCCACCATAAGAAGGAGCAGGCAGTCAGAAAACTGTGGGATGCTCTGTATTCTGTTTTTCCTTCCTGTGCCCACGCAGAGAACCCCACAGGCGTCCCTGGGCTGTTTCCTGCCCAGGCCTGGGGGTTGGGGGTTAGGATGTAGCCAAACGGGGCACAGGGCAGGTGGGCCTATAGCATCTGCCCTCGGGCTCACCCTGGTGCCTTAATAGGCACCTTGGTCTGCTGGTGGCTTTGACAGCCCAAAGCCATAAGGAGGGTGCAGCTATATCCTATTTTTCTTTTCAAAAGTGAAAACAGGGTTGTTTTGTTTGTTTGTTTGTTGAGGATAAAAGCAATGTGCTGAGGTGTACATGTGTCTCTGATAAAAGCGTAAAGAAGCATGTGGAATAGAGAACTAGAAAATCCAGGATAGTCGTTCCCTCTGGGGGCTGCAGGACCGTGGGAAGGAGCAGAGAAGTGCTTCACCTATGGCGTTCTTCATCTGAAAAGGAACTTACAAAGTGCTGCTGCAATATTCTTTAAAGCATTTTGATAATTTAAATGCTATGAACAATGCATTCTTATTATTAATGATTCGTATATCAATGAAAGGTATAAAACAAATGAAAATCACCTGTATTTCCACCACCGTGCACAGGAAATGCCACTCATAATATTAGGCCTATGTCCTTCCAGGATTTGTCTTTCCTTCCCCTTTCCCTTTCCCTTTCCCTTCCCCTCTCCATTTATTAATGTGCAAATATTTTCACAATGACATTTGCTTGTGTGTGTGTGCGCACATGTGTACATAGAGAGGGGTTGGGGAGAGAGAGAACATGTATATAAATGGACCATACTCTATACTTCATTTTTATCATCCCCTTTTTAAAACAAATTTCACTTTGGGACTATTTATACATTAATAAATACAGCTACATACCATAATTCTAATGGTTGCATATTAACCTACATATGGGTTTACTATACATTTATTTAACAGTGCTTTCTTGATGACCATTTAGTTTTCATTTTTAAATTTTAATGTATAAACAATACAGCAGTGAACAACCTATATTAATATTTTTTGCATACTAGTCCAGTTATTCCCTTAGGATAAGTTTCCACTGGGGAATCGCTGAGTCTAAAGAGGGACAGGAGCAAAATTTTGATATATTTCACCAAAGTATCCTGCAGAAACAAATTCCAGCGTTGGATGTAAAAGTTTTGTCATTCCTTACCCACGGTGGGAATTAGGATTCTTTTGAATCTTCTCCAGCTTGCAAAACTTACATGGGTCAGGGGAGGCAGGAGAGAGTAAAGCGGAGCTGAATGGTGACGGAATCAGACTTGACTTGGGACGGTGAACACACAGTACAATATATAGATGCTGTATTATAGAATTAAAAATAAATTAACAACAATGAAAAATATATTCTGTTATAATCTTCATCTGTATGATTCCCTGTCTTATTAAAATAGTCTCTCTACAAAAGTAATATCTCATCATTTTGGAAATTTGGCAAAATAAAGAAGGTAATGAAAATACTTAAATCTTTCTGCCTAGAATTAAGTATGGTTACTATTTCTGGGTATTTCTTTCCAGTTTCTTTTGTGCATATTTTCCCAGAATTATACATAGAATTTTGTAATGTTTTTCTTGACTATATTGTATTTTTTTAGTCTCTAAATATTTTTTAAACAGTCATTTGTCAGCATTAATGCCTGGAACTTATTCATACATTTCCTGTGTGGGTCATTGCATTATTTTTCATTTTTCACTATTATAAACGACGCTGTGATTCCCTCTGACATGTTTATAGAACTGAGATTCCAGAGTGTGAACACTTTAAAACTGATACAGATTGTCAAATTATTTCCATAAAGAACTCAGTTATATCCATTCTCACCAGAGGTGAACAAAAATATTGTTTCACGGTTTCCTTGCAGGCATTAAGAATGATCATTTTAAAAACTCTTGGCAATTGAATATTAAGGAAAACATCAGAATATAGTGTTTATGAATGACCAGGGGGGTGAAGCTGTTGTTCCTGCAGCGGGGTCATGACGTAGGACAGTGCGAGGTGTTTTCATCACGTGAAGGAAGGATGTATGTTGTCACTGTCTTCTGGAATTTCTTCCAAAAGGGGACTGAATATGACATCCAAATTGAAGCCCAGATTTATAGCCCCGGTCCCCATAGAACAATGATTAAATCACTCCTATAAGGTATAGTGTCCCGTGTTTAAAACGGAATGACTGGATAAACATTCGTGTGATTGCTGAAGAATACAGATCTTGTGTTCAGGTTTGTTCTTTCCTTTCTATCATTTGTGGCCGGTCTGTGAAAATCACAAAAGCTCCAAGAGTAAGGAACCAGATGTAAGAGGGTGGAAAAAATAAGTGTCCTGGCTGATTTCTCTTCCTCTCTGTTTTCTATTCCCCTCAGTCCAGCACCCCCACTTCCTCCCATCCTCTCAAAATGAGCAGAAGTCTCACCTGAGACGCTGTGAGAAGAAATGGTAATTGGGCCTTTTTGAATGTCTTAGATTAGCACTGACGTGGACCCTGACTAGCCCAGCTCCTCAGGTCGGTATGGCCCGGCGCCATCTGCACCATCTTGCAGGTAACCTGGTATCCCAGACAGTTTTCTTGTCTCAACTTAAGCCTCTGGAAGGTTAAGCCACTTCATCTTTGCTGCCTATACTGCTTCTTTGCAAGTTACCAGATCAGAATCCCAGACCTCTAAAGAAATTAAGAACTGGAGAGAACTTTTCAAGCAGGTGACCATGGGAAGTTCAGACAGGACCATCCCTTCAGAGTTTGGTCCTAAGAATTTTGTTTATTCAAAAGTTTCAATTAATATAAAAGGGTGCAAACAAAGCTGGCTTTTCCACCAGCGAGGCTTGGCCGTCAGTAACGACTGTGGCAGAGTGTGTCATCCTGCCTCTCCTCCGTATTTACAGAGACTCAGAAAAGGGACAGTGCAGTTTATGGACGTCATCTCATTACAGGCACGGCCACATTCCGTACGCCATCCGAGCCCTTGCCTTCCAGGAACATGACCATGTCCAGGACCAACCTCGAATTGTATTTTCCTCGCTTGTGGCAGGAATAAAATTTTGAAATTCACTCTTCACCTGTATCCATTGTCAAACCGCTTCAATTCCCTTTTGACCGCTTCAGTCTGCACAAAATGAGGTTTCATTGCTCTATTTGGAATAAAAATACTGTAAATCATGTAGGGCTGGTATAAGAAAAACTGGGTGGGGCTAAAAAACAAAAAAACAGAAACAGTTCTCTTCCCAAGTTAAACTCACACCCAGCATCTGTGTAAGACACCTTCTCGGAAGAACCTGGCGTTGGGTTAGCAGGAACCTTGTAGGGTTGTGAATGTATTGTATCGTGTTAATGTGTGGAACACTTTCTTTTAATGAATCTTCTAGAACTGAAGAGTAATGCCATTATGCTGCTCATAGAGCATTAGCTTTTCCTGATTCCATCTCCTTGTTTTACAATGGCAGAGGAAGGAGAGTTCAGATACTTCCAGTAGCTTTCCAACTGAACATTCATGACAAAATACAGAAACATATGTATCCAAGTGACATGTCACTTGGCAGTTAATATTTTTCTGTCTCATCTTGTTGTATGTGCAGCGGCCACAGTGGTCATGTGTTTTTATTCATGTAGTCATATCTTTATACCCTGACGCCTGACTTGTTCTAGAGATGGAACAAGACGAACCTCAGAAGTTAAATGCAAACAAGATGTGCAGGAATGGATTTCTTTTAGGGATAAGGGAGGAATGCCTTCGAGTCAGGAAGGATTTATGATTTCTGGCTTTGTTTTTCTCTTTTGTTTTTCATTAGTCTTTCGACTTTGCAAATTCTAATGTGCTCAAGATTTATAAAATACAAGGATCTTTCATTTCTTGTCAGGAGAAAAGATCAAGAAGGGTTAATCAGCACTTTACTAAATACAGCCAAATGTACTCCAAAACGATGTGTCACCTAGAAATACAGCCTTTCTTAAATGGGGAGACACTCGCCAGTCTTCTAAATGTTGTCACATTTGGGAAAATTTAAGGACGTTGTTATCCACAGCCCTTATTCATCTTAAGCAGTAATTTTGAGATGTCAAAGACTGAGTGATAGACATTTGTGTGTGTTAATATCAGCTATAAGGGAAACATACGTATCTCTGCTGTGTGCGACAACTTGACTATAAAAATAAACAGGTTCAGCTCTTCCTTTAGCGCTACCACCAGCTTGACTTTATCTTGGACTCTGCAAATGGAATGGATGCATTTTTTAATTAGATGCCTGACTCTTTGTTTGCTTCTGCGTGTTGTAAAAAATCATGGCACAGAGTTGTGCTGAGAGTACAATCACTTGAAAAAATAAGCAATGCAACATTTTGGTACTGCCAAGAGTTGTGGTCTTTGCTTCGATTTCATGCTGAAGAACAATATGCACATATTTTAACCTTTGAGTCTGATGTACTGAAATGCACAGTGTCAGTGTCTAAATGAAACCCTGTAGCTGTCACCGCTGTCTTTGACTTCTGCAAAATCTACAGCATATTCCTAGTGGTTCTCGTGCTGATAATATTGGAAAAAAGAAACACATGCGAACATAGTCATTCACGCTCCCAGATCCCATGATAAGTTCCAGACCACGAGATGTACTGGGCGGGTTTCACTCTTTCTCTCTCTCCTTTTTTTTTTTTAAATGACTTTTCTTGAGATTGAGTTTGAGTATTTTAACCAATATTTCAAGCATTTAACAGATTCATTAGTTACTATTATTGGTATCTGAGGTGACTCAAACCAGCTGTCAGTAAGATCCATGACTACCAGAGTAGGTCGGTTCCTTCAGTCCTCTCCTGCTTGACTCCTTGGAAAAAAATTTAATATACTGTATAAACCTTTAAATTGTTTTTCAAAATTAAGGGAATCCTAAAGTAAGCTTTTAAAATTATAGACAGGCAGCATCATTTTATACTGCACTATTCCAGCACAACATTTTGTGTTCCTTTTCTTTTTTTGAGTCCCATTCTAACTTTATAGACATTGGTATGAGGTTATAATCAGAACATACATTTACCAATTATTTCATGAGCATTTTCCATGTTGCTGTATCTTCAAAATTACTATTTTTTAAATGACCACATAATATTCCTCCCATAAGATGGAGCTTATAGAAACATGCTGTCTGTTATGTCACGGTGGCTGCTTGCAAGCTCTTGTAATGGTAGATCACACTGAAAAGCCAGCATCTTCTGTTGTGCCAATGTTACTTTTTTCTTCCTTTTAGATTATTTTTTAGGGCCTTTCCTCAGAATCAGATGCTCCAGTGAGTCTAGCTTCTCCTGCCAGGGTGTGCATATTGGATGATAACATCCATTACACGATCCCAAGGGAAAACTTAGATTTCTACTAAAGTCCAAACTATTTGGGGGCGGGGCGGGGGGTAGTCGTTACGGGCAAAGCAATAGAGAAATTCACAGTTGGCATCACTATATTACACGTACGTAAGCAACCAGTTCATATGTTGGCATCGTTCTCCACTTAGGAGGTTATGTCAGAATAGACGGAAGTCCTGCGCACAGACAGTTAGCCTTAAATCGACCTCAGTTTGTCAAAGACGGAGTCATTTACAAATATCAGTCCACATGGTATCACCTGTGCGATTATTTGTGTGTGAGGCTCCAGGATTGGGAGCTGCTTCCATGCCACCATTTTAACTTAATATGAGGAACCACAGAGAACCAAGACAGGCAATTCCAAACGGGAAATGAAGAGTTTTTTTCTCCACCAAAAATTAGCTCTGATCCTCTTTAACAGGTGGAAACATAACCCAAAATTTACATTGTTTCAAATTTAGAATGAATGGAAATTTAGCTATGTTATATAAAGATGATTTTTTTGTACTACTAAAATTGTCATTGACTTAACAAATAGGAAATTAGTTTCCAGAATGCTTTGTGCCAAACTGTACATAGTGTATCTGAGAATAGATTCTCCAGGAAATTTGCAGTCTTATTATGTGTTCACCCTGATTTACAGAAAATCAGCCCCCCCAAAATTCCACATCAAAGCGCAATATACTGTAGAACTTGAATTCCCTAATTCTAAAAGCTTCCTGTGTTGAGTTTGCTTCATTTATTAAAGAGATGCATGTTAACCCTATACAGGGAGGTTTTAAAAGAAAGGAGAGTGAGTAGAATCATCCCCGTTAACCTTCGGAGAACTTTAGCCTATTGATTTAAAGGGGACAAAAAAGAAAAGATTTGCACTTTATTCCAGACAGGCATATGTAGGATTATTCTATGACCAGGGCCAAAGTTCACATTCCCTCCAATATCAGCGGACATTCTCTTTTCAGCATGTTACTGTTTTAAAAGCAACTGCCTTTCTTGCTGATTAAAAGTGATTTTAACTGTGGTGCTAAATACCAAAATGAAAGCAGCAGCTATGGAAGCGCTTGCATGTCTATTTGCTTTTATCCTAAGCCTGGCCATTAAAGGTAATTAATTTATGGCCTGGCAAAGCCTGCTGCCTTTCTTCTATGGATTTGTTAGTTCTGGATTCAGTGTGGCATTCCAGACATGACCCGTGTCCACCATTTCTGAGCCCTGTGGTTCCCCCTTTCCCTTGGAGCGTCCAGGATCAGCAGGAAAGCCTTCTGTGTTTAGAGAAGCAAGTGTTGACCCTCGCGGATTGGGGAAGACTGTGAATCACTCAATCACTAGACCCAGTTGGATAAACTTTTTATAGGTGCTGCATGTGTCCTGGGAGCTTGGCCTTCCCAACAGTTAGACTATGGACCTCAGTAATTTTCCAAATATTGCTATGATAGTTTTTACCCTTTTCTAACAGAAGGTCAACGAAGTTAAGCATATGTACCAACAGAAAATTTTGAAGTAGTTGTTTGGTACTTCTTCTCATTGTGTATTTCCTTTTCTGTGCAGTAAATTGAGTGAGAATATTCATTTCGTGGAGAATCACATTATTGCATATAAAGGACCATTAGGGATTCATACCAACAAAAAACTGACGTGCAGCAAGGAGGAAGGTTTGAAGTTCGTGTTTAAATCTGATGCCATCTTCATTTTATAGATGGGGGAACTGAAGTTAGCTCACTCACCCTTGGAAGAGCTGAGATTTGAACTTGGGTCTTTTAGGTCCCAAGCACCAGACCAGCATCTTGGGAGATTACAGCAAACTTTAGACACCCATGAAGGAAAGATCCTGAGAGCACCCTGAACCCCTAAATTCTCAAATACTATCTTACACAAGGAAAATGCAGAATCTTCCTGGCCGGAGCTCCTACAGAAACTGTTTTAAAGATGCTTCTCATATGTGCCCCAACGTGGGACCAAACCTGCACCCCAGGCATGGCCCTGATAGAGAATCAAACCGGTGGCCTTTCACTTTGTGGAGGATGTCCAGCTGAGTCATACTGCACAGGGCATTGGTAGGTTTTGCAACTTTAAGCAAAACGAAGTATAATTAAACCAGTTTTACCATAGGCGAGTTGATATAAGCCAGAGTTACGTTCCTAGTCAGGTGATCAACATTATAATGAATCAGTGTTATTTGAGGACCTGCTGTATTTGAAGAAGCTTCAGGGAAGAGGGAGAAAGTGAGTTAGGGTTGCAGTATAAGTAGGAGTTGGCTGGCTAGAGAGGAAAGAGAATGACATTCCATGTAAAAGGAGTGCAACAAGGAATGACTTAGAGGTATTTCTTGAGATTTGTCCAGAGGACCCTGAGAATGGCTATAAAGCATCAGCAATATCCTTGTAAGAATCTGAAGTCTTTTATTTCATCTCTGTGAGGCCGTGGACAGGTTACCTAACCTCAGAGCCACCATTTTCTCATCTGTAAAGTGAGCATAATAAAGAAAAATTAATAAAAAGCCTACCTAGTTTTTAACATGCAGTAGGTATTTCCCTAAATAGCTGCTAGGATTATTGTTATCACGGCTACTGTCACGATTTTGTTACCGCCTGTACCACCAATATTCGTACATTGGTCCTCTGCTTTTCCTGCCTCACTGCTGTTAAAACAACCACTGTTACTAATATTAGGACTGAGCTCATTTCTTCTAGCAAGTCACTCCCGCTCTTTCTCTGATTGTCCCCTTTCCCCTCCCCATCATCGTCCATTCTCTGAAGTTTTTTGAAGGGAGATCTGACTGGGGAGGGGAAAGGGTAGGTGGGTCTGGTGTAGACTGGGCTGTAAAATCGAATTCCAAGACTGAATTCAAAAACCAAACATTTGACCTTACTTGACTCACAAATCAGGACGGTTAAACATGAGCCACACGGAACTGGGCCCTCAGTTCCTAACCAGAACGAATCGGAGAAGCTGGGCTGGGCTTCAGGATTCACCGGCGCCGTTTTCACAGCTCCAAGGCAGCTTCGGAGGAGCTGTGGCGTCCAGCTTGCCAGCTCGGGGGGACGGCAGCCAGGCGCCCTATTGCACACAGACTAGGCCAGCCCGCTTGTGGCAGTGGAGTGTCCCACAGCGCCATTATCCTTTGTCCTTCTTTCCCCCTGACTTGGAGCTGGTTGTGTGGCATTTAAAAGAAGTTTTCCAACTCCTGCTTTAGGGGGCATTCCTTTCCTTACAGCATTTGAACTGCTCTTAATAGAAACTGTGCGTCAACCATCTTGGTGACATATATTTTGAGCATTTTATTCTAGAGCTGCCCTGAATATCTACTGCATTCTTTTGGAACAGGAAAAGATGTTAAAATATACAAAATTGGTAAACATCTATGCATTGTTTTTAATATAAGCCTTTACGCCATTACAGAGAGACGGGTCTGTAAAGGAGTAGGAAGAGTAAGAAATTAGTAAATTAACAAAGGTGACCTTATTCCTCACACCTGCTCTCAATGTGATAAATAATAATTTCCTCTCCTCATTCCTGATATGTTAGAGCACTCTCAAGATTTCTATGTGGTGACCTACTCTCTCCTTTCTTATTTCACTGGCCAAGGTCTCCTACTGCATAGGTATGTGCTACTCATCTGGTAGGTATGTTAGGTATGTTAGATATGTGTTTTATTGCTGTGCCTAGAGGTCTGGAATATTTTACACGTTATTCTTAGAATTTTCAATTAGCAAATTTTAATTAACTAATTGAAGTTTCTTATTAAGAAGCTTTTATGATTTGTCATAGCAGTCTAGCTGTGTGTGCACCCTGTTCTATTAAGAAGCCATTAAATCCTTAGAAACAGCCTGTGAATTCATTAATCTTACTGTATAATTGCAGTTGTCTGGGCATAGAACAGGGCATTTGTAAGGTGTGTCTTGAAATACGAGGACCTTCTACTGGAGAATGGTACAGCACGAGCTAGGCTAGGGGAGAAAGTCCAGTACCCCAGGTAACCCAAAGCACCCCTATTTTTGAGTCAGTTTTTAGTCATTCATTTTTATGCATCTATATGTGATGTTCTAGAAATGTATAACACTTCCTACCAACTGTATTACTTGAAATCCTGCAGAAACATCCCCATAAGGTGAACTCAGCCTAAGATGTCACTTCCTCAGGCCACCACGAATATCACCCGTGTGTCACCATTTCCTAGAAAATAACAAACACTAAACAGGATTATTTATTTTATAAGTAAAATTAGTGCCAGGCGAGGCCTTATATCTAAGCCACAAAAGCTAGCAAGTTTGGGAACCAATGTCAGGTTCTAGCCAGCGTACCCATACGTAGGTCCCAGGGGCAGTGCTGTGAGGATTTGAATACAGTTCACTTACCCAGGAGAGAACCAAGGGAGGTTCTTGTGCCAGAGCAACACAGGCCTTTATTGCCAGGGAGGGAAGGAGGGGGAAATGCAGACTTGGGGCAGAACAGAACTGCATCAGTAGCACACGCTCTAATTTTTGTATTAAAACTCAAAAGCATGACTGGTTGTTACTCACAGGCAACCTTGATTCCATGGGCTCTCAAATGAATAGACTCTTACTTCAGCTATAGCTCTTTAACAGACTTTACTGCCCCTCGGCTTCCTGGTCCTTAAGTGGTTGAATTTACAATTTGCTGGTATTCATCTCATACCCACTGGACCTGTGTCGTGGAGGCAGGTGTCCACAATAGCTATCTATGCCTGAGCTTCACCAAGGTGGGGAAATGGGTCAAGTTTGGCAGGACTGAATTTTCATCCAATGTCCTTTCTGGCCATTGTATGACTTTCCTGGTGCTTTCTGAACGTAAGCCCTGTCATCCTTCCTCACAGAGTCTTCTCAGTAGCTTTTGAGAGTCACGGAGGAGGGGAAAAACTGAGGGCAATAAAGGGCAATAAATGGCAATTCCAAGTGGAGGGGGCATTAGATAGGGAGTAATAGTGAGCTCTTCATGAGGTTAAAGGGCACTGACTTATCATGGCTAATACATTAGCATCCCTGATAGCATTCCAATGTTGAAATATATTTTCAATACTTGAGTCATAACCCAAAGAGCTTGATCTCATCAATAGGGATCTATGGACATGTGGCAGAACCAAAGAGAGAAGTAACTGAGTTGAGGACCCCTTGTTTTAGAGAACTACTGGTAGTTGGTCACTCGCTCTTATGGGAACATGGAGGGTAAATGGTACTGTATATGCAAATTAGATAGGCCTCGTGTTAGCTCATAGGTCACCTTCTGCTCTATACGTCTTTATTGGAAGTTCTGATCTTTGTGCAAAACCTTTAGGGTTTCTGCCCCCAACTCAAGGACTTCCTTGGCCTCCTCACCTTGCTTCATCCTCACTGCACCCACCCACCCCATCAAAACACAAGTTCATCTGCGTATTAGCGCTGGAGTGCTCTGTTAATTCAGTAAATGAAGTCAGCGTGTCCCAAAGGGAGTTCTTCAGAACACACAGGTCATGAGATGCTCTTCAGAAGGATTCCATGGTCAACTAAGTTTAGAAAGTGCTGTTTGTCATAGGTATCTAGTCATGATGCAGATTTTAAAGATTCACAATACAAATCAAACTGCTGAGAACTTCTTCCTTTTACTGAAGATAGCTGCTTAGCCTTGCTTGCTTAGCCTAAGCGTTCCCCCATTTGCTTGACTGTAGAACCCTTTAGGAAGTGCTTCCATTAAGTCAAGGTCATGCCTAATTGTGGCCTCATATATTATTGCAGCTGACATTTTTTGTGTGTAAAAACACACCTTTCAGTGACACCCTCCCCATCAGTTGTAAAATAAAAAATGTAGTCAGGTCGCTGAGCGGGTGTGGGATTGTGGCGAGAGGGCGGAGAAGGAAGCCTGTCTCCGTGAGTCCTCAGCAGTTGCACCCAATTTCACAAAACAGCAATTTGTTCTTGACCCACGGAAAGCCTGAAACTCGAAGAATCTGAGTCAACTTCTTGTTCTTTTTTAGAAGCCAGGAAACTTACAAGGCTTTGGGGAGGTGATGTCCATCAGGAGAACACTCTCAAAGCTAATTAAAAGTCCTTGAGTACTGCAAGTGTTTCAGGGAAACAAATCATCTCGGCCTGATTGGAAAGGTCTCTGTCAAAAGCAGCCAAGGGCATTAACTTAGCGCCGTTATAAATGAAATGATATAAATTACACTTCTTTTTCTGAAAACACACTGAATTCAGGGAATGCATGTTGGCTTGGTTTTCATGAGTTACAAAGGCTGTGTGTCGCGTATTACCACTTTTTTCTATTACTTCACAAATCTGGCAGAAACCCACGCCGAATATGTAGAGGACTAATGTATATTTAAAGAAGTATAATCTAGGCCAAACCGCAGGAATTTATTGGCCGGGTTCCTTAATTGTCATGGAGTTTGAAGTCCATTAAAAGAGTCCTGTTGGAGCCTGGAGAATCAAGTGTGGTGCCCAGAGAGGGGCTTGTCCACAGGCTGGAGCGTGGACCTTGGCTTGCATACGTTTGACTTTCACGATCATCGCTTTCATACCTATCACAGGTCCCCGAAGCCACCTTTCTTGCTGAATTTGGCTGGTTAGTCATGATAGTGAAAAATCGCCAGAGTTCAAGACTAGACTGCTTCTTTTGTGGGCGGAGGAGAGGACTGATACTGCTGGTGGAGAAAGAGGTCCCACAAAAGCCATCACTCGAAGCTAGTGTTCCCAGACTCAGTGGTTCCATAGCTGGCATCCCTCTGCAGGCGGTGACAGGCACTGAACTTTGAGGGCCATCCTTGTCCACGCTGCACCATCACTGGGACCTCACCCGCTGCAACTGGGCTAGGCAGAGCGGTTGGGGAGGAAATTAAAGTGAAGGGAAACAGGGAAAGGAAAACACTGTGGCACATATGAGCTGATGTGTTCCCTACAGGAGCTGTAGTGGGCGGGGTCCCTGAGTTGTGCTGCCTGACATAGAGGGGCATGAGCTGTCTGTCAGGAGCCTCTGGGGTGTCTGCAGTGAGATATGGGAAGCCTCCTCTTTGCTGGTGCTGGACAGGCTGCCTGGGAGGGGCCTGCTGAGGGGTGAGCGTGCAACTGTGGGGAGAGGCCTGGCCGGACACCAGGGTGGGACAGGGGTGGGAGGTCCATGAGTCACCAGTCACAGCGTCCAGCACGGTTTCCACCCATGCTGGAGCGATGATCATACTACCGCCGTGGCTTCCCTAATGAGCCTTCCAGTGAGAAGCTGACTGTGTTGTGATTGTATAGGATGAACAGTCCATCTTTCCCTCAGGGCACTGGAGAAGCGCTTGTCACCTTCTCACAGAGCCGTCCTGGAACTGAAAACGGACATGCTTTTTACAGATCTTTGGTATGATATGTAAAGGGGGTTAAACATCAATTTCAGTCTGTTTTCCAGCTGTTCAGGCTAAATTCATCTTTTTTATACTTCCTCAGCTGCCCATCAAAATATTAGGTTGGCCAAAAAGTTGGTTTTGTTTTTTCCATATGATGGCTCTAGCAACGCTTACTTATCTTTAACTTGATTTGAAACAATTTTGTTAAATTTATTTTGACAGCTGCCATATCAGCGTGCATTAAATAAAAATTTATCAAAATTGGTGAATTATTGTGTGGCCATTTTAATATTGAAGATGGAAGAAAATTTGCAAGATTTTGGGCATATTATGCTTTATTATTTCAAGAAAGGTAAAAACGCAACTGAAGTGCAAAAAAAGATTTGGGGAAAGAAGGGGAAGGGTTTATTAGTCAAGGAACTAGAATAAATGACCCGTGGACATGGACGACAGGGTGGGGATTGACTGTGGGACAGGGGATGGGGTGGGCGGGGCAGGGGAGAGCAATGGAAAGATGGGACAACTGTAAGAGAACAACAATAAATTAATAAAAAATAAATCATATTTTTGCAGTGTATGGAAAGGGGCTATGACTAATCGAATGTGTCAACCGTAGTTTGTGAAGTTTCTTGGTACTATTGACATTTTGGCCAAATAATTCTTTGCTGTGGGGCTGCCTTATGCATTGGAAGATGTTTAGCAGATTCCCTGGCCCCTACCCCCTGCTAGTCAGTAGTGAGAGACAGCCAACATATTCAAAATATCCACATCAATCAAGTTATTGGTGAAAATGAAAAATGTATCTTTTGCCCTGGCTGGTGTGGCTCATTGGATTGAGCGCCGGCCTGCAAACCTAGAGGTCGTTGGTTCGATTCCCAATCAGGGCACATGTCTGGGTTGCTGGCCAGGTCCTCAGTTGGGGGACGAGCGAGAGACAAGGCAGCCAGTCCATATATCCCTCACACATTGATGGTTCTCTCCCTGTCTTTCTCCCTCCCTTCCCTCATCTCTAAAAGTAAATAAATAAAATCTTAAAAAAAGAAAAAAAGGAAGAAAAAGGAATCTTATATGGAAAATGCAAAATGGACTTTTTGGCCAACCCAGTGCCTCATCAGAGCTCTGTGGAGAGATTCTGAGGACCTGGACCTTTCTGATTAAGTCAATTCTGAGGTGAGGCGCCCAGGCCAAACCACAGGGCCCTGCGGAAGCCGCTCCCTCCCCTCTCACCCTTTCAAAGCTGAGCTTGCAGTAACTCGGGCACTTAGCCAAGTGCAGTGTCAAAGGGCTGGGTTTGTCATTAGCCTTGGTGACTAATACAGCACATTTTCAGTTCTGCATGAAGTTTGTAAATCCTTTTTATACACATACATTTTAAAATCAAAAGTTACCTTTTCAAGGGATGCCAGATTTGGGTTTGGACAGCTTTTACCTCTTGGCTGTAGTTAACAAAAACCCACACCTTAAAATGTTGTTCGAGCTTAAAATTTATCCACCTACATGTAGGATTAGAGAGGCCCGAAAAATTATCCGTTGGTGCCGAATATCTTTGGGACATGGCACAACATAGCTTTATATGACTTAACTTTTCAGCTTGTGGTCTGCCAGCTGGAAAAACTTGAGTTTGGTAGAACTTGAAGCATCATCAAATATTTGTTCCATGCTTTTAAAATAAAGTAAGTTCAGGATTGTGCTAATACTGTGTAACTAATATCCCAAGCTACTGGCCTTAGAGCGACTAGAAGAAGCTGCCCTTTATTCTCTGCGGTGAAGATGATTTTATTTTTATGAAGCTCTTTGTTGATCAGGATGTGGTCCCATTTGGTAACATTTAAGGGATCAAATAGGTAAGACTTTTTATAATGAATATTGATAGCAGGTGCCTTCAAATCCCTACCATGCTTGTACTCTCATAAGAATAAAAATATCTTAATGTGTTTTTTCCTGAACATGTTTTAAACATGTATTAAATGCATTTCTGCATCTGTGCTTATAAAGAGGAGAACACAGGGTAACACTGACATCTGATTTTAATAAAAAAGAAACATGCTTGGCGTTTAGCTCTCCCAGTGCTGTAGCTGCTTTCCCGTTCTCTTCAGTCCTTTTTCCTCGTGATTCGTCTTCCAGAGAGACAAGTCCACTCCCAGCTGAAGCTCAGCCACTTTGGGACGGTCTAAGGGATTTGACTTCTTTTCACTAGATCTGTATTTCAGCTGTTGGTTTTACTTCTGGGACCTACGGAGGAATGTAAGAGAGATCCCGTGGATTGGAATGTAATTTCATACCCATGGGCCACGTGTGCATTGTCAAAGCCTCTCACAGAACGTGTGAAAGGGCCCCCAGTTGGGACTGGTGACACAGGTGAAGCCTTGCAACCATTTCACTGGGTGTCAGGATCCATGCCAGAGCCCCCTTTTCTTTCTGGTAAACTCCCGTTGAGCCCTCAAAACCCACCTTCGAAAAGGCTTTCCTGATCTCTCCCCACACCGACAGTTAATTACCCCGTGTGCCAAGTGCTGCCTCCACCTTGTGTGAAAGCGGTCATGTTCATCTATCCAGGTCTGCATACCGGCCTTCCCTAGCCTAGGGGCTCTGTGGAGGAAGGCGCCGTTTCTTACCCATATTTATACCCTGGGATTGAACCCAAACTCATTGTGACGTTGAGGTGAGTTGTTGGTAGTGCAGCTGCACCGAGCGCCCCTCCCTCACCAGCCCCGTCGTTACCTCGTGTTTCATTCTCCGCGGATTTACTGAGAATCCCAAATATCAGAATCCTGAGTGTTCGCCAAAAGAATTAGTTCATTACATCCAGGAAAATCAAACAGCCAGGCACACAGCTTATGCTTTCACAGCTCAAATGCGTGCTTTTCCTTTGTATTTGCATACACTGCGGTAGCAAGTGCTTTAGAACCTGGTTTTTAAAAATGCGTTATTTAATAGAGACCAGTATATTTCTGGCAGGGTAATAGTACTATTCTTTTGTGTTCGCAGAGCTAATGCATCAGGGACTGTCAAGGTGAGAAGCATGAGAACACATCAAAGGGTGAGCTAGAATAGTGTTCCTAAAGGGAAGTTATCACACCTGGGTTAAAATGAAAGAGCACACTTAAATGGGGAAATGGGCTTAATAAGAACAGCTGTTTATTGAGCCCTTACTACGTGGCAGGCGCTGACCCACGCTTCCTGAGTGAGGTGGGTAAATGGAAGTGATTAAGTCCTAGTTACGTGTTTTCCTGCCATAAACAAATGGGCACAGTTGTGGAACACATACACGCATTTATATAAATACCATTTAAAAAGAAAAGGTAGTGGCCTCTTAGAGAAGAAAGGATAAACTGTCTTGTACACATGGGATGTGTCTTTTTTATGAGTGAAATTCAAATTGGTTTAGTGCATTTGTAATAGAAACTTACTGCATTAAAATGAAATTATTGTGTCCTGTATTTGGCCTTGGAGTAACGTTAATATGTGGATAGTGTGACAGCTGCTTGGTGGGGTTTCGTGCAGCACATTGGAGGCCAAGAGTGGGATTAAATGTCTAGCTCATAGCACATAGTGAGTATTCGGTAGGACAATGTAAATTTAGGTTTTGTTAATTAAGTCTGTTTCAAAGTTAGAACAACTTAATACCAGTGCAATGTTTGAGCTAGTGTTCAGCTACTATAGGGTGATGATTATTGGGGCCATTATCATAAAAAGCCTTTTTTTTTTCTTTTTTTTTTTCACTAAAATGTGTGCCTACCTAGACTTAAAGATCCCATGAGCATGATAGTGGCCATTTATGGGTCGTTTTCCAGAGACGTGTTTACAATCACACTAGATCAGGTCACTAGACAATCCCAGCCCATCTTGGGAAGGATGGAGTTCCAAGGAGATGGCTCTAAACATGCCTAAGGACACTGGACCATCTTGAAAATGAAGCAGCTTTGTGTACTTAGGCCTTCAAATGATTCCCTGACAACTGTCTAGTGTGGCGACTGGGTGTCCCGCTAGGATTTCAGACGGTGTAGACTCAACAACTCTGCAAAGAAAAAGGGAAATCTTGCACTCTCAGATCTGGCTGACCACTTCTTTAGTGTATTACAGATGTATTACAGATGACAAAATGTCTGGTGTGTGTCCTCTCATTTGTTATGCTCATGACAGTGCGACAGAGGCTCAAACCTTGAAAATGTTAACGGATGTATGTGAAACTCAAATGGACACCCATGTTTCACAAAGGGCAGTGGAGTGGGGTGAGGCTGTGTCCACGGTATGGTAAAGAGCAGGGAAATCTCTATTGTAGGCTTTGCTCTGCAGTAAAGGGGTGGGAATCTGGTGGTCAGGAATCTTGGGAAGCTTCTAAATTGGAATTAAGAAACAACAGAGAGATAGTTTTACCTGGATCTGAAAGAGAAAATTGAGGCTCCTGACATATATCCTGCAAAGCTGGCTGAGCCAGAAGGTGGAGCTTCTTCAAGACTGGCGTTGGCTAGGAGGTAGAATTTTAACTGACCACAAGAGCCCATTTTATGGGTCGGGACCCACGTGGCAAAGGTGGGCATCACATCGTGAGCATGGCAGCATTTCTTTGCATGTAATTTGGGTGCTGGACTACACATGCATTCTGAAAGCTGGCAGTGTGGGCACCTCAGCTACTGAAGAGGAAAGGAAAAATACTGCTCTGACAGGTGGGCATGACTATAGAAAGGGTCATGGAAGCCAAATGGTGCCCGGGGATCAGCCAGATCACCCAGAATACTTCTGTTGAGAATTGCCTTTTGTCAAAAAACTCTTATCTCCCCAACTCTCTTCTTTCTCCCCAACTTTCCCTGGCCTCCCCAAATCCTGATATGGAGGAATATTATTCTGAAGAATTTATCTGACGGAATTAAAGGATTCTGGGGGGAGGGGACGTAAAGCAAAAGCAATTATCTAGACAATAGTGCAAAGGATGTAACTGATAGAGCAGCTTTTCTGGGATATGTATGCAGCTGATAAATAACAAGGGCCTCTTGAAGGCAGCGTTTTACTTAGCCTTGTACATTTGTGGGTGCACATTTTAGCGTTTGTCATAGCCTCTTGGGTATTCAGAAATTGGGGATCATCTAAGGCAGATAGTAGTTAATGACATTAGTCGCCAGGTTTTCTAACCGCTGGCATGGGGCAGAACCCACACACACAACGTGCTTTGAGTATAGGTGAGAAAGCTTCAAAAATAGAGCTCCAAAACTCACCTGCTACCTTCACGTGTGATGGTTTAAATCCGGGAGTCTTCATCCTTTTTAAATCACCAAAAAGAAGGGCTACAGCTCACAGGAAGGACTCTGGCTTGGTTGCTATCAGTGTTGTGAGAATCGCTGAATAACACAGAGCTGGGGTCCTCCATATTTTGAAAGTTGTAGAACTCTCTCTCTAAGCCCTTGTAGGTTATCGGCATAAACAGACCATCGCTGCATTCCTGTTTATTACACCTTGGCCATAAATGCTCTCACATACCTGGAGTTATCTTCAGATATGGGGCTGTTGAGATTATTCCATTCCCTTGAAAAATCAAGGGTGTATAAGTGCTAAGTCATCACTGAGGCCGCAATTAGAGGTTATTATTAAAGTTCCTATTTGGGTTCTTTTTCCATAAGCATTGTGGTGTAGTGGGGAGAATTCATGTAGAAAAGAAAATAATGTTCATGTGGACCAGGCTTGTGTGATCAGATGAGACTCATGTGAGGGCAAAATAAAACAGCTGCCTCCTGTATAAATGTTACCAAATGCCAGCCTGTAGTTTTCTTTTGCCCACCCTGTGGTGATACGCCCTGGCGTGAAGCACTAAGTAGAATGCTCAGAACTGAGCACAGATGTAAACACCCCTGGGTCTTCTACATTTCCCAGTAAAGAGTCTCTTGCTTTGCCTGGGCTCCCTCAGTTGCAGACTGCCTACGGTGAGCTTCCTGTGCCCTACCAGCTGAGCAGCACGAACTGCCCTTGCTAGCATGTCGGCCTCTGCGCCTTTGCCCCAACACCCTCTCAGGCTTTGAGGTGTCCGTGGCAGCCTCTGCTACAAGTTGACCAAAGATGTAGGGATGATGACGCCAGCCCTGGGGGGGATGGAGGCCAGGTTGGCTGGCCGAGGTGCCCAGCTGTTAGTCATCAGTCTCGGAGTCTGCAGCCAGCCCCGGGCAGCGCTGGTGGCGGGTACTGGGAGCAGCCAGGTGGGAATCGGTGGGCAGAGGCCTAATAAATTTTCATCAAGCATTCCAAGGCTTTGATCCACGGTGAGGAGCGGATGGTGATGGCAATTTATTACCATATGTCACCAGTGATGTAAATAACCAAATAGAAGAAGAGGAGAGAAAAAAAGTAAATTTGCTACGTTTCAAATTTTATAGTTGGTTGGTTTACAGATCATCATAGATCAAAGAGAAAAAATTAAGGAGTATGGACTTGACTAAATTATGTGAAATTTCAAGAAATAAATGTTATATTAAAGCAGATCCATTTGAAAGAAGTAGATGCTCTTGTGAGCCACAAATACCAAACACAACAAACAGAATTACTGAGTGGTAGATTCCTGGTAAGCTAATTGTTCCGATTATATCATTCTTTATGGACGGCTACTATTATGTAGTGATTACAAATCCATTAGAGAAAGAGTACATCCAGGGATGAAATGAAATTGAACTGTCAGCAGAAAGCAAAATACACAAGACAGTTATTTTAATCCTGGAAGCACTTGAATGCATTTAAAACTATTTTGCAAACATGACATTATGAGCATCCTCAAGCCATAGCGATTAAATAATCTACCCTACTAGCAAGCAACGAATGTAGAGACTCTGAAGATAATCAAAATGCAAAATGTCACATGCTTTACTAGGTAAAATGATACATGTAACAGACATAAGCCTTTTATTTTCACCAGAGAGAGGGAAAACACTTTGTTTCATGACTCCACTCTACAGTGATCTAAATCTTAACCAGGTTTTCCTGAAAGCAAAATATACAGGACCATTTCTGATTAAATGCAGCGGGCATAGATAGCATGGCTACTCAGGACATTTTGAATTTGTTTTTCCCCTTAGGGCAGTGGCATTGGTTGGTAGCACAAATTTGCGAATTAAAGTGACATGCAGTCCTCCCAGATTGGAGTAATGAATAGACCAACAGATCAGTAAGCATATAGATGCACCTCAAGGACTGACACGTAGCCAAAACCTTTCTTCGCCTTTTAGGTTCACGATTCTACTTAGGCGAAATCTCTGTGTGTAAATATCTGTTTGTGATTGAGGTTAAATAGCAACAACACTCAAGACACCCTTGGAGCCACTTAGTGGCCTGTTGTGGCTCCCGCGTATGGCCAGCCTTTCCTCAGTCACCTGGGGCCACCTTTAAGGCACAAGAGCCCTGGCTCCAACTCTAGAAAATCTGGTCCAGAAGGGAGGGTGTGCAGCTCAGGTGTCTGCTTTGTCATCTTCACAGCTGGCTTTTGGAAGTCACTCCCAACCCCATGAGCACTGAGGGCTCCACGTTCTCAAGGAGACGGAGTTGGTTATTGGGGGAACCACGGAGACGCTTCGACTCTTTGTCCAGTAACTTTCAAGTAAAACAGGCTGCTTTATCCCCAGTCCCTGTCACTGGTGCTAAATGGGAAGCAGTACAAGGTCCCCAACTGCCTTTAGTTTGGCATATTAATTACATTGTCTTTAGATTAAGTCTTCAGAATTATTTATTTCTATGTGGTGTGTATGGTAACTAGAATATTTCATTTCCCTTGTAGACTAAGTAACTAAATCTACTGTGGGTTTAGACCGATTTCCTGGTTACCCAAGTAGAATGAGCACTTCACCCGTGAGATTTGGGAAGGGAGCTATTGATGCTCTGAGGACTGTGCCAGGTTCCTAGTTCACACATAAACTCTGAGAAATGTGTTACTTTTGAGAACGGTCTCTTAGTTCCAGCCAATGCTTCTCAAACTCAAACTACGTTCAGATCACATAGGCCTGGGGTGGAGTCCAAGAGTCTCCATGTGACAAGTTCCCAGGCTCTGCTTTTGCAGCTGAGAAGCCCTGGCAAGGACACCGTGATGAACCAGGCCCTGATGTGTGTTCATTACTGCTCTGAAGGGAAGCCATTAAATGACAGGTGTTACCAGACCTGGTCCAGGAAGCAGGGGTGACTTTCAGGGAGGAGGAGGGGAAACTGCTGAGAAGACCTGACTTGTCAGGGACCTGCGAGCCCGGGAGCCTTGGGACGAAGGGGCGAGCACAGGGCTCTGCAGGTCTACCCGGCGGTCAGAGCGGGAGAGGCCACACAGTGGGGATGAGCAAGAGAGATCATCACTGTCTAGAAGGTTTGTGCGGGGCATGGCTCACCCGCTGGGCTTCCCTGGGGGGTTGCTGCACTAGCGCTGGCTTAATTTTGTATAAAGCCAGGACCCACGCCCTTGATTCTGTTTGAAATAATATCTTCTTGTTTTACCTGGTTTTTCTAACTGGGAGCCCAACAGCTGAACGTTTAAATTCTGGCCCTGGAAGATTTTTAAAAAGCTTTTGTTTACCCCCAATTCACTGCCCTAGAAGTACCAGAGTGGATTCTCCAACACTTCCCCAAAGATTGGAGATGGGGGCGCCGCCTTCCCGTAGGTCTTGTGATAACTCTGAGATGACAGTGCATTGTGGGAGGTATAAAAGGTTACTTCTTGAAATGCAGAGTGTATTAACAGTCATATCATAGCTGAGGGCAGGGTTCCAAAAAGGATGTGCTTTGGAGAACTAGAAATTAGGCAGGGGGGGTTTCCTGCAGCGCCAAATGACCCAGAATCTTTCTCTGCCCCATTGGAAGGACAGTGAAGCCCCAAAATAGAAACAAAGCAGCCTGGGGCTGGCTTCACTCAGTGCAGAGCGCTGACTGCTGACATGTGTTTTCACGGATATGGTTGCTAATGGAAACAGCTCCAGGCAACTGACAGCTCCCGAGGTTCTCGTGTGACCCCTGCACAGTTTTTGGAAGAACGTGACTTTACCAAAAACAATAAATGAAATCCTGCGTCCATATGTTTCAGGCAAGTTCAAGGAACTATTTTGTTGGCCTGAGACCAGGACTGGGAAATAAATAGCAGGCATGATTAATTTTTAAGATGTGGTCAACATCATAATATGAAAAAATTGATAATAGCTGCTCAAATCTGGCATCCACACACAAAACAAATTAGAGTTCACCATTTAAGTCACAGTTTGTATTTCAGATTACTTAATTTTTCAGTAGAAATGTGACGACAGGCATATTCTTTGTCATAGCCAGGCAAATGGCAAATGGTTGGATACCCAGAAAAATGATAGGTCTGCAGGCAAGAAAAGGCCTGTTAAAATGAATACACGGTTCACTCAGCCTTTGAGCCACACTTTCTGTGGTCCTGGGCTCATGCACAGCACAGCTTGAAATACTGAGGACACAAGTGCGACTGTCCTAGCACGCCGGGTACATGTATTGCGTCCCCTGTTACTAAAGAGTTGGAAAGATTTAGTTCCCCCTGTAGCATTCAGAGAGAGTTAAATGGTGTCAGGCCATTAGGCTCTACCCAGTGGGGCAATAATTTTCACACAAGACTTGTCTAATAGAGGATGTGTTTCCATAGTTCCTGCAAAACCTTCCGTGGAATTGCAATGGCTGTTTAAGGACCCGCCCAGGAGGGAAGTGGTACACAGCCATTTCCACGTCAGCGTGGCATGGTGTCATAGGAATCGAAGGAAGTGTGAAAGTCAGGAGACAGCCTTAAACCCACAGGGTTTGGGTCCCAACTGCAGCCTGCGTTTACCTCGACAGGAAATGTCAGAAGGTTCAGGGCCGCCAGGCACCTCTGTGGAATGCGTCATGTTTCAGCTCCTACCCTAGATAAAGTACTTACGTACCTCACCCCGAATGACAGTTTGCAGCACTCCCCAAAGAAAACGTAGGTGCCCTTGCTTTATGGGGAAACAGCGAGGGCTCGTTGGGGGGTTGGGGCGGTGCCTGACCTCACCTCTGGAGAGAAAATGAGCCCACCCAGTGTTTATGAAACACTTGAGTTACACCCTCGTGGCACCAGCTTGGCATCAGATCGAGGGGAAAGATTTGCTTCCTGATTTGAGATCATATGTGCAGGAAGTCATAATGAAGTAGGCCGAGCTGTTGGGGGAGGGGGCCCGGGACTTCAGAAGGAGCCGGGCGTGGTCCTGCCTTCCGTCTCCCCTCGCATCTCCCCGCATCTGTTGCCCCGGCACCCGCATCTGGGCCTCGTTAGCCGCCCAGCCACGCGGCGTCTGGCTCGGCAGCGGAGGCACCTACACCGCTAACCCCTCCCCTGCGTTGTTCCGTCGCGGGGAGTCCGCGCTGCCAGCCAGCCAGCCATCGGGGCACACGCCGTGGGGTCGTCACCGGGCAGGAGGGGTTCTCCGTCCTTTCCACACAGACCTCACCGTCCAGACGGAGGAAACGCGCAAGACCGCGTCCTCCTAACCTGGAAGATTTCAGAACCGTTTTTGAGGAGGCTGCTTCCGGCGGCGCTGGGAACCCCTGCACAGCTCTGCGTTCCTGTCAGGTCGCTGGAGGAAGGTGGGCCGGTGTGGCCAGCGGTGGCGATGTGGCAGGCTCCGGCAGCGATGGCGTTGCCACTTGAGAAAGCAGGGCTTCATGGAATAAAAGCCAGGGGACAGGAGGTTTGTGACCCCCAAATTACCACCTGTGGTTGAAAACACTTGGGGTCATGTGACAAAATAGTAGCCCCCCTTCCTTCACTCCCCAGCGCCCCTCGTCCCCATGGAAAGACTCAGGCTTTTCTCAGACCTGGTCCCTGCCCTGCTACTTTGTGGTTTGTCACAGCAAAAAGCCCAAAAGGCACATATTATTTACTGTTCCTTATAATTAAAATGCCACATAACAGTGTAGTGTGACATTCTCAGGCCATGGTCTGCCTCTCCTCTCCTTTCTACTGAAAGCATTTGTTGTAAAACATATCAGGAGGGATCCCTCCTATTTTAGAAGGGAGGGCTTCAACTCTCAGCTCAGGGCTGGGGACTGAAACCTACTAGCTGTGGGATGTTGGGCAAGTCATTTCACCTCTCTTAACCTGTCTGCTGGTCTCCAAAGGGAGGACGAGAAGAGGGTTATTGTTGGATTAAATGAAGCAAAGCACTCCCCACGGTGCCCGGCCCAGAATAAATGCTCAGTTCAATCAATGCTCCTTTTTGACTATTACCAAGGAAGGTTGCAAAGTGTGTGCTTTGGATAAGCTTTGGGAAGAGCCTCCTCTTTGGTTTTGAGTAGTTGAAGGCATACATCAGTCGGGGGCTGTGCTCAATGCTCTGCGGGGTGGCTTTCAGCTCAGCTGTTCTCTTGAGCTCTGACTATGGTGACAGAGGAAGGTTCAGTGACAGGATATGACAGGATATGTGCAAGACACGCGGGGCACATAGCCAGAGCTTCATGAATGTTGCCTGTAGCGTTTGATACCTGTTCTGGTCCTGGCCGCAGAAGCAGGCAAGGGGGGAGAAAAATGAACAGGTATTCACCACCCCCTATGTTGAGAGCACCGTGCTGAGTGTTTTTACATTTGTTGCCTCTTAATCCTCACCCCAGGCCGCACCCCACCCCCAGTCCCCACTCCCCACTCCATCAAGTGAGGTTGGATGTTGTTGGCTCCATTTTTCAGTTGAAGTGATTTATTCTAAGTCACAGCAAGTCAGCCACAGAGCTGAAATTGAACTCAGATTTGTTCTCAGGCGCCCTGAAAATATTGCCGAATTGTGCAAGTCCATGCCTCCATGTCTCCAGGCCCCATGTTCGCAGCCTCCCTCCTGTGGGTCATGCATAAGCTGGCATAAATTTCAGAACCAGCTAATTCTTCCTGCTGGACAGGCCCTAAGTAAGATGCATCATAATTAGCTATGTCTGATTGACCTCCTGTTGTCCTAAGCTGTAGCCCCTAATTGTATGGTGGGCAGGGGGGGGCTTGCTGGGGCTAGTTTTATCATTTTGACAGCTTGCTAATAAAAGGTCACCACAGGTACAGAAGTGCTCTGATTTACATATGGCAAGTAAAAGGGCATTATGGGAAGTCAGCGTCTAAGGGAGGCCTGTGCATTTGTTTCCATTGACACCCATGCTGAGATTCCATAATTGACAAGAAATGCTATTATTAAGCAGGTCTGTTGAGGTAATTAGCACTCAGGGTTGCATTTCTAATCGGACTTGAATCAGATAATTTATCACAGCAGTAGCAAGCTGTCAGGGTCACACAATAAATACTCATTAAGGCTGAATAAAGATTAACTGCAGACTGAAAGAAAATTAGGCCAAGTAGTAACATTTGATTTTAATATTTACAGTGCTAATTTGGACTGGTATTGGCAAAAAGATCAGATCCCCAAATCGAGCTCATTTACGCAGGAAGAGGAGAGGAGATGCTATGCCGAGATGGCCTGAGTGGGAATGTTTTTAAAGCTTGAAATCCTGCTCCTAATTGATTGCCAAAAGAAATGAATTTTCAAAGGCTCATTTGGCACGGCCGCTCTTGGAGCCGTGATACCTCTGCATTAATAAGATGACAGCTCCAGAGAGATTGCGCCCCTGAAAGGCGTGCCCAATTTGTTAACATTAGTCAGATACTGTACTTTTAATTTCATGCAACGCTCTTGTCTCTGGTCCATACACAGGCAGTTTATGGCACTTCAAGTTAATTAGAAACACCTACCATTAAAATCACGCAACATCTTTAAAGGAAAAAGGAAGTCATTTCAGCCCACTATTTACCAGGCCAACACATTTATGTTCTTGCTGATAATTTACAGTACACTAAAGATAGGGAACCAAATGAGAACATTAGTATTTATGAATACAGTAAATTTTGTTGACAAAACCAGTGGAAAAGGTCAGATACAGAATCCACAGCGAATGTGCAGTTTGTTTATCGAAGTGAGAGGCTTGGGGTTTAATAGAAAATTAATTTCAGAAGCTGCTGCACGGGTGTAAAACCCGTCTGAAGACCCAAGACCATGTGGCCTCTGCTGGATCTCACCCCACCCAGGAACCAGCATTCAGTGACTGGTGTGGACCATCGACCGGGTCTGGTCATGGTCGTCACCCTGGAGGGACTTCAGCCACATCCCGGCCACCATCAGAGCTTTTGTTAAAAGCTTCCTTGTGCTGTGTGGTCGTTCTCTATACAAAATGTCGGTGGGCCCTCTAGGCAGTGAGGGCTTGTGTGCTGTGCCCGGAAATGCAGTGAATTAGGCTGAGGGAGGGAATCTGAGGTGGGCCTAGGTCACCGGAAGGGCACATAAGGTAGTGACAGGCCCAGCAAAGGGTTTCTGAGATGCCCCTGAGGTCTGGAGCAGTGTGGGGGGAGGGGGGACAGGTCCTCAGAGGAGGCAGAGGAGAGGTGCAAGCTGGGAAGGCTTTGGGTAGCCGCAGCAGAAAGGTGTTGCCTTTTTCACCAGCCTTTACAAGGAACATAACCAAAAATAAACACTGGAGAGGACTTTGTGTTCTGGGGTTCATTTCAAATGGCACACAAAAGGGACGCAGTCAGAACTGGTACAGTGTTCTGTGACAGGCAGGTAAGAGGAGGACAGGAGGACTCGGTCTTTCTCCCCCCACCCCACCCCCGCCCCCCCGACACTGGGAGCTGCTCGCTGCCCTCGCACTGTGGGTCCCGATGCACCCTGCAGTCCCACCCACTGCCTGCCTTGGTCCTCAGAACCGTCTTCATGGACCCCGCCTGGTGGCCACAGAAGACGCTTCAGCCTTGGTTTAAAAGAGATGGGGTGAATTACAGGCAGAAAGGAAAACAGCCCCCAGTTCCGATGTATTCATCTCAGTAATAGTGTGTATCAGTCCTCACGATGAATTCCTAATAACCAAATAGCTCCCCAGGGACGGAAACCGATCTGAGTCCTCACCAAGGTTCTCGTGAAGCTGGGAGACAGACCAATAAGTAACTGTAAACCTAGGCTCCTGTGGCGCTGCCGAGTGTAAGAAGATCAACATGGTGGCGTTGCTGCTGGCACGGGGGCGTTAGCCTGTGGCCCCCCACACAGGAGCAGCTCATTTCTAAAAGGCCACCTTTAGCCCTTTGCCTGAACTTGCTCGGTACTGAAATGGCCATTAAGAGGACTGTGGAAGGAGAAAGAAAGGCTGAGGTTAACTGGCTGGGAGAACAGGGCACAGGGCCGCCTCCTACAGGGACGTGCAGCCCGTCCCCTTCCCTCCAGAATCAGGGCCCTCTAAGTCTGGCTGGGGGCCACCCCAGCTTTCCCCCTTCTCACTGCTGTCACCATGGCTCTCGGTCCCTCCCCAACCCCAAGTTATTGTTTCCACCTCTTTCGGCTCAACTCTCCTTCGGCTCATCTTTGCAAAGCTGTGAGCTGATAACGAAAGAGTTTTCTTCTTCCTAGGAATCTCAGCTTTTTATTTTTTTTAAAGCAGCGAATTCCTGATAACCAAACAGCTCCCCAGGCCCCCACATAATGAATCTCTAACTGTAGCATTTTGTTAGTGTATTTTGGAGCGGAAAGGTCTGCTCTGTGCTCCTCAAACCACATGGCACGGCCAGCTGCTACTTGGCTCTGCAACACTAGGGGTGTTTAGAGACATGGCCCAAGCGTCTGGTTTTTTAGCTAAACAGGGAGGTGAAAGAGGCTGAGTGCCATGTGGAAACAAGAGTGAGAAGCACTCCCCGTGTAGGGGCAGAAGTTGGTTTTTCAGCTCTTTAAAAAAGAATCATTAAAAGCAACCACACAACTATTAACAATAATGGCTACTATTTATTGAGTCCTTATTGCCAGGTACCGTTCAAAGCGCGTTGCTTCTTATTAATCCTTTTAATCCTCGCATCTGCAGTGTCCCCATTTCACAGATGAGGAAACTGAGGCACAAAGATAATAAGTTTGTTTCAGGGAAGAGTCAATGTTGAAAAGTTAAGAACAAAACCAGCCATACTCCTATGTACAGTGTCCCCCAACTCCCTAAAGAGAAAAAGACAGAAATCAGCAGAATTCACTTGAGGATGCATACAGCCTTTCGTTCCAATGGATAAAAATGAAACTTGGAAGAACCTTTCTTAAATGCTTAGAGACTGGGTTAGACCAGGAATTTGGTAAGAAATTGGCTGCGAAAATGTTGTTTGTGATAGAAACTGAAAATAACCAGAATGCTCTTCAGTTTGAGATTGGTTCAATAAGTTGAGTGCATCCATTCTATTTCATACCGTGAGGTGGGGCCCCTTATACTAACATAAAAAGATGTCCAAGATGTATCGCTAAGTTTAAAAAGAAAAAGGAAGCAATTTGCAAAGTGATATGATCTTCTACATATAGATTTTTAAAGTTGGCGAAGAAAATGCACAGAAAAATGCAATCTGGAGTATTTCCCAGCAACCGACAGTGTGGTTGGGGCGGGACTGTTAAGAACTTCCCCTTTTTTACGTTATAAATAAGTCTATACTGTTTGAATGTTTATAGTAAGATACGTTGCTTTTGAATTCCAAAGGAGCAAAAGAGATAAAAACAAGTTTTAATAGACAGCCCTGTTCAGTCAGGTATGAGGTTTCCTAATGGGGATATAAAGCTTTTTCATAGCATATTGATTCTATTGTTATATATCCATAAAAACAAGAGGGAACACAGATTTTCTTCTTATTTGTAAGCAATAAACCTATTCAACTGATTTTTGAGGGTTTTCAAGGCAGTAATTTATTTTCCAATTAGTACAACGCCTTTGGAAGAGAAGGATCATACTTTGTTTACCTCTGAGCAAACCACAGTAAGAGCACGTCATGGAAGCTGCTGCCTTTATTGAGTAACTACTATGCGCCTCATGTAATCCTCACGACAGCCCAATGTTATACTGGTCCCATTCTCAGTTAAAGAAAGGAGGCCGAGCTCGGCTAAGCAGTGCGCACAGAGCTAGTAAGTGGTAAAGTGGGGTTTCAAACCTTGTCCTTAAGGTCCTCTTCTGGAGTCCTTCTAACCATGAAGCTGAACTGCTTCCCCGTGGAGTAAATGGCTTGTGTACAAGAGCTTTCTTGCTAATGTCCAAATCTTTGGGTCTCTAAGATGTATACCCTGAAAGTAAGGTTGGCAAGGCTTCAACAACTCTAGCTGACAGCAAGCAATATAAATGCATGAAGACAACCGAACAGTGTTGGCAAAGCTTCCCGTGAAGATTTAGGAATGAGTGAAATGCTTGTCCGGGAAAACAAATAGAGCAAAACTAAACGTTAGAACAGGAAAGCCTGGGCACCTATTTAACTTGCTGCATAATGGGATCCTTAAACTTGGAGTTACCAAGCATGACGTGATTTCAAATATTTGGCTATGATTAAAGCAGGAAATGGTATGAAAATATGTTTAGCTAAAGCATGCAGTTCATTCTGGAGGGGATAATAAACAGGGACTCTTTGACAACAGCAAATAAATCAGAAAATGTAAACAGAAGGACGGCCTTATGAGCTGTTTTATACCGTCGGCAAGCAGGATAAGGAATCAGGACAGACGTGGGAGAGTGTTTTACTCTTTATACCACTGCCTGTTATCAGAGCCTTGGTAGAAGTAAACAGGTGGACAGAGTAGAGGTGAAAGCCTACATACTCGTTCTGGAGCACTTTGTGCCTGAGTTTGTGCATTGGATACAAACGAGTTCAGTGCACCTGCAAAGGGTATGTGCTGAGCTTACTTTGGAGGGAGTGCATAAAATGTGCAAATAAAAAATAAAGCACTGTTGAGTAGCAATAACTCAACCTTTTTACTGTAACGGTTAGACTGTGTCCACTGATAAGCTGTGTTTTCCATAATGGAAACCTTTATTCGTTGTACTCACGAGGCAAGTCGACCGATGGAAATGAGGTGTGTTGGTATAGATGCAGATGAGTAGCGGGTTGGCAAATTATTGGTCAGACTGGCAGCTGGAGGAGACATGTTGTGAAGACCACGCTAAATAATGAAATAGTTAAAATAAGCAGTGTTGTTACTTCTGGTCACCAGAGAAAGCATGTCCTCTTGGCAAGCATGTGTTTTTTCTCACTTGCTTTTCCTTCCAAACTCTGCCTAACCGCTCGTTCTTTGGGTCATCTCTCTTTTCCCTAAAGTAAAAGCAAAAAGCAAAACAAAACAAAAAAAAACCTTAGTTTTTTTAAATGACATTTGTAGGAAAAACAAATGAGGAAAGATGGCTGAGGGTTTAACGATAGTGTTCCTGCTTACAGATGATCTTGTTTTGCATGTCCCAGGGAGGTCATGTGGAAAGAGCATGTTCCCGTGTGCATGGAACCAGGGCGGGGCCAAGCGAGCAAGGCTCTGGGAGTGGCAGCTCCTTAAACATTGTGCCCCAGTTGCTCCTGCCACACCCGAGTCCCAGGTTCCCGTCCCACTTCTGCTGCTGGAGCCATGCGACCTCACCAAGGAGTAGCTCACTCCTCCTCTAACGTGGTCAGAGGGGCCTGAAAACTGCAGGATCACAAAGGCTATGGAAATTTTATATTTTTTATATAAATAATATCTTCCATTTTGCTAGTGAGTAGCAGTTGAAAGCTCTTCACTTGAATCTTTAACATCTTTACTGAGATATAATTTATACACCCTATGTTTCACCTACTTGAAGCATACACTTGAATGGTTTTAGTATATTCACAGAGTTGTGTGTCCATTGCCACAATCTACTTTTATCATATTTTCATCACCTTAATAGAAACCACATACACATTCATTTTCACTCTATTCCCCCACTTTCCAGCCCAGGGCAACTACTAATCTACTTTCTGTCTATAGATTTGCCTCTTCTGGACATTGCATGTAGTGTCTGGCTGCTTTCACTTAGTATAATGTTTTCAGGGTTTACCCATGTTATTAGCATGTATCAGTGTCTTGTTTTATTGCCCAATAATGTTGCATTGTATAGATATACCGTATTTTCTTTATTCATTCATGAGTTAAGGTACGTACAGTCTTATGTTGAGGATCTCCCAAACTGTTTTCCAAAGCAGCTCCACAGTTGTATACATTCCTGCCAGCAATGCATGAGGATTCCAATTTCTCTACATCCTCAGCAACATTTATGGTTGTCTGTCTTCTGATTACAGCCATCCTAGTGGGTGTGTAGTGGAATCTTGCTGAGTTTTGGATTTTCAGTTCCCTAATGACTAATTATGTTGAACATTGTTTCCTGTGCTTATGGCAATTTGTATATTTTCTTTGAAGAAATATGTCTATTTAAATCCTTTGCCCATTTTAAAAATTGAGTTATTTATCTTTTTATTATTGAGTTGTCAGAGTTCTTTATATATTCTGGATACAAGTTTCTTATCAGACACATAATTTGCAAATGTTTTCTTATTCTGTGGCTTGTCTTTTCATTTTCTTGATGGTGTCATTTTCAACAGAAAAGTTTTTTGGTTTTAATGAAGTCCAGTGATCTATTTTCTTTTGTCACCTGTTCTTTGGGTGTCATCTAAGGAGCCATCGCTACCCAAGGTCAGGAGGATTTATTCCTAAGGGTTTTATAGTTTTAGCTTTTACATTGAGGTCTGTGATCCATTTAAGTTCATTCAACTGAGTGTTGAACTTCACAGAATGATCTTTTCTGTGGATTGCATTAATTTTGCCCAATTTTTCAGACAAGCTATGAAGCCGGAGTATAACTGCTCTGGAGACTACCCCATAATGTCCCATTTGTCAAACTTCATTGGTCATAGTGGAACTTGTCCCCGGTACTGGAGGCAAAATGAAAAGTCCATACTGCTTTTTAACCTTTGTTTAGTTTCTATGGCCATGAAACGCCCTTTAGGTGGTGCTGTTGCATTTCCTCTTCTTTCTATCTTTTTGACTGAAAAGGAGAGGATTTATATTCTACTTTGGCCACCCACATTACTTACTGGAGGAAAACATCACACGAAAACAGAAAACTGAACTATTGCATGCAGGTGACAGTTACCTGATATTTCTTATCTAATTTAAACTCTTTAGGACCTTACCCAGGGCACATACTTCCCCAACTTGGTTCCTTCGAATGTGTGTGTAACTAGCAAATGAGTATGCCGAGATCTGGGAGCGCAACTGGTTAAGATCTCCATGTGGAATTAATGATGCTTCCCAGCTCTTTCAACTTTCATGTGGCTAATTAAAAAGTAACTTTCAAGTGGTTGACTTCCTAAAAGAGAAATGCATCCTTCACGTTGGCTCTTTGCAAAATGCCTCTTCTGTTAAGGAACCTGTGTACAGTTTTTACATCTCATTTCCTGGATTATCTTCCCCGTGCCAACTCACAGTATGGGACCTTAGGAAACGCTCTGCCTTTTTCTTTTCTTTTTTTTTTTTTTTAACCACTTAAAAAATTCCCAGGAAGGTTTTTTTCCACTCCAACTGCCTTCCCATTAGGTTCTGCAGCCTGCCAAGCTTGCCAGAACTCAGCAGGTAGCCCACATGGTATGTGTGTCTGTGTGAGAAAGCTCCCCTGATGTGGACAAGATGTTGGCTGTAAAATGAAGTCAACATCTTGTCCACAAGTGTGCAAAAATATAGTGTATCTGCAAGCACCGAGGCCATAAAGAATCTTTAGTTAAACATGGCTTGCTAGAAGGACTCTGTTGTCATAAACGTGACTCGGAGATCAAAACTTCTCAGAAGAAAATCTGTAGCCAGATTATGTATGTTTCTTTGTACTTTTTCCTGAACACAAAGCATCGTAATATTCGTGTCTTTTTTTTTTTTTTAGTAAACTGGAGAGACCCAAAGGACGGTTGGGGAGAGATTTTGTTGTAGATTATTTCCCGATTTAGAAGCACTTCTGCCAGTTTTCTGGAGCTTACATGTCAGTCAGTCCTTCTCAGCGTTCAGAGTATCAGTATTTTTTTAAGATTTTATTCATTTTTAGAAAGAGGGGAAGGGATGGAGAAAAAGAGAGAGCAACATTGATTTGAGAGAGAAACATCTGTTGGTAGCCTCTCCTACACACCTTGACCGGGGACCAAACCCACAACCAAGGCATGTGCCCTGAATGGGGATCGAACCTGCGACCTTTCACTTTGTGGGATGACACCCAACCAACTGAACCACACTGGTCAGGGCTCGGAGTATCATTTTGCAAAAATATCTGCTTAGTAGTTATCAGTCAGCTAATGATTATTTCATATATTCTTGCCTTCTCTGTCTGAATTCAAAACTGTTAGGCTGCATTGCGTGTCTGTTTGGACCATGGACTGAATGTTACCCCACCCTGAACTTGAGACCATTGTAATGAGCATATGATCTTCTTTGCCCTCCTTTTACCAGGAACATTTGGGGCCACAGGTAAAGACAAATCATAAGAGTGAGACCTTGAGTATGTTTCCGTAAAGAAAACAATGAAATTTCAAATTGGAAGTGTTTGAAGGGAGCATTTAATAGGGCTGTTGTGTTTACACTTGCCTTGAGTTAGATTCAGTTTTGTATGTATTACTCTCCCCGACTGGGCCATAAACTCTTCGAGGTGAGAGACTCAGATTTGTTTTAATATCTGACCTATGGGTCACCCCAGTGCCAGCCCAAGTAGGCACTCAGTTAGTGTTCGCGGAATTGAATTGAGTTCACATCTGCGGGAGCCCAAGCTGTAGCCAAGGACGGACAGGCAGGAAAAGGTTGTGATGACTTTTTTAAAAATAGTACATTATTTAGATTTGCGATGAAGTTTTTCATCATGTTCTTCTTCAATAGCTGCCTCCAACCAGTCAAAATAAGGTGAGATGTGAGAGAAAGAAGGTGGAGTTTCAAGGGATGGAGATGGTGCTTTTGACATGGTGATTATTTGGTCTCCGTTCTTCTGCGTTCCTGCTTTCTACCGAGTTAAAATGGAAGCGTGGATTTCTCTTGGCTCATACGGGCCTTGGGCTTTTTTCTGTGTCTGTAAATCCACTTACTGGCCCTGTTACCCCTAGGACTGGGAGCAGCTCTTTGTTAGCACATGAGAACAATACCAGGACCAGACCACTGACTTTGAGTATGTGAGAAGTCTTTGAAGAGCAGAGCCACAGAACACTAAACCGATCAAAAATGGCAACTTCTACTTCATGCACTTCCAATTTACAGGCAGCTCCTAACTTACCGGTGGGTTGGATTCTAAACGTCTGTTTATAAATCAGTTGGTTGGAAAATAATAACACTTTCCATAGAAACAGTGTCCTACATGGTGACCCGAGTCCCCAGTTAGCCCACAGAAGCTCATCTAACAGTAATGTAGCTGGAATTTTGAACATGTGTGATAAACAAATGAAAACAACTCCATGTTAATAAGTAAATGGGGACTTGAATATTAGTAGTTGATTGTTTATGTTGAATTTTATGGATGGTTTAAAAACATGTTAATTAGAGAAGAGAGGGAAGTAAATGGAAATGTTTGTGGAGATTTAAATAAATGCTGGGAATATTAAGGAAAGGGAAAAAAGAGAGAAATTCTGAATAATCCAACCTTGGAAGCAAGAGGAAAGGTGTAAACAAGGATATAAATCTAAACATTAAAAAAATCAGTCTCTCCCCAGAGAAGTTATCCGATCTGTGGAGAATAGGAGATGTTGCAGGGAAGTTTTTGAATCATCCCCTTGCGATTGAGTAAAGATATTTCTTCCTAAGATTTCAGAGGTGCCCACAGTGTTCATTTATTCATATCAGAATGGGTGTGGGAGTTTTTGAAGGTTTCTATGTGTGAAGAGCATAGTGTTATGAACTTAGAAAAAAAATAATTATACCAAAAGATTGGATCCTTATGGCATATCTCTTTCTTTGGTTGATACTCACTTTAAATGTTTTTACATTTGTAGGAGGAAGTGTGTCTTAATGTATTTTGGAATTAGACAGGCCCGGGTTTGAATCCCAGATCCTGTATCTCTGAGCTCACTGTCCTTTATTGGAACATAGGAATAATAATGCGGGCATCGCAGGGTTGTTAAGAGTCTCCATCCTGGTAAAATTCTCAGTGAATGAAAGCCATCGTTGCCAGGTCTTATAGATCAGGTTTGCACATCTCTGGCTCAGCATGACCATATTTATACATAATAGAAAACTTATCAGCATAATGAAGAGTAAAAAAGATTTTGATGTAGTTTAGTATCTAAACTTCAAAGCTACTGTAAAAGAAAAGAATCTGATTTCTCAGCAGCCTACCAGATCACCACAATTTAAATGGTTCTAAATTCATTTCGCTTACAGGTTTGCAGGAGAGCGAGCAAGAAGTCTTGTTAAATATATCATTACTGAGTTCATTTTGACATCTTGAAAGACTTCATTTTTCATCCTTGGTCTTGATTTAGTTCTAGTTGTAATTATTTAAAGAAAAGATGAGTTCGTGGTAAATGGATACACATTAAAATGGTTTGGGATAAACCATGTATGAAACCTTAATTTTTAGTCTTTTTCTTTTTTTATTTTATTTTAATTCTGTCTCATGTTGGCAATCTTAAGTTTCACTTAGTGTTAGGCTAATTTCAGGGATGAATAAGAACATAACATGTAACCACCTGCCACTTGCATTATACAAGGTCTGTTCAGAAAAAGTCCAGCCATTGTTAATTAAAACAACGAGAACAGTTTGTGCGACACTGATGTAACCTGGAACCAAGGAGAGTGGACTGGAAGTGCATGCGTGATCAACGACGACTTCACTTTACTAGTCAGTGGGAGCAGTAGACACCATTGAGTGAGCATGTGTGCTGGGTGGCTGTTGCATTCAAAGTGACCGAGCAAGTAGAGCAATGAATCTGTATCAAATTTTGCATTAAGCTTGAACATTCCTGTGCGGATGATTCAGGCCTCGGCTATGGGCAACTGCTGATTGGCAGCTTCATCGTGACAATACGCCCTCTCATGCATTATGTCTCATGCAGAGTTTTTTGGTGAAACATCAGATCACCCAGGTGACTGAGGCCCCCAACAGCCCAGATTTGGCACCTTGAGACTTCTGGTTTTCCCAAAACTAAAATCACCTTTAAAAGGGAAGAGGTTGCAGACCATCGATGAGATTCAGGAGAATACGAAGGGGTAGCTACCGCAATTGGGAGAACTGTGTGAGGTCCCACTGTGCCTACTTTGAAGGGGACTGAGGCATCACTGTCCTATGTGCAGTGTTTCTTGTATTTTGTATTTTAAGTAAATGTCTCTGTTTTTCATAGTACATGGCTGGATACCTTCTGGACAGACCTCAAAGAAGATAATGTCAGGTTTTACAAAGCAACAGTTGTCATGAAATGTACTACATTATGATGTGGCTTATCAAACCCCAGTGTTTTTCTCAACAGTATCTAGCCATAGATCTAAGAGTAAGCTACTTCAGACAGCATTCTATCTATCCATGGACTGACACGACCCACACATCTTTTTATGCAGGGTGGGGCTTGAGAGCAATTGGGAAAGTGCCTTAAATGACTAACTGTCCAGTCCCCTCCAACCCCAAATGGCCATCCTAGCCTTGACTTTCTCTTTCTCTTCCTTTCTAGATTCCCTACCCATGTAACTCTTCTCTTTCCTTCTTCTCCCTGGCTTATCGCTCCTTCCCAACCCCTCTTTTTAAAAAAACAGAATCAGAGTAGCACATGCTTTTAGTATCTCAGATGCTTCTCCGCTCAGGACTCAGTCCCTGGTGGCTCAAGGAGTATTCTTCCCAAGCACACCCAGGGAAGTCACACAAACTTGAGTGTCACCATGGGCACACCATATGCACACTGCCCAAGGGGGTCCCACACCTGTCTTGCCTCACAAGCAGATTTCATTCTCATGGTGTAATACTCGTGTTTGAGTTTTTTGTTTTTTGTTTTTGTTTTTCTTTTTTTTAGAATACAGACTCAAAGGAATGGTTTTATAATCTGATGGTTTTGTTTCTCTCCACCCGGTACCAACAAACTATGGCTTGTTTTTTTAGAATACAGACTCAAAGGAATGGTTTTATAATCTGATGGTTTTGTTTCTCTCCACCCGGTACCAACAAACTATGGCTTGTAATCTCAATCTGACCCTCCCCTGTGTTTGTAAATAAAGTCTTATTGGAATGCAACCACACCTGTTTACTTATGATTCCTCGGTGGCCGCTTTCACAACTGTCACAGCAGGGCTGAGTAGTTGCAACAGGGACCATTAGGCCCACAAAGGCTTTATAGAAAAAGCTTGCGGACCCATGCCCTACATCTCATCTCATTGTAGATGGCCTTCCTGAAAACGAAGATTTACTACCGCACTGATAAATGATTCTTTGCCACAAACGTAACCAAACGAGCAGGAGACAGTCGTTTAAGGCTTGCAACTACATTTTCTCTCTTGTTCTTCGTAGCCATTTCTTTATTGTTTTTACATAAGATGCATTTTAGTATTATAATAACTTTATGATGATCAAAAAGTAATATGTACAAGGGGGGGGAACCCCAAAAGCCCAGAATTGTCCTCTGGAAGGCAGGCCCCTTGTAGTACAGGCTTCCCTTGCTAGGTGAGTGCTCTAGGAACCCATCTGTATCAGTGCACCAGCTGGTGTTGTTGTGAGAGGCTGCATTCAGCTTCAGTGAATTTTTCTTTTTCTTTTTTTTTTTTTTGAAGACTCTTTCAATGTGTTTGCCCGTTTCATGATGGGTGATTTACAAGTGCACCTGCCCACACCGTGCTGAATGTTCAGTTTTTGACCAAAAACGGCATGACCCCATGCCCCACCCTCCCTATTCACCCGAGCTCTACATGAGCGACTCCCTGCCCCCCCATGAAAAAAATCCTCAAAGGGAAATGTTTTGCTGATATAGAAGAGGTAAAAGAAAATACAGCAGAAGCACTAAAAGGCATCAGAATTGACAAGTTCAAAACTGTTCTGAACAGTAGAAAAAACATCTTGATAGGTGTATTGCATCAAATGGAGAGTACTTTGAAGGTGACTGAAGTTTAAACATGTGAGATAAATACACAATTTTTAATAAATTCTGGTGGTTTTGCACCCCCTGTATGTTTATTACAGAAAATAAAGAAAAAACAGCAAGTAGAAGGAAAATTCTCTGTAATCTCATCACCCAAAGATTTGCACTGTTGATATTTTGGTGTATATCTTTCCAGGCTTTTTAAAAATACGCTTACATGAAAATTGTAAAATTTCTGTTACTTTCTTAGGAATAATAATAATAATCTGCCATTTATTGAATATTGGATTTGACTATACACTTCTCTAGCAGCTTTATATGCTTGATCTCATTTAACTCTTTAACAGCATCCCTCTGGTGTGCAGGTATCATAAACCTCATTTTGGGAAACTGAGACCCAAGATGTTAAAGTCATTTGCCCAAGATCACACAGTTCATGCCTGAACTCACTGTTAGACACTGTCTTCTCCTGCCTGCAAACTTCTGCGTATAGTCAGTAAGCTAGTGTTTGAAACTGTCAAGCTAAAGAACTTCTTTGTGGTTAATGTATTACTTAGTAATCTGCAGTGCACCTTGTAGGGAAGCCCTGGCTGGTTTGGCTCAGTGGATTGAGCGTCGGCCTGCGAGCTAAGTGTCGCTGGTTGGATCTTCCAGTCAGGGCACATCAGAGAAGGAAAACTCTGACTCCAAAAAACCTCCGCTGCCTTGCGGCATACCTCTTCAGGGGAAAGGCTAAGGGAGTAAACCCCGACAGAAAATCCGGAGCCGGAGTCCCTAAGGCGGTTTGACGTTGTAGTCAACACCGGCAACTCCTGCGGCGCACCTGAAGCCAAGCTGTATTGACTCCGTCTTTCCCTTGGACCTTTCAGCTGCGAAGAGAGGGGGGATCTGCTGCATGGGCAACAGCAGACCCTCCATATCACCCTGCCCAGGCTCTGTAGCTTCAGCTTCACTGGAGAGGACACTTCAGCGTCATCGCAAGATGTCGATTCAACACGGAAGGAGACAGATACCGTGTCACTCCCGAGTTGGACTGCACAGCCATTCTCGGCAGTGCAGATAGACTCTTAAGAAGCTACACCATCGTCTCTCGAGACGGACGGCTGCCGACGACCTTGTAGGGAGTGTCTGCATTGAAGGGACCAGAATGACTCTCACTTCCTGTGCGAGTCTGGATATGCCCAGCCCCCACCCCATCCCCAGGGCTGCCCGAGAGGCCACTTCTGCCCCTCCCTCTGCTGGCCACAGCTCACAATCTGCTGGTCATCCCACAGGCCACCGGGCAATGCCTGGCCGCCCACTGGAGCCACCCAACCCGAAATCACAGGGAAATAGTTTAACTGCTAAATGAATCATAAAACAGAATATAGCAGCTCCTCCAAAGGAGTGGGCTCCTTAGAAGACTGCTTTATTTAGAAGTTTTCAAGAAGAGGTCAGAGGGAAGAGTTGCTTCGAATATTTTCAGTTGCAAGAAAACGGATCTGCCAGGTGACACCACATCTGGAACAGCCCACCCCTTGCCTGTGCTGAGCTTTGGAGGAGTCAGGTGAGCGCGGTCGCTACCTGCCCTGTGCTCTGTCTGCTGAAAGGTCATAATTCAGAGATGGTGGCAGCAGATAGCTACACAATAGGAGGGAGAGTGCCAGCAAAGAGCAAAGGAAAGGATTAGTGTACCTCAGAGCCCACTAAATTTAGGCCTTCACAAAAGCAAGCTTTTAACAATTCCGTTTTCTTCTGTGTTAGAAGGTAAATCGAAAATCAGCCGCGACGTTCTTTAGTGAGAGTCATAAAAGACCATGCCTGTGATTGGCTTTCCATTGGGAGACCTAATAAAAATTTGTTAATGCATTGTGATTCAAAATTGCTATGAAAGTTAAGAATAATAAAGCAGAACCTAAATAAAGTGCTCTTAACTGTGTTTATATCTGCATTAGGCTTAAGCTGCCCTGGCAATGGCATGTTTTTGCTTTTCATTGTTCAACAGTTTCAAATGTACCAGAAAATGCCGGCCAAAGACTGCTGCCTAACTGAAACCAGATAGGCCCAGACTTCCAAAAGCTATGAGAAGAAAATAAATCCCTCCGTTTAAAATAATCTGAACACTTTAAGTATAGCAATCACATACCATTTGACACAATTTGGTACAAGTCTGTGTCGCTTTTCAGTAAATATATGATTAAATAAATACAAGTGAATGATTCAGATAATACGTAAACATGTTGACACAAAGTTATATGGCCTCATGTGGCATGTGGGCCTTGTAGATTCAATTATTATTTCATTTTATCAATAACATGTAACATGAGAAGTATTCGTTGTAGGGTCCCTGAAAATTGATTCTGGGGAAGAAACTGTTACTTCCAGAATTGGTTCTGACATTCTTATAGAATACTGATTAGCATTTGGGATGATTTAAAGGGTGCTGAGGACCCCTTACCCAAATAGTGTTCCCGAATCCACTGTTGTGAATTATTTCTTTTTGTAACCTCTCTCCATAGTTCTTGTTTTTGAAATGCAGATAGTCTTGCGAGAGTGTTACTCCTACAGGAAATATGGATTAATGACTAGATAAGACACCACGGTCCCTACCCCTCAACAGGCTTATAGTTTAGTTGGAGGGAAAAAAGCATTAATTTTTTACGACTTGTACAAGGCAAAATGTGGCACTATGATAAAAATACTGTAGTATATTTGTTGAGCACTTATTTATATATAGGGGTGTGTGCATGTGTGCACATGTGATATGTCAGACACTGTTTCAAGCTCTTTATATCATATCATTTGCTGCTTACAATAATTCTAACATCCCCCATTGTACAAATGAAGACACAGAGATGTTGAGAAACTTGCCCGTGGTCACACAAGGAGTTAAATGGTCAAGCTGGGCTTGAAAAAAAAAAACAGCAGGATGATTCTCAAGTCCATGCAACGTTTAATGTGTCTCTAAAGACGCCTCCTAATAATGTGAGCTTCATCATTTATTTCCATGCTAAACTGCAGAAATAGAAGTTCAAGGAAGCACTGGGGTAGGGACTCCATAAGGAATTCTTAGCTGAGCAGGAGAGAGCACTGCATGCTGGGAAACTGAAAGAGTTGGAGCAGCTCAGCTCCTCATCACAGACCTCTACCCTTCTGAGTAGGGTGGATGTCAGGCTCCCAATTACTCCCTTTCCCTGCCTCCCTCAATTTCTAGGAGACCTGGGGTGTTAACACGTTGTGTACAGGTGGCGAGAATTCTCGTCATATCTAAAAGGCATTTAAATTCCCTGGTCCGCAACGTGTTAATCAATTCACAGAAAAATCCACCTGAGTCTTTGACCTGGAAACCCCGTGAAGGTGAAAGGGTGCCTGTGCCTATGACAAAATGAAGACCTTCTGGGGAGACATCCTGTCCCCTGAGATCCCACAATGCTGTGATCTAATCCCCAAGAGAGGAGAGCAAGGCCGCTGTCCCCTGATATGAAATCTGTCCATACATACTCCCTTCTAAAAAATCCTCCGCCCTGCCTCCTGCCACCAGGCGTGGACTCTGCTCAGTCTCCAGTCGCCAGCGTGGGATAGACTGGGAAGGGCACCAGCCTGGAGGGAATCTTGACTTCCTTGTCTAAAAGCACAATCTCTCAGCCTCTGTGCCTCCGTTTCCTTGTCTGTCAAATGGGTCTTACAGCACTTTTGTTATCCACATCACTTAACTTTGTTGTGAGAGTCATGAAATCTTCGTTTGTATTGACAGATACCAGTGGAATGCCCAATATATGAGCTGTGTACAAGCTAATAATGAGGTGCCAAGTCTGGGTGCCCATCTGGTGGCATCTCTCAATTTTTCCAGTTGGTAGAGCAACCACGTGTTCTCTCAGCAGAAAGTCAGATTTTCTTCTGAGCGTATGTAAGTTCTTCAAGCACCCCATGGTGACTTAGTCCAAAGGAGTTAGTCTCTGTCCCCTTCCCGTGCCCAGGGGAACAGAAAGCCAGGTTCTGAGCAGTTCTCTACTGCTGTTAGGATGAGTTTGCAGGTCCAGTCATGGTTCAGACCAAGTAGAGCCCCCTGCAGGGGACTCCAACCGCAGCTGTTTCATCACCTTACTTTAACCATTGTCCCCCCAAATCCAAGTGCTGCACCCAGGAAGCTGGGTACAGATGTGCTGCTAACAGTCATGCGCGATTTCCAAACCAGCTCCTCTTCTTCCTGAGCCTGGGTCATCTGTCCAAACTCGTGCTGCCCTCGTGGTGACACATTCCCTGGTGGGGACTTTCTTATACATGCAGAATGGATCACTTCCTCCCCAGCGTTCAGCTCCATGTACCTCAGGGGACTGCCCAGGCCGCCTGTGGTGAGGTTCCCAAAGTCTCCAGTCCACCTTCCTCATAACGGAAGTTAGGTTGTGTGTGCGTGCGCGCACATACGTTAAGTCAAGGACAACCAAGTGACTGCCCAGAAGAAAGATGATATGCATCCAGGTGACCTCAATAGATGCAGGAGCAGCTACGTCCCATGGGCATTTTACTTATTCTCTCTCTCCCTCACACACACACACAAGAATGTACATCCAGATGACTGCTGTCCTCTGAAGGGTCACATTGGGAGATGTTTGGATGTGCATTTTGATGAGTCTCCCATTGCTGAAACCACAGTTGGGGCTGCAGTTTTGGAATGGCCTCCAAAAGCTACCTCCAAGCCACCTATGAGGTTTGGACTCCCCCTTCCGCCACTCCTTGTTTGTTTTGGGTGGGTTTCACTATGGGCGTCTTTCCTTAGGGGTCTTAGAACCTGAATCATCCGCCTTCTCCTAATGTGATTACAAATGGCCTCTCACACCCCGATGATGTTCCGGTGTTTTCCAAAGTTGTTTTCAAAATACGTTTGAGTGATAAGGTGGCAGCAGTGAAGGGAGAGGCCTGTCCTTTGGTTTGTGCTCTGGCCTTTGTCCGACTACCAGTCTGACAACTCTCTAGTCAGACACGCGGTGTTGTCTAAAGCCCTGTGTTCGTGGCGGGTGGTGTTGGTGCCTTAAGCAGTTCTGGGTTGTGTTGACCTAGGGCTGAGCTCGTCATTGTCTTAGCAAAACACAGGTTAAAGCCGCAGATCTGCCCAGAGAAGTCCTCTGGTACCTTACTGGCCCCATGAAAATGAGAAGAAACTTTAAACAGCACGTTTTTCTAGGCGCTGCCTTCAAATGACAGCCAATTGAAATAACATTACTGCCGCCTTGCCTCCTTCCATTATCAGATGACATGGTTGTCTAAGTAATCGCTGAAATGATTACCTCCTCCTGGCTCCCCCAAAGGAAAAGGATGAAAATATACTTCGCAGTTGCTAATTCATTCTGTTCTCATGCATTAACCTTCATGAGATTTTTTTTTTTAAGTCGTGATGCTCTTTTTATAGTGAAAAATCCATAAAATGTCCGGTTTCTGGAATACCTCATTAATTGTCAGACCCGTGTGGCTGTAAAGAAATGATGGTCGGTGTGGTTTCGGGTCCGTGAAGGCTATGGAACGGCTACATGGACGGACGGTGAAAGGGACCCGGGTCAGCTCCAGCCCTCCCACCCCCTCCGACAACAGTGAGGTGAAGGGAGCATTCCTCATGCCCAGGAATGAAGCCCACTCGTGATTTGTGGGTGGATTTTAAATGGCACTGTGGACCCAAACTGATTCATTCCTTTCTGTTTCTTCCATTAGCCCTGGGCTCGCCTATCCCGCCCAGATGTGCTGCATTTTACGTCTCCTTCCCTCAGTCTCCTGGTGTTCAAACATTGGCGTGAGGCTTTCTGGGGTTTAAGTTCAGCCACTAAATCATGTCACTGCGGTGTTCATTTCCTTCCCTGTGCTGAGGATATGCAAATACCTTGTCTTAATCCTCATCACCTGGCGGAGTCTTCACGCAGGCCAGGCTTTGGTGGGGGCTGGGCCCGGGGGCCGTGGGGAGAAGGGGTGCACGGAATGGCTGTGAACGTTGGCGGTGCCAGGCCCGGCTGCGTGCCCATTGCCAGCAGCCCCCACCCCTGCCAAGCAGCGTGGGGTTCCGTGGGCCACAGCCTCCCCGTGGGACACAGGCCCAGGGAAGGAACTGGCCTGGCAGCCTAACGTCTGACTCGGCTCCCTGAGGTTGGGGTGGGGGTTACGGAAGGGATTCCACACGAGCCACAGCGGCCCTGGTTTAACTGTGGCCGCTGACAGCTGACAGTTCATGCCCACAGCACTTGTTTCTGAGCTCGACGAAGCTGGAAACTCAGTTTTAATTTCGGGTTTTCGTTTGGAAGGGTTCGTCTTACTGGAACCCAAACCTTTGCTGCCATCACCTTACAAGCAGGCTGTTCTCGTCTCTACCTCTGAGGAGAGGGGAGGAGAGAACCCTCCGTCAGGGAATGTGTGTCCCTGGGGAAAGCAGCGGCCAGCTATGTCAGAAGACTGCAGAATACACGGCTTGTTGGTCACACACGCGCCAGGGTTCCTCTGGGAAGCCTGAGAATCATCTAGAGATTTGCTGCAAATGGCAGCCTCGGTCCTCGCCCCGGACCACTGCTTCCTTTCAGCGCCCTACAGGACAGGTCTTTGGAAAGATCCTGTTGACTGACTGAAAGTCCTGAGGAGAGAAATTTTATTACATACAATATCAGGTTCTCTTCCATCATTATATCACGTTCCTATTATTCCGCCTTTCCTGGCTTCCAGGCGAGGGTAGACCATGCTGTTTCCTACCGGGTAGAGGAACTGCTCCTTTGTATTGTTGGAAGCGTGTATCTCTGGGTGCTCCGGGAGGCACACGAGTTACCTGACACAGATTAAACTCAGTCATAGAACATGTTTTGGTCAAATGCTTCCTCTTTAACATTAAAATTCCCTTGGCTATTATGAAAACATAAAATCACCCACTATTAAAAGTTGTTAGTACTTTTGCCAACTTGAAAAGACTATGAAAAAAATTTCCTATTAAAAGTTGTTGGTTATTTTGCTGACTTTAGGAATATTTTATAACCAGCATAAAATGTGGTTCGAAAAGTACCACCTAAATGAAAACAAAGTCTTGGTTTTTCTTTTTTTTTTTTCATTCGGTCTTCAGCATGCTTCCTCATATTTCTTTACCTATGGATTTCTGTCGGTATGATTTCTATTCGCTCCAGCCAAAAAGTTTAGAACGCAATATAAAAATGCCCTGTGAAAACTCACACTAAGTTCCCTAAAACACTTGAGAAAGTCACTGAATCTTGTTAGGCATACACTCCATTCATTAGAACGAACACTTGGCTGGGGCAATCATGGCGGTTGTCCACATAACTAACTACTCGTTTCTTCTTCCCAGTATCCTGGCCTCTAAAGCCCAGATGTGCTAGGAATGGCCTTTTTTAAGTCAACTATTCAGAGCCCCATCTTCCTCATGGATGAGCTTAAGAATTATTGTGACGATGATTAAGATAGTGTCCCTGACACTCTGCAGTGTTATGCATGCATGTCGTACGCTCCTGAGGGCCGATAGAACTTTTTCTATCAAGGCAGCGTGCTTTAAATGCGTTGCCACAGGTGTTATGCTTTTAGTGAGTCTTTTGGAAGAGTCGATGTCAGTCTGCCCTGATGACAAATATCTTTCCAACAAGATCTGATGTAGTTAGTTTGGACAGTTGTGACTCCCACTTCACTGTACAGGAGCAGTTGGGTGGGGAAGTGCCTACAAAACCTCTGACCTGTAGAGGGCTCTCTACTACCACGTTTCTTCTAGCCCACACTCCATAAAAGCAAAAAGCAGTACTGCCTGGAAAGGGGGAGGGCAGGCCCAGAGACGTTATAATGCTCTGGCAGTCAGTCTGGTTGCAGTCTGGTAAACAGAGTAGGGATTGTGGGCCAAGGCCTTTTTCTTGAGTTTTGTACCAAGCATGAGATCGGATGACCGTCCGGACTCATTACTTTACTGGCCTACAGCTAGTGCACAGAGCAGCGGGAGTCCCCCAGAAGGCATTTCATTATTGAAACCGAAACTGGTACCTTGTAACTGCTGATTAGTAGTAGTAAGATTTTTCTTAGTGTTTCAAGTAATTTATAAAGCGGTTACACACATAAAGAGAAAGCTTTAAATGCTGATATTCCATAAAAAGTAAATAAAATATATTTTTGTGCATGAAGACTTAATTAAGTGGCATGATTTCATGTCACAAATTTAAAACGGGTGGGTGAGACTTGCTAACATTACTGCAGCTGCGTTCTACATTAGGAAACTAATTAAAGCGGTCATTTATGCTTTTTACCAAGTATTTAGACCTCTCTGCATTACCCCATATATTTTTCCCTTCAATCGCTATATTATGGTAATCTATCTTAGCAGGCTAGATCTTATTCTGTTATTTGGGGGCCAGGGGAAGCATTAATCTAATGAAAATTTTATTCTGTATTACTGAAGCAGATCAGCCAGGGCTGAAGGCACTTCCTGTTGACCGCTGAAGAGGAAGGAGGGGGTATCTTCATATTTATCCTTTGCTCTCTCCTTTTTTCCCCATCTTAACAGTGTTTCATTTTATCTCAGAATAGTTCTTTTGGTTGGGTTGTTTTGTTTTTTTTGGGGGGGGGGCTCAGGAAGAGAAGCAGAGAAAAGCAGAAAAATATTTGACATGCCATGTGACACATCATTTAGACTTAGCTGTTATGTGAGACGTTTCTGAAGCAGACATGCTGATGCGTTCAGTCCTGGAATGTGCAAACCCTAAAGCAGATTACAACACACCCAAGTGGAGAGTCGGCACGCAGTTTGCCATTCAGATAAATATTGTCCCAATTTTACAGATCAGAGCTCAGTCATAACTCCCTTGAGATACCGGGAACGAATCAATCACTCTGCACTTATTTATTGCCGCTATTTATGTCAACAACTGTAATAAAATAATTACTTGATGAAGTTTTAATGATGGAAGTAATTTTGCTCCCCAAGAGGCATCAGTTGCCAAATGAGGCTGAGGTTTTGAAAAAAATCAAGGACTTGGTATAAGAAAACATGACTATAACATCTTCACTCTTGGGTATAATTTGCAATGATGTGGACAAGTCTTACAAGAAAGAAGCCTCCGGCTCTTCGCCTCGCTAGCTGGAACATCAGGACCATGTGCCCCGGACTTACTGCAGACCTTCCGTGGATCAAGGGTGCCAGGAAAACCGCTGTCATCGATAGGGAACTGGCACGACTAAACATCGACATTGCGGCTCTACAGGAGACCCGGTTGGCCGACAACGGAACTATCAGAGAAACCAACTACACCTTCTACTGGCAAGGGAAGTCTCCGGACCAACCAAGACAGCACGGTGTTGGGTTCGCTGTGAAGAACACGCTTGTTAACTCCATAGAGCCACCCACAGGAGGCACAGAGAGATTACTTACCCTCCGATTGTCAACAACTTTCGGCCCAGTCAGCATTCTTAGCGCGTATGCCCCAACCCTCTGCGCCACCACCGAAGAGAAAGAACAGTTCTACCATGCACTGGACGAAGCGTTATCCAAGATTCCCAGAAGTAACGCTCTCTATCTCCTTGGAGACTTCAACGCAAGAGTAGGAGCCGACCACATGGCCTGGCCCACCTGCCTCGGAAACTTTGGGAGAGGAAAGATCAATGAGAATGGTCAGCGACTGCTTGAGCTTTTGTGTCACCACGGCCTGTGCGTGACAAACACATTCTTCAAGTGCAAAGAGATCCACCAGGTGTCATGGAGGCACCCCCGCTCCCGTCATTGGCACCAGCTTGACCTCGTCATCACCAGAAGAACGGATATTGGCAGCACCCTCCTCACCCGCAGCTACCACAGTGCAGACTGCGACACGGACCATGCCCTCGTGGTAAGCAAGGTGCGCATAATGCCGAAGAGGTTGCACCACTCCAAGATGAAGGGTCGCCCACGCATCAACACCAGTTGTGCCAGCAACCCAGTTAAGACCCAGCAATTCATCAACAAGATGGAAGATGCACTCGGCGAGGGAGTGGCGGCAGATGACATTATCGAATCCAATTGGCCACGTCTCCGCGATGCCATATACAACTCCGCCATTATTGCTTACGGGAAGAAAGAGCGGAAGAACGCTGACTGGTACGAGGCTCACTGGGAAGAAATGGAACCCGTGATCGAGGCTAAGAGGAGGGCCCTGCTGGCTTACAAGGTCACGCCCACTCCCAGTACACTTCAAGCTCTACGGGCTGCCAGGAACAAAGTCCAGAAGACCGCCCGCCACTGTGCCAACACCTATTGGCTAAACCTGTGCAGAAGCATTCAGGAAGCCGCCGATATAGGCAATGCACGAGGAATGTATGAGGGTATCAAGAAGGCAACAGGCCCAATCCCCTCCAAGATCGCCCCCCTTAAGTCCAAGACAGGTGAGGTCATCACTGACCAGGAACAGCAAATGCGGCGGTGGACCGAGCACTACCTCGAGCTGTACGCAACGAGGAACACCGTAACAGACACTGCTCTTAACGCCATCCCAGACCTACCAGTCATGGAGGAGCTAGACACCCCACCTACTGCGGCAGAGCTCGGCAAAGCCATCGACCGCCTCGCTTGCGGGAAAGCACCAGGAAGCGACGGAATCCCTCCAGAAATCCTAAAGAGCGGGAAACCAGTCCTGCTACAGCCGCTCCACCATCTACTCTGTCTCTGCTGGAAGGAGGGTTACATCCCCCAGGATATGAGAGACGCCAACATTATCACCATGTACAAGAACAAAGGAGACCGCAGCGACTGCAACAACTACCGGGGCATCTCTCTCCTCAGCGTCGTCGGCAAAGTATTCGCCCGGGTCGCTCTTGCCCGCCTGCAGACCCTTGCTTCCCGCGTCTACCCAGAGTCCCAGTGTGGCTTCAGAGCTGGCCGCTCAACAGTGGACATGATCTTCTCCCTACGCCAGCTGCAGGAGAAGTGTCACGAGCAGCATAAACCACTCTACCTCGCCTTTATTGACCTCACGAAGGCGTTTGATCTGGTCAGTCGAAGCGGACTCTTCAGCTTGCTACGGAAGATTGGCTGTCCACCACATCTGCTTGCTGTGGTCATGTCCTTTCACGACAACATGCACAGCACGGTGTCCTACAACGGCGCAACCTCTGAGGCCTTCCCAGTCAGCAGCGGAGTAAAGCAGGGCTGCGTCCTCGCGCCTACGCTGTTCGGAATCTTCTTCTCCATGCTCCTCCAATACGCCTTTAAGGACTGCAGCGAGGGTGTCTTCATTCACACCAGATCCGATGGCAAGCTCTACAACCTGGCCCGTCTACGAGCCAAGACCAAAGTCAAAGAGGTGCTCATCCGTGAGATGCTCTTCGCCGACGACGCAGCTTTGACATCACACTCCGAAGAGGGACTCCAACAGCTAGTCACTTGCCTTTCCCATGCATGCAAGGAGTTCGGACTAGCCATCAGCCTGACGAAGACGAATGTTATGGCTCAAGGCACGGGGACTCCCCCATGCATCACCATCGACGGATACACCCTGGAGGTTGTCAACGACTTCACTTACCTCGGGTCCACCATCTCGAGCTCTCTGTCAGTCGACTTGGAGGTCAACCGGAGAATCGCCAGGGCAGCCACAGTTATGGCCAGACTGAACCGGCGAGCGTGGAACAATTCCAGCCTCACTGAGAAAACCAGACTGCGCATCTACCAAGCCTGCGTACTCAGCACTCTCCTCTATGGCAGCGAGACGTGGACCACCTACGCAAGGCACGAAAGGAAACTCAACAGCTTCCACATGAGGTGCCTGCGACGCGTCCTGCATGTCGCCTGGCAGGATAAGGTCCCCAACACCGAGGTGCTGAAGCGAGCCAATATGTGCAGTTTGCATGCAGTTCTTAGCGAGAGACGCCTCAGGTGGCTCGGCCATGTCAAAAGAATGGATGCAGGCCGTATCCCCAAAGACCTCCTCTACGGCGAGCTAGCAGAAGGCAAGAGGATGACAGGGCGCCCAAAACTGCGGTTCAAAGACATCTGCAAAAAGGACATGACACAATGCTCCATCAATCTCAACACATGGGAAGTACAAGCAGACGACCGCCTAGCCTGGAGGCTCGCGGTCAGGCAAGGTACGTCACGCGCGGAGGCTGCGCGCAACGAGGAGGCGGTCCAGAAAAGATCGAGGCGGAAGCAGCGTCAGCAGCAGCAACAACAGCCATCTGCCTTCACCTGTACCAAGTGCGGCAGGGATTGTCACTCCCGAGTCGGACTGCACAGCCATTCTCGGCGGTGCAGATAGACTCTCAAGAAGCTACGCCATCGTCTCTCGAGACGGACGGCTGCCGACGACGACGACGACGGACAAGTCTTATGTCAGGGCCAGGGGCTTTTGGTGAGGCGGTACCAACTTCCTTTAAGTCAGTCATGCCTGTGGCACATTTACTTGCTTGGATTTTAAGGGTGGCACCAAGGAGGATTCTAAGGTGCAGGCAGTTATAAACTCACATCACAATTGTGAATATGATTGACTTATGCTCTTTATTCCTTACTGGCTTATCCCTGCAAATTTTTTCTATTTTAGTTTCTATCCACAACTTGAGGCAAGGTCCAAAATACAGCGGTACCTCAGCACTCACCGTTAACTCATTCCGGAACTCGTGACGAGTGCCGGAACTGATGAGCCCTGGACAATGTAGCGTTTTCTCTTGTGGGGCAGCATCATGACTCATACAAGTTCTAGCAAGTATGATGAGTCTGGAGCAAGCGCCAAGTGTTGAAACATTTTTTTCTCATCAAAATGCAATGGGTCCAGGGTGTGGCAAGTTCTGAATCCCACGAGTACCGAGGTATGAGTGTATTTCTTTGTCCTGAGGGCTCCAGAGTTGTAATTCTGCAAAGTATAACTTCATAGGCCATCCTAATAGAATAGTGCACCCGCCCACCCACCCATGTTGAATATATAAAGTTGCCCATGACTAGAATCTGTGTTCCATTATTATGTCCATCTGCTTTTAAGAGCTATGACACTTTGCCTGCTTGAAAGCAAAAATCTGAAGGCACAGGGGCAGGGGCAGGTGACTTCACAAAGTCCCAAATTGAGATGATTGATATTAGTGAAACTGGGGACTGCTTGAGCATTCCTTTTCAACAGTTAATGCCATTTCCCACATTCAGGCAGAAATTTAATGTGAGCTTAGCAAATTTCATTTTAAATCCCACTAGCTAGCCCTGGCTGGTGTGGCTCAGTGGATTTAAGAGCCAGCTTGTGAACCAAAGGCTTTCTGGTTCGATTCCCAGTCAGGGCACAGGCCTAGGTTGCGGGCCAGTTCCCCAGCTGGGGGTGTGCAAGAGGCAACCACACATTGATGTTTCTCTCCCTTCATTCGCCTCTCTCTAAAAATAAAATAAATAAAATATTAAATCCGACTAGCTAATTTCTCCCCCTGTAGTATCCCCGCTGTTTTCTACTCCTTAGTTCATTTTGGGAGGACGTAGTGAATAGGCCAATATATGGTCAAGTTGTTCTGAGAAATGGAAATTCCTATAGGTGGTAAAACTTACAGCAATTAATGAAGCAACCATGTGGCTACTTGTAAACCTTCCTTTAAATTTTGAATAGAACTCTGCAGGCAAAATACACTGAAAAACCGCCTGAGTGTGGGAAAATAATAAATGGAAAAGTTCAAATACTGTAAAACATTGGCAGCTCTGTTATTTAGCTAGAGTCTATCTGTAAGCTTCTAGTTCCCTTCCTTTCCACAAGAAGATACAAAAGATATTCTGATATGATCTCTGGCCTCCAGAAGTTACTGATCTACTCAGTGAAGGGATATTTATATATACGAGCAATTATCAAATAACTGAGTACTGAACCTGGTGATCTTATATTTGGAATTGGCATCCACACAAGATAAATGTTGGCTGAAGTGATGATAAAAATGTAATGGAGTCAGGTAAATGTGGTATAAAAATTTTGTATACTTTATATTAGGATGGGCTTGATTTTACTGCTTTAACAAATGACCTCCAAATCTCAGTGACTTAAACAAAAGTTTGTTTCACTTACATTCCAGGGAGGCTCATCTCAGTGGCACAGGAGCCTAGTCTGAGAAGGGCTTTATCTTGTTCCACATTCCATGATCACTACAGCAGGAGGAAGTGTCAGTGTGCATTGTCATTGCCCCGCATGTTTCACTGGCCAAATCCAGTCACATGGCCGTGCCCTATCGTGTGACTGGACTGGGGAGACAGAGATACGTAGGCCACAGCATCAGGGACTGCCACATCTTTCTGTATAATCTTCGGAAAGAATACACCACTTGGTGTACTCTGTAAATAAAACTATCTCTTATGCAAGCTGATTATAGCTTAATCTCTAGTTTACCTTCTGAGGATTTTAAAATACTTTGCTTGGTTTTAGCTTCCTGCTAGGAAACTGGGAGTACAAGTTGCTGGTCTTCTTCAAGCTCCACACTTGCAAGTACTCAGAACAGTGTTTCAGTAGACATATAATCCGTAAAGAGTTCGCTGATTTGCACCCAAAATCCCCACTCCCCATCTCATTTATTGGAGGGGTCCGACGTTTGTTCAGCTGGGAAATCTTGAGAGTCTAAGCCAGCAGCCCCCAGCCTTTGGGGCACCAGTGACTGGTTTTGTGGAAGACAGTTTTGCCATGGACCTAGTTGGGGTGGGGGGTGGAGAGATGGTTTCGGGATGATTCAAGCGCACCTCCTGGTGTGCAGTCTGGTTCCTAACAGGCCCAGACCGATACTGGTCCATGGCCCAGAGGTTGGGGACTCCTGGTCTAAGTTCAATGGTTCTCAGACCAACAGCATTAGTAACACCTGGGAAATTGTTAGAAATGCACATTCGTGAGTTTTACTTCAGACCTGAATCAGAGACTTTGGTCTAAGCCAATGGTGGCAATCCATTCTCCTTGCCACTGATTGATGTAAAGTTAATAAAGTGATGCAGGCCTAGTGGTGAAATATGAGGGGAAACATGCTTGTATGGAAGGTGGAGGAAGGCATTCTGGAAAGGTCCTCATTGTTTTTAAAAAGTGCATGGCCCCATCGAAACATGTGATAATGGGAGATGCTGCAGCCTTTTTGCAACCAGGAGGTGAGCATTCAACATGCTAGGGATGCTAGAACAAACAGAAGGTAACCTGAGTCCTGGGTGCTACTGAGTTAACTCACTGTGCTGAAATTACCCTTTATCCAACGTTTTTGTCAATAATGAATCCTGTGTTGATGAGATTACTTACAGCAAAGCCATACTGTATTAACAAAAGTTCCACTCTCTTCTCCAGCAGTGTTCTCTCTGCTCTGCCACAGTTCTCAGAAGGTGTCTTCTTCTTTGGGGTCCAGACAGAACTGAATCACTGCCCCCTGCTAGTTTGTTCTACTCTAAGACCCCTTTTGGCTGTACAAGTAGCTCTTTCTGCCAGCTCATTGATTTTCTAGCTATATACAAATTCATATACCAAAGTTTTATTCTTTTGTACTCTACACAGCTCAGTGTTAGGGAGAGCTCCAGATTCAAAAAAGGATATTTGACAAGCTCAGGTTTGTTGTCTGGGCCCCATTGTCTCAGTTCCTGCGCACCGTGGATAGGTCTGTGCTCACACCCCTGCATAACTAGGCCCTCCTTAGAACAGAATACGTGAACCAAGTCAGCTATGAACCCAGAACAAGGACACATTAGCTCTTAAATTGGCCCCCTTGCAGGTGGATCTATACATGTTCCTAGGTGCAGGTGAGCCTCGAAGGACTACTTAAGGCCAATCAAAACCCATCATGGGAGGACTTCCAGCCAAGATGGAGGAGTAGACAGACAAGCTGCATATCCCTCCACAACTAAGAAGGAATACAACTACGTCAAAACTAGAAACAGCCAGAAGTTCAAGAAAATCAAACTGCATGGAAGTCCAGCAAACAAGGATACAAAGAAGAAATACTGATCTAGACAGGTAGGAGAGGTGGAGCCAGGGCGGAGAGGATGCGGTGTGGTGGTGGCGGCAGCAGCAGCAGGCAAAGTGCAGTCACGCATTTTAAAAAGTCAGGAGGGACATCTGGGGAGCGTTCCCAGCTACTCACAGGACCTCGAAGGTCACAGTCCCAGCACTGGGGAAAATCAAGCCTCATTGCTTCTGACTGTGTAGACCAGTGGGGGTTGGAGTGGAGGCAGAACCTGCCGGTCTCTCAGCAGAATCCACTCGTTTAAAGGGCCCCCACAGTCCTAGAAGGTCTGCAGACCCACCCACTCTGGGAACGATGGCCAGGGCAGCAACTAAAGGGGCGGCAGTTCGGTGCAGAAGTGGGAGAGATGCCTGGAAAAGGGGTGACTGCTGGGCAGGTGGCATTGTTCCCTCTCAGACCCCTCCCCCACATATAGCACCCCAACGTGGTGAAACAGGTTGCCCTGTACTGAAGAATACCTAAGGCTCCACCCCTTACAACGTAACAGGAGCAACAGCTCTACCTGGGACGCGGAGGCAAACAAACACAGGAACCTGTCAGAATGAGGAGACAGAAAAGTATGGCCCAAAAGGGGAAATGGATCAAGGTTCCAGTGGGAGAACTAAGTGACAAGGAGATAGCCAACCTCACAGATGAGGAGCTAGACAACCTAAAAGATGTAGAATTCAAAACACTGGTGATCAAGATGCTCACAGGCTTGACAGACATGCTTGAGTATGGCAAACGCATAAGAGAAGAAGTGAAGGCGGTGCTAAGTGAAACAAAGGAAAATCCACACAAAACCAATGGTGAAGGGAAGGAAACCAGGGTTCGAATCAATGATTTGGAACATAAGGAAGAAAAAAACAGTCAACCAGTACAGAATGAGGAAGCAAGAATTGAAAAAAATGAGGAAAACTTCCCAAATTTTGTGAAGGAGATGGACATACAGGTCTGGGAAGCAGAGGGTCCTGGGCGAGCTGGACCCAGAGGGGACCACACCAGGACACATCATGATTGAGATGCCAAAGGTGAAAGAGAAAGAGAGAGTCCTAGGGGCAGCAAGAGAGAGGCGGGAGAGTTGCCTACAGGGGGGTGCCTATAGGATTATCAGCTGATTTCTCAGAGGACACTTTGCAGGCAGGAAGGGACTGGCAAGCAGTATTCAATGTGTTGAAAGGCAATCTGCAACCAAGATTACTCTATCCAGCAAAGCTATCATTTAGAATGGAAGGGCAGATGAAGTGCTTCCCAGACAAGGTGAAGCTAAAGGAATTCATCATCACCAAGCCATTATTATATGAAATGTCAAAGGGACTTACTTAAGAAAAAGAAGATCAAAACTATGAACCCTAAAATGACAACAAACTCACAACTATCAACAACTTTACCTAAAAAATAAAAAGAAAATCCAGCTAAGCAAACCAGAATAGGAACAGAATCATAGGTATGGGGATCATTTGGAGGGTTATCAGCTGGGAGGGGAAGGGGGAGAAATGGGGATATCGTGCAGGGATTAAGAAGCATAATCAGTTGGTACAAAATAGACAAGGGAAAGTTAAGAGTAATAGAGGAAAGGGTGAAGCCGAAGAACTTATATGCATGACCCATGGACATGAACTAAGGGGGATGGGATTGCTGGAGGGAAGGGTGGTACCGGGCAGAGGGGAGCAAAGGGGGAAAAATTGGGGCTACTGTAACAACATGATCAATAAAATATACTTTAAAAAAATAAACCCATCATGGGGTCTTTTAAAAGAAGGCATGTACCAAAGCAAAAGGCCCTCTATGTTTAACTCAAGTGAATCCACATCTTCCTGTGCAAGTAATTTTAGTGACATTCTCACAGCCAACACATCCTACAAATGCCACTGTGGCTCTTTGCCTCATATCTGCCCAACACGCTTGTGCACATGAACCAATTCCCTCCTGGGGGATCCATTTCTTATTGTTCCTTGACATTTTAAAGCTTCATCTCTTCCCTTCCCCAGTTGAGAATCTTTTGCTTCTTTGTTTGTTGAGATTTTGGTTTTTATACCCAGTTTAAATTCTCCCAATTGGAGGGAGGCTTATTTGACTATTCTCAGAAAGCAACACTTTCTGGCACAGAGTAGGCATCTAATAAACAATTGTTGAAATAAGTGTTGTTGAAGTTTTGTATGTCTAAGGCAAGGGGCAGGAAATTCAAATGCTTAACGATGTCCAATAAATGATTTCAACGAGTGGAGCTGGCAGGGTCCTAGAAATACAGGGAGCAGATTTGGAAGCCCATGTGCCCCTGTGTGGGAGTCCAGTTCTTTGCTTTCGGCTCATCGTTGCTATGCAGGAATGTGGGCCCGAGGATGCCAGAGCTGCTGATTTTTCAATGGGATCTGGAAGTCTGGATTGGCATGTGAAGTCTCATTCTTTAATCTTGAACCAGCATTCTGTAAGGCTATCAATTTGTGACCTCTGGCTCAGATCCTGATATAACTACTAAAAATTGTTAATTGAATCTTAACTCTACTAGGGAGCGGTGTTACATATTACCCATGAGATTACATTGTGAATATCCTTCCCTTGAAGATAACAGGCAAGAAATATTTTGTTAAATCCTTTATATCAAAGATGTCATTGTTGATTTGCAGCTATACAAACCCAGGATGTTACTTAATGTCTCTTAATGTGACATAAAGCCCTTCTTTGAAATATGTAGTAATAAGAAAATGTTTGACAAGAACTTGAAATGTCCCCAAAGTATATATTCTTGAAGCTCTAATTACTTTCTCAATTCTTCTAAAAGTTAGTGTTTCCCAATAGTTTTCCGGGCTTTCCTAAATAAATTACGTATGTTCTGGCCCATACAGTTGCGTGAAGGGCCTGTAAGAGGGTCAAGATTGTCTTATAAGTGAAGAAGAATTGTAGTGGATGAGCAAATGGAATATAAGGGTGAATGAGAAGTATATGCCTGTAGTATAAGGTACAGTGGAGCCTCATTATTTGCAGATTCAGAATTTGTGAATTCACCTGTTCACTAAATTTCTTTGTAAACCCAATACTTGCAACACTGTGGTTCAGTATTCACGCATTCAGTATTTGCAGCAACTTTATAGAACATAACTACTGTGATAACTGAAGAATCAACTGTAATCCTATTGGGTTGGCCAAAAAGTCTGTTTACTTTTTTCCATAAAATAAAAGACACATTTTTCGTTTTCACCAATAACTTTATTGATTGGATATTTTGAGTATGTCAGCTGTCTCCTGCTGTTGGCTTCTAGTGGGTGGAGGCCAGGAGTGCTGCTAAACATCTTCCAATGCATAAGACAGCCCCACAGCAAAAAGTTGTTTGGCCAAAGTGTCAATAGTACCAAGAAACTTCACAAACCACTTTTGACATGTTCGACCAGTCACAGCACCTTCTCTATACATAGCACAAATCTGTTTTGTTTTGTTTTTTTGCGTTTCAGTTGCGTTTTTACCTTTCTTGAAATAATAAAACATAATATACCAAAATGTAGCATTATTTTCTTCCATCTTCAGTATTAAAATGGCTGCACAAAAATTCACCAATTTTGATTTTTTTTTTTAATGCTGTCACAATACAATATACCAATTGTTTCTAATGAAGTTAAAGACAACTAAGCACTACAAGAGCCATCATACAGAAAAAGAGTTAAACGAACTTCTTGGGCAACCCAATATTTGCAAGAGGAGAAAGAAAATTATTCCATTAGTCCCCTTTACATTTAATGGGTTGCGTTTATTTTTTCGCTGAACCATCACTAAAATGCTGAGTGTGAGGCTTAGGGTACAGACCACCTTTTAGGTGTAACTAATGTCTTCTTGGTATTTTATTACAAAGTCCTTTTAGAAAGAGTTTCAGAAGGGCCAAACCAATACCGTAGAATTCCAACTCACAGGTGTGCAGAGCAACGTGGAAAGCTCTCTTCGGCCCCTCCTCCTACTTCTCTCCCTCACATGCCTGTGTGTGCACACATACACACACACACATTTTTTAAGGAGCATGTAAAGTACAGGTATAAGAGTTCGAGGTCAAATGGTTCTAAACGTGTACTGAAATTTCACTTGAATTCCAGATTGTTTCATGATCAAGATCTTCTCTTGCAAGGACCCTGGTATTCACTAGATAATATTTCACCATTATCTTGAACAAGTCAGTAAATCAAGTCCATGTTTCAAATTTAATAGCTACCTTATTAACCAAAATTGAGTATTAATAAAAAAGTCAACATATTTATTGCCTTTTCATTATTCATTACTCAATTACTTTTTGCAGTAAAAAGAAATGAGTTATGATTTGTTTTGGATGAGCATGTTATTAAATTAATGGCTTGTTTCCAATGTTAATCTAAATGTTGTAATTGAAAAACATTAGTAAAACTTTGCACTTTACCTGATCCAGGATAATCAACCTGTTTAATCAAAACATTTAAACTCCCTCCATTTTTACTCTGCAATAATATCATGTTGTTATAGGGTACCTGGAATATGAAATTTTTAAAAAGTTGTAGTGATCCCATTATGCATCTCAATTAATTAGGCAATAAGCTGTGAAAGATCTGTTGTTACCAGCGGGTGAAAACTAGTTTGGTATTTAATGACCCAAGATGCAGTCAGGCTGAGCTAAGCGGAAAGAAGGTATTCGTTAACCACAGGAAGGATGAATTTTGAGAATTACAATTACCATATTAAATGGACTTTGGTGGTTTCTTATAGCTCCCTTTTGAAACATAACATTATAGAGAATTCCTGCCCTCAGCAAGGGCAGGAAGCTTGATATCCTCCCCTGTTTATTTTATAATTACTCAATAAAATCCAGGCGAAATTAGTTGTTACCAGTAATTAACAACCAGTTTAATAAAAAAGAGGGGAGACTAGCAGATGGTGATTATTTTTTTTAATAGGGCCTGCTTGAAGGGACCATCCTGAGAGTAAACACTCCCCAGGAACTTGTAGCTAAAATGGTTACTGCGGCTGTGTCTAAGCCTTGCTTTAGAGCGAGGGCTCCTTTCTTCACTGGCTAAAATTCATGAAGTAAATAGCTCTCTGGTGACTGCCACAAATAAAGGTTCTGTTGGTACCCAGAGAGGGAGATTCTAAAGGCCAGAGGAGCCCTGTGCTTCTTGGGAAATTCAAAGGCCCCTTTTCTGTGGGACTGTTTTGCATGGGATGGAGTCAAGGTTGAACAGGTATCTAAGATTCTAAAAGATGCTCGTGTGAAAATGAGCGTTAAAATCATCCAGTCCTGTCTAAGAAGTGGTTCATCTATACGGGAGAACGGCAGGGCCAATGCTGGCCACATGCTCCTTTGGTCCTTGGCTGGTGAGCAGGATATTCCATTTTTAGTAAAGATGTGAGGCTGTTTTCCTCAGTCACTCTTAACACATGAGGGAGTCAGAAATGTGTTCTGGAAGCAGAGGGCACACAGAATTCATACAAACATAACCAGCAGAAGCTGACGTTCTTAATATCCAAGACCCTGGCCCAACCGCACACGGCCGCCTTCAGCGTCCCTGCCTCCCCATATTTTGCTTTAGAATCATTTGTGCTCTCCCTCCGACTCCCTGTACCAGGTGCTGGCAGGATGCGGAGAGCAGGGACCCTGTCTTACTCCTCTGTCTCCCTCAGCCCGCATACCTCTGTGAAGACAGACGTGCTGAATGGAATACCACACGCCCAGTCCCGCACTGCAGAGCTGCTGAAATTGCTTGCATTCATTCCGAACCTTCCAACGTACAAGGATTGTCAGAACATTCAGCCCGTATAGCAGCTGTGTGTTAGGGCGCTCTCACCCCGATGGGTCGTGGCCCCGTCTCTGCCTCCGTGCTGTGTCCCAGCCTTGTTTTTGCCTTGCTTCTTCTCCTGTTCCTATCGTTCGTTCTGTGTTACTGCACTTGATGTGTCCTATTGCATTGTGGTGGTAGAGGTGTTTCAATAAAATGATCAGAAGAAGTCAATTTGCTTACCCCTCCCAGAAGGGAGAAAATCATATAAGCTATTTGGTAATGACCTTCCTTTGGTCCCATTAGGCCTGATGAGGCATGTTCTCAGGGACCCGCAGGAGAGGAATGAACTCTTCCAGGGGCACTGGTGTTCCATTTGGTGAATCACCCTCTGAATGGCTCCCCATATCCTGAAAGATAAAATGTCTCCTCACTAATTCCTCATGTTCTCCCAGGGAGTAATGTGGACCAGAGACATCGTGGTTAATTGCATAAATGAGGCAGATGCCAGCTGAATGTGAATGCAGCTGCAGGATTGCCAAGGCTCCCTGCACCTCTCAGGAGCCCGGATGGGGAGACTGGGAGCTTCCTGGCGGCAGCCTCCAGCCTCTCCCCGGTTTTAATAGGCAACACGGGCGTTGTCTGCATGCGTTTAATTCCCAGAATTCTGCCTTGTGCATTTGGGGGCCATTTGCACTGAGCACTCACCAAAGCCTCATGTAAACTCTATAGGAAAAAAAAAAAAAAAGGAAATGTTTTAGTGGGCTTTTCAGAAAGCTGAATTTCAAGGTTTTCATTTGCACTTTACCCATCTTGGTAGCGGGCTCATTGATGGCCTTGCTGGTGTCCTCAGTCCCTCCTCCTCCATCCGCCCTCTCTGCCTCACCGCCTCCATCTACAGAGAGGGGGTGAGAAATGTCCTTCTGAAGTCAGTGGGAGGGGGTAAACTGGCCCAGGATTTCTCTCACCCTGTCGGAGGGAAAACAGTTCGGTCTCTTACTAAATTCCTCACTGCAAAGGCATGGTAGGCAGACTTTTCGCTCCCAATAAGGAAAAGGACTGGACTTCCTCCCAGGGTGACTTTTGTTACAGTAAGCCATGCAGAATCAGATAACTTCAGGAAGAACCCTCCCACCCCCCACCCCCACCATACCCCCCAGGCAACTGCAAGGGAGGTTGGGAGGCAAATCACAAAGTACCCTGCCAAGCAGGGACCTGCATCAGAGCTTTTCTTTCGGCAGCTTGTTGGGGCCTCATTATTAAGGTGGTCTGCGGACAGTTTGAAATTGAAATTGAACCATTTCCTGCGCATTGCTTCAAAGCCACGTGATGCTGTGTCCCGTGCTAACAACTTTCTGTACATAGTGTACCCGGCCCTGAGCTGGAGGACCTCGGAGCCGGAGGACATAAATGCCGGCCTTTCTCACAGGGAGGACGTCTTTGCATCAGTCGAATGATTGAATCAATGTACTTTTTCATTACAAAAGGCAGAGGTTCTGTCTCAAGCAACATACTTGTTACCCAAATGCCCACCTAAAAATACAAGAGAAATAAATTAGTAAGTCTGAAGAAAATAATTATAAACTAAGAAACTATATAAAAAGAGCTAGAAACTAAACACTATTCCTCAGTGACTTTGGGGGCTCCTCTTCCTCCTGTTGTCTGCAACGTAGGCATTTCCCCCAAGTTTCTCTTAACCCTTGTCCCTCCTGTCCCTTCCTGTACTTTCCTCCTGTTTTCTTCCCCTTCGGGCGACTCCTAGATTCCTAAATCTAGATTGCTGACCTGTTTATACCCCTCCAATGTCTCACCACTGTTTCAGACCCAGTCTACAAAGCATAACGGAACTTTTCTCCGCTATAACAGCACTGGCCGACAGAACTTTCTGTGATGATGCAAATCTTCTGTTTCTGTGCTATCCAACATGACAGCCACTAGCCACTTGTGGCTCTACACATTTAAATTAATCAAAATGAAGTAAAATTAGAAATTCAGGTTCTCAGTCCCACTAGCCACATGTTCAGTGCTCCATAGCCTCACGTGGCTAATGGCTATTGGACTGGACATTACAGATCTTTAGCACTTTTGCTTGGTATCATTCCCGTGGAATTTCATTAGCTGTGAGTTCTTGGCCAAACTACCTAACATCTCGAAGGCTTGATTTTGTCATCTGTAAAAGGAGACGGATAACCTCCTGACAGGGTTGTTTGGGGGTTCAGTAAGTGGTAGGTACAAGACATCTAGCAGAGCATAACACATAGTGAAAATGCTTTAAAAAAAAAAAAAAAGGCATTGATCCTTTTATCTCTTCTTTAATATTAACTTCCAGATATCCATCTTAAGTTTAGATAATGTGAACACTAAGCAGAGTCATTTTGAGAATGGGTCAGTTTGCACATTGTAGGAAACACCTAAATGTACTGTGGGTTTAAGCTATAGACCTTTTTGGTTTGGTTATTGGAAAAATACTTCTCTTGGCGGAAGGGTTAATACAAGAGTGCCCTGCAGGATCTAGCAAGAGTCTCCTAGGTTGCTTGGAATTATTTTAGTTAGGTCGTTAGCCTTGTTTCCAGCAAGAAAAATCCCCATGAGGCTAGCTAGCATCAATAGGAGCGTTGAGAGGTGTTGTATGGGCCCCCCCAGTAGGTACCGGGAGGCAGCTTGGTTTGCATGCATGAACCTGATGAGGTTTCATGGCCATTAGACATGGCCTGGATTTTGGGTGCTGAGGTGTCCAGGGCTTTCAGTCCCTCAACAGGAAGCCCTCTGGCATGGACCAGTCCTACACACTCATCAAGCCCCAAGTTTAAAGGGGGTTTGCATGGTTTATATCCAGGCTGCAATCCATCAAAGCTTTAATTACACTAATTAGGGATTTGGGATAATCAGGTTGGCCAGACTAAAATGGAGGCCTGCACTCTCTGAGAAGAAAAGCTTTGCTAAATAAACCAGCAGGATAAACAGAATTGTGGGGGCACGTGTATTTCTGGGAACCAGCTGATGCTAAGGATTAGTGCATGCTTTTGGCATACAAACGAAGGCTGCTCATTGTAAATCAACAGAAGGGCTGGAAGCCCCTCCAAGAAATACTTCATTAGCAGTTAAGTATAGTAACATTCCTCAAAAATTTAAACACACATACATACACACCCTGCATTTTTCCCCCAAATAAACTGTAAATTTTCAGTTTGGGGTGGAACTTGTGGGGGGAAGGTAGCTAGGGAATCTTATAAAAATTAATTTCAAAGCCATATTGACTAGTAGTTTTTGTGTTATTCCTTTTTCTTCCCTAATTTAAAAGACACCAGAAGTACCATTATAACATTCAAAGCAGTACACCATTCGACATTATAACAGCCCCATAGCTGAAAGAGTTGGGAATTATTGGCTCAGACCTTCCAAATTAATAAACCTTCAGTGTGTCATTCAATAGTATATACTGTGATTGACAGTGCTCAAATTTTTCAAACATTCTAGTTCAACTGTGTGTGTATGTGTCAGAGAGAGGCAGTTATGCTACAGACCAAATTAGTCTATTTTGAATCTTTGTTAGGTATTTCCCAGGGACTATGTTGAATTTTTTTCTTTTTTCCTCTTATTCTTCCATTTTTTTAATCTCTATGTATTTTTCAAGTGATTGTGAACGCAGGACAAGGAATAGGTGAATGACCACGGCCTAAAGAGGCAGGAGGCAGGGAGAAAGTCATACAAGGACGGCAGAGGTTAATAATGTGGCAGTTCCAGTCTCTCTTGTTTCGTGTGTTTTTTAAATTATCTCTAGTAAAAATTATCCCCTCATCGGTCCCCTCATCCTTTCCACCCCAACCTTTACAAACAGCTTACAGTTTTCCAAGTATCTTTAGAATTCCCAATCTCATTGGGTTATCTCAAACAGGAAGAAGAGACACATAAAGGTTCACATCCCTTTGAGTTTTTTAACAATGATTATTCAGTCCTCAGACGTATGCACCAAATACCTGAACACATTTACCAGGTGCCAGCCCTCCTGGAAAACAGGGCACACCAAGCCCTTTAGTCCAGGGGCAGCTTAACTGAATACTTGCAACAGAAGGGAAGAAAATCACTTCCAAAAAATCCGTTTCCAAGGCCCATGAATCTTGAAGACTGTTAGCTTGTGATACCTATAGACTTACAGACCCAAAGGTGCAGGGGCAGCCCAGGCACAAAACTGACTTCGCCCCCAAAACAGGTTCACTGGCTGGCTGGATGAATCCAGTTAAGGAAAAATGCTGTTGGCGCCACTCTATTCCTAAACATTGCTAATCTCCTGACTGCTGCTTTGTGTATAAGTGGGTCATATACGCACGCAAATACATGTGAACGGGCAGTTGGCCTTGTACTTATGAATACGTACAGTTGTCTGAATGTGTTTAGTAGGGACAGCTCTTGTCTTGGACAAAGCTTTCTCTCTGATGCCATGTTTACTGTCTGCCGTCTTTGCTCCCTGATTCTCTGAAAGTGGACAAAGTGGACCAATTGAGTTAGGAATGCCTAGGCTGGGATATTTGTGGAAATACCAGTGGATTGGCAGGGTTGGAGGGAAGCATATAGAAGTCAGGGACGACAACTGTCAGCTTAATCAGTGGATAGTGTCATTGTGGAGCACGATGATGAGGAAGAGTCTAAGGCTGAATCTTAAGCAGCACAGGCAAGAGTGCCGTGACTGACTTGGGATGGCTCTCATTGGCAGAGTGGATTATAAGTGGCACTAGAGGCACTGTACGGGCCACCCCTGGTATAAACAAACCTACCCGTTTGAGCCCTCCTCTTATATTGAGTCCTCTACCACCCTGGCAGGTGTGGCTCAGTTGGTTGGAGCATCATCCCGTAGAGCAGTGGTTCTCAACCTTCCTAATGCCGCGGCCCTTTAATACAGTTCCGCCTGTTGTGGTGACCCCCAACCATAACTAAAGCATAGTGATTAGTCACAAAAACAGTGTGTAATTATATATGTGTTTTCCGATGGTCTTTGGCGACCACTGTGAAAGGGTCGTTCAACCCCCAACGAGGTCGCGACCCACAGATTGAGAACTGCTGCCATAGACCAAAAGGTCCCAGGTTCAATTCTTGGTCAGGGCACATGCCTGGGTTGCGTGTTTGGTCCCCAGTTGGGGCATGTACAATGTTTCTCTCCCCCAAACCCCGACTTCCTCTCTCTGTAAAAGCAATGAAAAAACGTTCTCGGGTGAGGATTAAAAAAAAAGAAAAAAAGAGTCCTCTACCTTTAACCAGAGCCCCCCCCACTGTACCCCATCCCCTGGTGCTAGACTCACCTGGAGTCACTTATCCTTAGTGAATGTTGACTGTCACCCAGCCTACCGGGTCAGAAGTGTTTACATCAGTAGAATGTCACGGCAGCAGCAGAGAAGTACTTTTCTTTGGAAACGGACTTTGGATCGCAGACTTAGATGTCTAAGTCCATCTGTGGACAGCATAAGGTTTCACAAACAAATAGCATCTTGTGTAGGAATCACCCAGTCAGGTGGCTGTTCCATTTTTACCCCAATTCCTAGGCGAGAGTCAGGAGCATAGGGCCAAACCAGTGGAAATACTAAGACTCTGAGTGGCCTCCTGACATATATGGGAATATTCTGTTGAGCAAACTGCTTTTCATGTGTTTTATCTAATAAAATCTTGATAATAGCTTCCACAGAGGTAGGTATTAGGGTTACCTCTGTTTTATAAAAGAGAATCCCAAGACCAGAGAAGGTAAACAATTTTGCCCAAGCTCGAATACCTAGTAAGTCAGGTGAGGAATTTGTTTTTAGAACCTAGACCTTAATCCACCAGCCTGTGTTCACAGCCATTTAATGATACTGGTATAAAAATTCCAGAGACTCTAAGTCTAATTTTTTCTTGAGTTTTTAAACTTCTCCAAGCTTATGGGGAGATTAGGCATCATCTCATTAGCAGCTGATGTGGAAACCTCAAATAACTCTTTTAATTTACTTCCAGAGGAGGCAAAACAAGAAAACTCAAAAGCTTTTTGTAGGCTTGTACCACAAAACCTCATAAAATGCATCTTCTTTGTTTTGTTCATTGGTTGTTACACAGATGTCAAATTAGCAATGAAAACCATGTGTAAGAAATGGCCAAAGTTATTCCTAATTATGTGAAAGTAGAAGAGGAATGGAAAGGATGGTAGAGAGTTGCCAAGAGAGGGACATTCCAGTTGGTCTCAAACCCAGAGATTTGTGGGTGTAGTTTTCAGAAGTGGTTTTTCTTCTTGGTATTGACCATGAAAAAGACCATGGTTTATTCTGGCCAGGCCGAAGTAAATCAAAATTAATTGCTTCACTGATAATTTATGCTGACCTGCGGCTTAAAGTAGTGGTTGCTGAATCTGAACCAGAGCTTTCATTGAGGTAGATTAACGATATCGTTCTCTAGCTGTGAGAAAATACCCAGTATTTATTGGGAATATACAAAGTCATAGTATTCAGGAATGGGATTTTGTTCATTATTGCAGTTATTTTGCTTCCGTGCATGAATTTCGTTTGAGTGCTAAAATTCTGGAAAAGAGATTATTGGGTTTAAAAAAAAAAGAATCATTCCAAAGTACCATTTACAGAGTAGCTACTAGTCTTTGAATGGTGCTGTTCATGAGGATGTTTCCATTGGTCTGCAGCCCCCAAGTTCCCTGGGGCATGTGAGGCCAAGAGCAGGAAACATCCTGCACCCCCACGCCTCCGGGCCGCCTTCCCTGTGGAGGATAGCTTCTCTCACCTTGCTCCCAGCTCTTGAGAAGAAGCAGCTGCTGGATTGGGTGCTCTTTTATTTGACATCTTTTCAGTTTACCCAGAATATTGCAAATGATTTCTCCTAAATTTAATAGTTCCATTTTGATCAACATTCCTTGAAACTCAATTTTTAGCTATGGTGATGATAGAAAATAAAGTTGGGTATTTTGCAATGTACAGATCTGTGATTACAAAATAATTATAAATTCTATATTGTAGCTTCCCTGCATCTCAGAAATAACTTAAGTTTTCTGTGTTGTTCTATTATCATAATCTCAGAATAAAGAACAGTCTTCCCCAAGAAAGGATTATTTTATACCAAGACCGTCTTTCCTATATTTTATGTTAAAATGATTTTCTTTTGAATGAGAGTCTAGTAATGGACGATAGTTAGATAAGGTACACCACTTGGCAATAAAAATTGGCACTCCAATGTTAGTTATTAAATAAGTATTTTTAAGAGTTTTAGAATATCTAAGCTACAATGTACTATAAATAATGTAAATTAACCCCCGGCTGGTGTGGCTCAGTTGGTTTGAGCATCATCCCATACACCAAAAGATTGCAGGTTCGATTCCCAATCAGGGCACGTGCCCATTGGGTCTGTCCCGGTTGAAGCACGTACAAGAAGCAGCCAATCAATGTTTCTCTCCTTCTCTGTCTCTCCCCCCCTTACCTTCTCTCTAAAATCAATAAGCATATCCTCATGGTGCGGATTTAAAATATATAAAAATTAACTGTACTTACCCTAAAAAGAAAAAGAAAAAGAAAGAAAATATGATTGTCAAGGAAGTAGATAAAAGAAAGATCTTTTTTTTTCTTAACCCCTTCTCTTTTCTCATCTCCCTGTCCCGCAAAATAAAGTGAACATTTATAAGCAACATTATCTACAACATTTGATATGAAATTGTCTTGCCCTCATGTTAGTTTATTTTGTGCGAATTAGACCAGAACTCTTCAAAGTCCAGGAGCTATATCCTTATGGATGTGGCAGTTATAAACTAAGTAAGGAAAAGATAAAAGGAAAAATAACAATATCTCACTTAATGCAATAAATCTTAAGTTTCGGTTTGGTACCCAAGCACAAAATTCGATTCATTGGCTGGGTACTTCACAAATTATGTCCATCACCCCTGTGAATATCAGATGAAAATCACACGCACATAAAAAACCCTTCCAAGCTAAGGGCCAAACTGATCTGATTAGATGGTGTAGGTTTTTTCCTGGTGCTACTTGTGGTTTTATTATTTAGCATTAAAATCTTAATAGCAACATGTTAAAAGAGGCTCAGCGTTTTGGTGACACTGCAGAAATTTTTATGGTGCTTCCAAATCCACCCCGTAGGCCTCAGACCATGAAGTCACAAATAACTGAGATAAGAAGTGAAACACACGATTGTTTCGACCATTACTAGAGACTTTCTGAAATCGGTGTTATTCGGGAGTCCACATTCTCTTTTGTCTCCTGAAATGGAGAACATTTATTGAGTTCCCAGATGACCAGAAAAGGCTGTTAACAAAGAGGCGCAGCCCAGCGATGACTCAGCCTGCTGCTTGCCCTTCGTGTTTCACTGGCCAACTGTTTTAACCAAATACCCCTTCAGCTTCCCTATGGCTTTAAGTTGCTGCTAAAAAACAAGAAGCCCCGCCCCATGAATTTATTAGCAGATGTGCGTTCTGAAAGCCGTCATGGCTTGGATACCTAGGGCAGCCAGATCTCCGACATGTGGGCCACAGATGATCACAGGCTGCAATGTGCCCGTTATTCCCATGGCCGTTGCCACGGCCTGTATTTGAATGCCCTGCGAATAGTGTTGCCACCTCTCTGGCTTTCTGTTCACCCTCATCCTGGATGGCACACAGTCGTAGGCGGAGGATAGAAGAGCCATCAAGGTACAGGAGAGAATACACCATGGCCTCTCTGCTGGCAAGATCAGTTGTGACCATGTCAAGTCAGCAGTGCCAGTTCTGGGAGTGCTTGGACTCTCCGGGTCCCCCTGCCAGCCCCCGGCAGCTTCTTTCAGGTGTACTGGGCTTCACAGACTTGTTTTCCGTGGAAAATGGCAGTGCCCAAAGGGCCACTGAGAAAGCAGAGCAAAGCCTTTGAACTTGACACGGAGCCCTTGGAGGTGAAGCGTTGCACAGGTCTGGTTGTGGACCATGTCAGAACCTTGCGCGGCCCATGAACCTCTCGCGCAGGCCTAACCTGCAGAGACCGATGTCTTTTTGTCAGCCCACTGTCTGAACCATCTCCTGCTGCCTGTCCTGCTAGCGAGGTCTTCTTCAGTTCCATTCTTCTCAAGAATCGAGGCAGAAAAGGAAAGAGGAGGAGGGGTGTGGGTTTAGAGATGCCCCCAGCATGTTGTCCCTAAGGGGAGGAACCTTCTGTTTGTATTCTAGCTACTAGAGCTTCCTTTGGGAATTGACCTACGATTACAGAGATAGTCATGCATGCAGAGCCCTGGAAGGTGGCTCTTTGCTTTCAGAACCAGTGGGGCTCATGATGGCAGTACTTACCCTAATCCTCAGTGATTCAGCTCAGACATAACCACATTGCTGACGTGAGTGTCAGAGATGAAATATTGGTGAGGTAGGATTTCCAGAACAAGTGCACCAGGAACCGGATGTTTGTCAAGCACAAAGTGCCAGGCCCTGTTCCAGGAGCTTTGCATGTATCAACTCAACCTTCCCAACAGCTCTATAAGATAGGCCCTGTTATTGTCACCTTTTACAAGGAAGAAAGCTGAGGCACAGAAAGGTTCAGTAACGTGCCCAAGGTCACATAGCTGGAGAGCATAGAGCAGGTATTAGAATGTAAAGAATATACCTCTAAAGCCCACCATCTTAACTGCTACCTGAGAAGTTTCCAGTCTGGAGCCCATGTCTTACATTAGTAGATCAAGAAGTCGGTGTGGTGGTCATGACCAGGAGATTTTGTTGAAATGAAACAGAAAAACGTTGGCATATATCGCATGTAGTAAGGAGTGTTTCCTGAAACTTTTGTTTCAGACATTTACATTAAAAAAATTTGTCTTTGTGTCCAGACAGGTTTTGTAATTTTTCTGATTTTAGAAAGGTGATATGGTACAATTACTTTATGTTACATAAAACTCCCTACAGGGTCCAAGGTTGTCCTCTGTAGTCACACACATTAATATTTGTGCAGTGAGGCATATAAGTCTTCACGCTAAATACAATAAATAAAGTTGAAAGTAGGTTTTAAGTAGTTCATTCACATTAGGGTTTGTCTCCCAATGAGTTTTACTGTCAAACTTATAAAAAATTTTCAGTCTTAGAGCTTTGGAGATGTCAAAATTGCAGACTGAAAACCTAATTATATGTATGTATGTACTGGCTCCCAATAGAGCTACGTTTCTTATAATGGATTGAGGTTAAAGAAAAGTAAAGTCTGGAAAACACTGCCTGATACTGTTGCTGGACTCACTGACAGTTGGAGGTGGGAAGGAACCTAGGGGTGATCTATTCCATGTATCCGTAAACCCCAAACTCCTCAGCTTTAACAAGCAGAAAACGCAGGGCCAGAAAGGAGAGTGTTGGGACTTCTGCAGGCGGCACGCCTCCCCCTCCCAGAACGGGCTCCTGACCCACAGCTCGGGCCCCTGGATCACACGCCCTCTCCAGAGTCTTATAATAACAACCAAACCACACCACACATCTCGGAGTTTGGATTCTGTTCGAGGTTTTGTAAGAGAGACTCAAGTTTCAAGTGGTCACTTCCATCGCTCAGTTCTCCAGGGCCCGGGAAAGCCAAGTGGCTTTTCCCCAGCAGGACACTTAGGCTTGGGTATTTGGCTGCGGAGTGAGGTGGCAGTGGGGTCTCTGCCCAGGTTTCAATGAATTCTATAAATTTCCCGAGTTTGTGGTTGAAACTGGTCTCCCTGGACCAGCAGTTTGACATTTCCCCCTGTGGTGCTGCATTCGCGTTTCCGCGTTTAACATGTCAGACTGAATGAACGTTGCGGTCGGAGGATTTCGAAGATTTATAACGCAGTCTTGAAAATTTACTTAAGGAATATGTACTTCCCCAAGCAATAACAAATATTACTACAAATGACCATATTAAATTAGAGTAGCTTGGGCCTTTCTGATTTGTAGGAAGGTTCAAATTAATCTTACGGCAGTCTCAGTTTCAAAATGAAAACATGGCTCTGCCTGACCGCAGATTTCCAGGCTGTTAGTCAACAGTGAATGAACCCTCAGGTGACGGCGGTTTTCTCCCCCTTGAGAAATGGTTAGTTTTCTCTATTTGTGGAAACGCAATACTAGAGGGAAGATGCCCTAAAAATCAGCCATAAGTTGAATCTGGAAACCAAGAAACTTCAAAATTTCTAGCAATTTTGTTTCCTTATAAACTGAGTGGTGAGTATGAGATGTATTATTTTTATATTTTTTTAAGAGGAAAGAAGCCTTCTTTATCCATTTTTTATTTCTTCTCCAATTAGCTCCTTTAGAGAGTAGGCAAGGGTGCCTAGTTCAAATGCTGATTTTCCTCATTAAAAAAAATAACTACAAAGTTAAAATACTGGTAAATGTTTTATAACTGACTTTTGGAGAGAGAAAAAGCCCTGATTTGTAATATTTGCCAATTTTCATGCTGTAATGTTTCCACCCCAGCCATTTTCAAGTTACCCACAAGGCATCACTGACTAGAGTTGGAAAGAGAGGGGCAGTAGCACACCATTATATTTTCTACCAAACAGAGATGATATTAATGGAAATAACCTCAATAACATAGGTAATAGTAAAAAATACAGTAAGATAATCAAGAACCAATAAGTTTTCAGTATTATTGCCTTTGTCTTTAAAATACTTTAATTATAAGTTCACATAAGTACACATCATTTCACTTTTAATAATTTATTAATAATCAGGGCTCACAGTATTTCTGAAAATGTACGGTTCAGCTCTCACAGCCAGGGCGGACACCCACCCCTCGCCCCCAGCCCCAGGGCATTGCTGCAAGGTTAGAACACTTCCCAATGCAGAGCAGGAGGAACTCAGGGAGGCGGGCACGGGCAGCCTGCCCCAGTCACAGGGGCCCAGCAGCCCCACACAGCAGACCTTGGCAGGCAGGCGTGGGAAGGGTGCGACCCCCTCTCCTACTCTCCGAGCATGTGCACCCCCTGGGTGCATCCCCCTGCATTTTCCCAGACTCTAAGCTCTGACTCCTTGACCCCCTTCAGCTTTGAAAACCGTGACTCGGAAGCAAAACCCAGAAAGCTCAGGGGTCTCTGCGCCATGGCAGCATGGCACAGTACGCGTGTCTGATTCAGTCCCGAGGCTTGATTTCTCTGGTGCCAGATGTGCCACTAGCCGTCAAAGTGACCTTGCACAGGTCACTCCACCTTAGATCCCATCATGAACGTTCAGGCTCATAAGAGGATCAGAGGCCACAGTGGGAACTGGGTCTATTCGGAGGGAAAGTGGGCAGCTACTGCTTGCGGGCCAGGCAGTGTCCTCCTCTGTGGAGTCGTTGCTGGTGCCGGGCAGCCTGCTCAGATGCGGAGGAGACACGCTGTCCCTCAGGCAGGGGCAGGAGCTGCCCAGGTGTAAGAGGAGACGAGGCTCCTGGATGTAACACTCTGGGGTACTCCCCCAGTTCCCCGCCGGGGCACGTCCAGGTACAAGATGGCCACGCTCAGGAAGCCCAAAGCTCCATCTTCGTATTAGTCTGTACGGATTTCTCCTTCCCCCCAATCTAGGTGTGGTTTACCAGTCAGGGATCAGTCAGGAGTGTTGCCTATTATCATAGATGACATGCTATCGAAGCAGGTTAGCAGAATTAACCAACGATCAAATCCTACTGCAGACAGGGAAAAGATGTATGTTAACCCTTCACCTACAGTTATTTGCATTTTACAGAAACTAAAGAAAGCCAAGGTTTACAGGGGCTTCCCAGCTTGTCTCAGACACACAGTAAGTCACACAGCCAGCACTTGAAGCCTGGTCCGCTCCAAGTCCCGTGCTCTGAACCAAAATGCAAGCTGAGATTTTTCATTCTACCCCACATTTGACTATTTGAAACACTAACTTGAACTGCCTACGCTGAGAACAAGTGGTCTTCCTGGAAGAAGCATACACTTAGCCTGTGGTTTTGCCCACAACTGCTAACCCCAATTTGAGAAACTCAGCGCCAGCCAGTTAGTAGAACAATAAAAGAAAACACTAGTTCGTTGCTTTTCTTTGAGAGTCTATATTTTGGGTAGAGGTTTATGACAAGGAAAAACAAGTTTTAAAAGCAGTAGAGCCAGCTTTGCATCGGAAAAAAAAAAAAACGAGTACCTGGCTACAGGGTGCAAACAATTCTGTTTTGCATTGTTCCTTTCTTTATAAAACATCACCTTCTTGCAGCACCAAACCTGAGCGCTCAAGGCAAAGCTCGTAGCTTTTACTGCAGTTCAGTTCTACGTGTAAAATCCAGTTTATGTATCTAGGTTGTATTGTAGAAGCCATTCGAGAAATGTGCCATTCATGTTCCGAGTATAAAAGCAGACATTTTAAGACACTGTAACGATATCGTAATGTTGTTTCATTGGGTGTTTGATCGACTCTCAGCTTTTACCAGGCATTGGAACTATCTGTTGACTTCCAAACAGTTCAGAGTGGTGAAGACCAATGCTGAGGGGACTCTGTAGGCAGAATGTGCGCTGGGTTGGGTAAAACGGCATGTTTCATTGCACTGGAATTTGGTACAATAAAGATTGTATTAAAATAGTCAGAATACAACTGACGGGAGGGCAAGAAACAGAGAGGACCTGAGTGCCCACAAGTGCCCGTTTTATTACCTAATTGCTTTCATGCACTGAGTTCACTAGGCTTTCCATCACAATTTTCAAAAACATAGCTGACAAAGTCTGCCTGCCAATAATACACACACACACACACACATACACACACACAAAAAGACTTGCTCTTTAGGTAAGAGGTACTGTTTTGAATCGTGAATTTGTGAAATATTAGATTATACAGTGAGGAAAGAACAAAGTTTGAATATTAGCAACCTAAGGGAAGTGTTGAAAGAATAATTTTGAAGTTTCCAGGATGAAACTATTAGAAAAAGCCACTCTGTGTTTATGAGTAATAAGATCACAACAGGAACAGATCCTTAGCGGTGACCTTCCTCCCTGAACTGCTCTCGTCCCTCCTTGAATCTGCGTGGGCTGACCGAATTGGTTGTTCTGTGTTGGCTGAACTGGGCTTGGCAGTGTGCTAGCAAAGATTACAGGGGCGTGAGTCCTTTCCTTTCAGCTAATGACTAGGGAGATGAGACCTTCAGGCCACCAAGAAAAATGAAAAAACACAAATAAGAGTATGAGAATCTGGAGTAATACAAAAAAGAATCAGATTTTTCAATGAGGCCATAATATTAACCTACCTATGAAGGAAGTCCTCTTGACCTAAGAGTGGTTGGGGACCATAGAGAATGGGTGGGCTTTCTACAGGTTGACAGAGAGGACCTTCCAGGAGAGGAGAGGTCTTGTAACTGACACCCTGCAGTGGGTACAGATGGAATCTGTGCATGTTGCCCACAAAGGGTTTGCCTAGGGAAGAAATGGGCCTGACTTTGGGAAACCTTAGAACAACCAGCTTGAAGAATAATTCATCATGTAGGAAAAGGGATTCTGTTGTGAGTTACTTATTTTTTTATTTTTGAAGATTTTATTTATTTTTAGTGAGAGGGGAAGGGAGGAAGAAAGGGAGAGAAACATCCATGTGAGAGAGAAACACAACCAGGAACCAAGCCCAGGCATGTGCCCTAGAACCGAACCAGTGACCTTTCGCTCTGCAGGACAACACTCAGCCAACTGAGCCACATCAGTCAGGGCGATTCTGTTCTGAGTTTTAAGACTGGGACAGACCTGTGAACAAGCCCCTTTCCCAGGAGGGAGCATCTGTCAAACTCAAGGTAATTGTCATAAGTCCTCCAGCTCTGTAAATGGCCCCAGTTACTTACCTGCTGGTGTCCCTTCAGATTCATGACAGATGCTGCCCGCAGAGAGCAGGAGTCTCTGAAGAAGAAGATTCAGCCGAAGCTCTCGCTGACCTTGTCCAGCTCCGTGTCTCGAGGGAATGTGTCGACGCCACCACGCCACAGCAGCGGAAGCCTTACGCCCCCCGTGACCCCGCCCATCACCCCCTCCTCTTCATTCCGCAGCAGCACCCCAACAGGTGAGTGGCTGGGCCTACCACCTTGAGACTCGGGGCTGGGAAGAGTGAGAGAGAGAGAGTGCGTGCACATGCTGAGGACCAGGGACTGACTATGACTCAGTCCCACCTGTTTGACCCTTTACTAGTCCATGTAGAGTTTGCTGACTCATCCATCTACTTATTCATGAAGAACTATTTAGGAATTACTGCTTATAATCTGTATGTGGTAATGGTTTTATAGATACTTTTCAATCCCTTAGCGTTTATGATGTGTGAAATGAGGCGATGTCTTGGATTTGCTGCCGTCAGGTGGAGGATGGATGAGACAAGATGGCCATGTGTTGATTATTGTTGAACCTGGGTGATGAGTATATAGGGGTTCATCATGCCAGTATCCCAATTTGTGCTTCTTTAAAATATAAGGTTGGTGCAAAAATAATGTCCGATTTTGAGGTCTATTTTAAAAATGAAAAAGCCCGTGAGTATGAAAATATTTACTCGTTAATATAACCTCCTTTGCTTTCTAGAACCTCATTCCATCTGTCAACTAGCCTATAAATCCCACGCTTGTTAAATTCTTTAGGTTTTGAAGCAAAATATGAATCCAACTCATTTTCAACCTCTTCTCTTGATGTCAACCTAAGACCATCAGAATGGTTCTGTAGTCCCCGAAACAAGTGATAATCAGGAGGAGCAAGGTCAGGAGAACATGGAGGATGAAACAGTATTTCCCAACCAAGCTCTTACAAGAAATTTTTGGTGAGTCGAGCTGTGTGAGCACGAGCATTATCGTGATGGAAGATAACACCCTTTCTGTTGACTAAGGAGAGTCGCTTTTGGTTCCAAGCTGCTTTCAGATGACAAAGTTGTTCACAGTAAAGATTAGCAGTAATTGTTTGATTGTTGTCTAACAGTCGTAATGGACAATTCCTTCCGTATCCCACCGTACACTCAACATGATCTTCTTCGGATGAAGTCCTCCTCTTGGCTCTTGAACTCTTCTTCCTCCTCGACTGATCCACGCTCAGCAGCATTTAATGTTATAGTAAAGGACCCACTTCTCAGCACCTGTAACAAGCCGACCTAAAAATGGTGCCTGAAGGTGTCGTGAAAGCAACGATTCACAACAAGCAACACGCTGTTGTGGATTCTCTGGAGAGACAGTTCATGTGGGACCCATTTTCCAACTACTGAAACCTTCCCGATCCTTTCCAGTTGCTGTAGCACGGTCGTGTGGGCTACATTACATTGTTCTGCACGTTCCCTAGAGGTAATGGTGGGGTTTTCTGTGACAACAGCTTCCAACACTTCAGAATCAAGTTTCTTTGGAGGACCCTCTTTTGGCTCATTTTTCAAACTGAAATCCCCACTTTAGAAATGGGAAAACCACCTCCTGCAACTTCTTTCAGTCACTGCATCGTCCCCATAAGGGCTCTGACTAGACTTTGCTGCCGTCCTTGCATGGGCACCTTTATGACACTCATAGAGTAAAACAGTTCTAATGTGGTCTTTAGATGGGACGAACATGGGTGCAAATATTGCAGACGACTATGAACAATACTTCAATAACCTGAAAAAAGAAGGTATAAATTAGTCACTGTGACATCAAAAAATTATAAGAAGAGGCACAAATTAATAAATACTATCTAAAACTTTCTTGTAAAAAAAAGTCAGACATTACTTTTGCACCAATTTTGACTCTGATCACGGCACCTCTTTTTCTAGAGGTGTCTTGGGGGACTCGTGGTTGACAGACACTGTGTGCTGTCAGGACTGGGCATTTTGAAAGCAGGATAGATGCAGGAGGCAGATGGACCAGATTTCCTACCTGAACTTCTGCCTTTACAAATTGCTAATAACACCTCTTACATAGGTTCTGTGTGGGAGTTGAATGTGATGGAATATGTATGCACCCAGCATATTCCGTAAATGTCCATCTCTGCCCGTGGTCTGGAGTCTTCAGCTCGTTTCTTCAGGAGCAAGTCAGGGTCCTTCTGTGACAGCAGGTGAATTGGTTTGTGTCGGATGTGTGTCTGTTTCCTTAGAGAGGCCATCTTGTTTCCCTCATGTCTTCTTCTGTGAAGATTTGCTTTCTAACATCTTCACGTAACATTTACTGTGTGAATCCAAGGAATGCTATGAAAATGCAATTCTGTGATCCTCTTTTCTGAGTATTTCTTTGTGTATTTATTCACATAGAATATGAATTATGGGGGCAGTTTTGTGCCTGGGTGTGTTTTACACATGACTTAATATTGACTGACTCATGGCCAACACCAGATAACCATGACGACCTCAATTAGTGAGGGTGCCTTGGGATCCCACGGAAACCGAGACAGTTAAGAAGTGAGAGTTTATTATTTTTCATATAGGAACATTTGGAAGGAATGCAATCATTTCCTTTCCTTTGGACAGAAAGAAATCTTTCTGACACCTTGCCTATTTTAGCGATTTCCCACCAAGAGAATTAATTTATGTTGTGGTAGAGATGTATCATTTTCAGTCTGTCAAGATCATTGGTAAGTTATTTGCTGCTTGAAGAATGTTCCATGTAAACATCAAAAATTAGCAGGGGAAATGGTTTCTTAAACCCTTATTCTGTACAGTTTTGATTGTATACATTTTTCAATGTTTGAAATGTTATTTTACCTGTAGTTAGAAAGATCAGCTTAGTTTGCCTGACTAATGTGGTTTCGGCCATTTTTGCTGCCAGGTTATAAATAATGTTCCACGTTTCTCCCTTCTAAATTAACTCTTCCAAGTTCCATATTCAATGAACATTCCTGATCCAGAGTAAGTCATCTTGTAGAAAATTTCATTTATGAAATATTATTTAAAATTGAGTCTTGAGGAGACTGAATTAGAGCTCAGTTTCATCCTAGAGTTTCTGGCATGTTTTAGGGATTCTTGGAACCAAGATGTATTGGAATTTTTAAATCCTAGAAGAATTTTCTCATTTCATCTTTTTCATTTCCTCTCTCCTTATTTGTTTGGTGGTGTGTGTGTGTGTGTGTGTGTGTGTGTGTGTGTGTGTGTGTGTGTGTGTGTTTTAAGTATTCACTTAAGCAAACCTAAGAATGGTTTAAAATCGCGGGTCAGCAAAGTTTCTGTAAAGGACCAGATAGTAAATACTTCCTGCTTTGCAGGCCACAGGGTCTCTGCTTCAGCTCTTCAGCTACAGAATTACATGAACAAGTAAATGGCCATGGTGCATTCCACTAAAACTAAAAGTTTCTGTAGAACTTTATTTACATAAAACAGGCCAGATGGCGCTCGCAGATCATGTGTTTGCCAACCCCTGATTTAAATTATAAAGATACAGAATTCAAAGGCAAATGTAATTAAATTCTCTGAAAATAAAGTGTGAAAACAATTCCTACCTTTGTCCTTTACAAGTAATAATATCTAGAGTATAATTACTAAGGAGCCCTGGCTGGTTTGGCTCAGTGGATTGAGCGTCGGCCTGCGAGCTAAGTGTCGCTGGTTCGATCTTCCAGTCAGGGCACATCAGAGAAGGAAAACTCTGACTCCAAAAAACCTCTGCTGCCTTGCGGCATACCTCTTCAGGGGAAAGGCTAAGGGAGTAAACCCCGACAGAAAATCCGGAGCCGGAGTCCCTAAGGCGGTTTGACGTTGTAGTCAACACCGGCAACTCCTGCGGCGCACCTGAAGCCAAGCTGTATTGACTCCGTCTTTCCCTTGGGCCCTTCAGCTGCGAAGAGAGGGGGGGTCTGCTGCATGGGCAACAGCAGACCCTCCATATCACCCTGCCCAGGCTCTGTAGCTTCAGCTTCACTGGAGAGGACACTCCAGTGTCATCGTAAGATGTCGATTCAACACGGGAGGAGGCAAATACCGTGTCACTCCCGAGTTGGACTGCACAGCCATTCTCGGCGGTGCAGATAGACTCTTAAGAAGCTACACCATCGTCTCTCGAGACGGACGGCTGCTGCCGGGAATTACTAAGGAGGAAAGGCAGCTAATACGGGTCATGTTTGCTGTCTGTGCTTTATGTGTGACATTGCTTGTAACCCTAACGTCAGCCTCACGAAGACGACATTATTATCCCATCTACAGATTGAAGAAACAGAGGCTTCCTAAGGTGAGCTTGCACAGGGCCCCATGTGTACCTGTTCAGAAAGGTGGTCTTGCCAGTGTACACACACGTTCTCTCCACATTAATACCTTTACTATAAAAACTGTTGGACCTTCAGTCGCCTAGCTCCCACAATTTCTAACTTGACAACTACAACACCAAAATACATCAGTGTGTTAGGATTCTGCCACTCACAGGAACTCTTCTGACAAAGAGCACATCGGAACTGGAGAATTTGCCAGTTCAGTCAGGGTTTTTGTTAAGGGTTGGAGCTGACTCCAGGGAGTCAGTTGTTACATATTCAGGTTTGCAAACCAGTTTAAAGATTATCTTGAAATTGGCTGTGGTGAGAGGATTCATACCAGCGAAATTAGCAAATGCTGCCCATCAGGACTTCCCAGTCCCCACTTTACCATTACACCACTCTCTTAGCCTTTTATTTCATGCTTATCAGCTTACTCTTACTTAGTATGTAGTTCAAGGGATCATGGTTCTAGTTATGTGAATAAGCCTAAAGCAAAGAGCAATCACCAATAAATAAATAATGGCCATGTCAAACAACGGAGCGCTCCGCAGCCGTTCACAGCAAAGTTGTCCATCGCTGCGTAATGACAGGGAAAGGTTTTCACATCATCAGGTCATAAAACTACACATGCAGTATGATCCCAGCCTTATTTTTTTACTCCAGAAAGGTTAGCTGTGGTTACCTTAATATGGTAGGAAGATGGATATTCTTTTCTTTTTTCCTATTTTCTAAAATAAGCCTCTATTACTTTTGTAACTAGAACAACTGTTCACTACATATGATGGGAAGATACAGACAGGATGACTGAGGCCGCCAATGCCCCCCCCCCCCAACGAGAATTTAATCAATTTCTTTCAGATTCATTTCATTGACATTAGGGGAGGAGCGGGGAGGTCATTCTATAGGAAAGACCTTTAGCCAGCAGATTGTTTTAGTTATTAGTGCCTATAACTTAGTTAAGAAAGTAATTTCTTTTTTTCCCTGTCTCTATATTTGCCCACTGAATCTCTTAAAACAGTGTCTCTCATTCAGGCTAAAGATGTACATCACCTGGAAAATTTTTTTAAACCTTTTGCCTGGGCTCCATCCTGGAGACGTTGATTTGGTGGGTGGGTGGGTGGGATCGGGACATCGGGAGGCTTTGAAAGTTCTCTCGGGTTAAGTCTCACCTATAGGCAGAGTTGGGAGACCACTGCTTTAAAATGTGACCCACCTAGTTCTCCTAGCTGTGCGGTTTCTTGTTGGAGGTAGCGTGTTTCCACCTTGCCTGGAGAAAGCTTACGGGAGCCCACTGGCTTAAGACTCGGAAATGAGTCTGAGGGGAGGGAACAGATGCTCGCTTATGTCTTCACGGAGAAGCCGTGGAGAGAGCTGGCTGGGTTTCTGGTAATAATAGCATTTCACAGTCTCTCCTGGAAAATATTGGTATGTATATTTTGGCTGACTTCGGAAAAAAATTAAAGTATTAAACCAGAGAAAGGCACCTAAGGAAATTTTTTTTTTAATTCCTTAATTTGGTTTGCTTTGTTCTTTAGGCCCCTATGATAACGTGAAGTCTCTATTAATGCATAACTTAGGTTTCTGCATTGTGTTATTTTACTTCATATTCTTCTGTCCCCTGCTATTTAACCTGAGAGTACACCCTTAATGTTCTTTTATGGCTTTTGTAATAAATTACTCAATTATAAAGATTTTGAAATTTTCAGGAGTTACTGATATAGAGCAA